>NW_027531143.1:1696527-1741489 GCF_008692635.1 Crocuta crocuta
AGCAAAGCAATTTAAAAGCCAAAAAAAAAAAAAAAAAAAACCAGAAGAAAAATCAGTAACATAGTAATAGCAATGGCAAATATACTTGCTCTGTACCAGGTGCTATTCTAAATTTAATCTTCACATAAAGCTTATGAAATAACTACTTACATCCCCATTAGTCAAGGACACTGTGGCATAGAGAAGGACACCCAGCTACTATAGCCTGAGCTCCAAACTTTTAAGCACTACTGCTGCATTTATTTTTGGAAATGACCTCTCATGATGGTTTTTTAAAAAGATGTAAAACCTGGCATGTAATTTTTAAGTAGCTGAAAACAATTCAAGATAATTCCATTTAAATATTTGGTACCCAGGGGCACCTGGGTGGCTCAGTCAGTTGAGCATCCAACTTCGGCCTAGGTCATGATCTCACAATTTTTGAGTTTGAGCCCCGCATTGGGCTCTGTGCTGATAGCTCAGGGCCTGGAGCCTGCTTCAGATTCTGCCTCCCTCTCTCTTCCTCCCTTGCTCATGCTCTGTCTCGCTCTCTCTCAAAAATAAACATTAAAATATTTTTTAAAAAATTTAGTATCCAAATAACCTATGTTAAAATGATCCTATTGAAAATGCCCTTAGATTTAACTTAAGGTCCTAACACAATAACTGAAAACTTACTTTTTAGGGTTCTTTTTTTGAAAGAAGTCATTTTATATTCCTTAATTCATTACTGCACTGAAACAAAACCACTCTTAGGAGAAGCTCAAAGAAACGCAAGAGATTTAGATAGGATTAAAGAACCCATGATTTTGACTTGTGCATGAATCTGTCACTACCTGTATTACCTGACCCCTAATTTTAACAAACGAAAATATAAGCCATACCACCAAATGTAGAAAATACATTCACAGCCCTGTGCCTGTGAATAGCAACAGTTTCCCAGCATATTAATTTTACCAACCTTGGGAGAATATGCATGTGTTGCCATTTATTGTTGCTGAGCAACATGTCACCTTTCCATGTGACCAGAGATGAAGAACTGAGTTAATTTTTGCTAATGCATGCCTATCCAATGACAGGTCAAGACCCATCCTTTCAAAATGATGCTGCTGTTACTTCCAAAAAATAAATTCTACTCATAGAATCAATTTATGCTGATGTAAACATAAGAAATACATGTATAACCATAAGTAGCAAGGAGAAAAAATTAAACTTTTCATCCCATTTGTCAGGTTTTTTTTTTAAGACCATTTGACAGAAACTCCCTGCATATTTTAATTCGCTCATACTCACCCTGTCACAAGTCAGACACTGCACTGAACTAATAATTGTTCCATCAAATATGTCTGAAATAACACTTCGGTATTTCTTATGCTGTTTTTTCCTCTTTGGAGATGATGCAGATTGAGCTAGGACTGAAAAAAAAGTGTAGAACATTTTTTTAAAAAGTAGTTCCTTTACCATTTTCTCTGTAATCATTAAAGGTAAAATTTACTATGCTAAAGTAATTTGTCAAAGTACCATTCAAGAGAATTACTTAAAAAAAAAATCCCAGGGGTGCCTGGGTGGCTCAGTTAAGCGTCTGCCTCTGAGTTTTGGCTTAAATCATGATCTCACAGTTCAGGAGTTCAAGCCACACATCAGGTCCTGCACCGACAATGCAGGGCCAACTTGGGACTCTCTCTCCCTCTCTCTCTCCACATCTTCCCCACTCATGTTCTCTCAAAATAAATACTCTTTAAAAATAATCCCCAAAAAACCAAGATGAAATAGGAGAGAGGTTCAGTCTCTTCAGCTTGACGTCAATCAGAATAGTTTTGCTTTTCTTTGTTTTTGCATCCAAGTAAGGCTTTATTTGACAAAAGGATTTTGTAATTAAGTTTTGAGAGTTTTTTTTAATACATTCTGATTAGATCCTTTGTCAGCTTCAAGATTTACAAGTATTTTCTCCCAATCTTATCTTTTCAATCTCTCAATAGTGTCTTTTGCCAAGAAAATTTTCAATGGTTTCTTTTATGGATTTTTTAAAGTGTTGTCTTTCCTTTTTTTTTTTTGTTAATGTTTATTTTTGAGAGAGAAAGAGAGAGAGCGTGCACACAAGTGTGAAGAGGGCAGAGAGAAGGAGACACAGAATCTGAAGCAGGCTCCAGGTTCTGAGCTGTCAGCCCAGAGTGCATATGGGGCTCAAACCCATGAATGGTGAGATCATGACCAGAGCCAAAGTCAGACATTTAACCAACCACCTAGGGTCCCCTTCTTTTATGAATATTGCTTTTGATGTCTTTAAAAAACTATTTGTTGGGGTGCCTGGGTGGATCAGTTAGTTGGATGCCTGACTTTGGCTCCGGTCATGATCTCGAGGTTCATAGGTCCGAGCCCCGCATCAGGCTGTGCTGACAGCTCGGAGCCTGGAGCCTGCTTCAGATTCTGTGTCTCCACCTCTCTCTGTCCATATCATGCTCATGCTCTCTCTCTGTCTCTCAATAATAAATAAACATTTAAAAAATTTTTTTTGAACTATTTGTCTAACAAAAGGTCATGAAGACTTTCTTCTTCCTATGTTTTTTCATAAGAGTTTTGTAAACTGGAATTCTCATACATAGCCTGGTGGCAATGCAAAATAATACACCTATTCTAGAAAACGATTTCATACATTAAGCATGAAACTAACATAAAACCCAATAACCCCATTTCTGAGTGTTTACTCTAGACAAATGAAAACTTATATTCACACAGAAACCTGTACACAAATGTTTATAGCAGCATTATCCATAATTACCAAAAACTGGAAATAACTCAAATGTTCTTCAGAATGAATGAATAAACAGTAGTATAGTCACACAATGAAATACTACTTAGTAATAAAAAGGAACTATTCAGACATGCAACGTGACTAGATCTCAAATGCATTACAATAAGAGAAATAAGCCTGTTTCAAGAGACTGTGTACTGTATGATTCCATTTATATGACATTCTGGGAAAGACAAAACAACGGTAATAGAGAACAGATAAAAGGCCTAGGGTTTAGGGAGAGGTAGAGGGAAGATCTAATTACAAAAGGACAGTATTCGAGAATTCCCTGGGGGTGTTGGAACTGTTCTATATTCTGTTTGTGTGGTGGTAACAAGATTCTATGCATGTGATAAAATCCAGAACTCTACACCAAAAGAGTGAATTCCACTGTATGTAAATTTATGCCACACACACACAAAAATTTCAAATCATGGTTATATAAAGTTATGCTGTCAACTTTAAAGTACTAAATGATATTTCACAATTAACACTTTACTTTATCAAAGCAAAGGAACCTGAATAACTGAAACTTCTACCTTTTTTGTGTGTGGATGCCAATCCTGGCCACAAATTGCCTGATTTAGGAGGGCTTGCTGATAAACGTGGATTAACACCTTCATTTGATGGGAGGATCTGTGATGTAGACAGGTCATTCAAGTGGACATCAGTAATATATTCTGTAATATTTAAAATTTCTATTAATACCTTAAATAGTAAAATGATCCTACTTATCAAATAATGTTAATTAATTTAAAGGTTTCTTCATTTGAGATTTTGAACACAATTCCCACTAATAGAGTGAAATCTTTGATAGACATAAGTTCTTGCTAAGCAAAATAACAGTGATTTTCCTCCTAGGAATCCAAATAATGTTTATAACACATTACTGCACTAGCAATTCAGGAAGTGAACAGTGGAAGCATAAAGCCAAAGAAACTGTATTTGTTCTAATTTAGTATTTTTTAATATTTATGATAGTTTTTAAAAAGCTTTAAAATCATGTAGGAGAAAAAGATTATCTTCTCAAACATAATAATCAAATTCTAAGAAGAAAATTAGGCATAATCATAAATTATTTTATTCTTACTGTGATAAAAGGAAATACATCCTTTTATCAGAAAAGAACCATTTTTAGAATGAAATTATGAATCAAGAAAATAAAAACTTCATGACAGCTATCTTGACAGTTTTGCTGTTGGAGTCCTACTATATAACACAGATTTCAGGGCACGGGATTGTGCTCTATACATATTAGAGTGAAGAAGAACTGTTGATAAAAGACCCTGAAACAGACTGACTTCAGAGATTTTTCCAGATAATGCAAAGTAAGTGACTTTTGTTACTTTCACACAGGCACTTCTCATGATTTCTCCCATGACTAAATGCAGACTGCATAACATTAGAGGGAGAAAGGGTAAGAGACTCCCTCACCCTTTCTGAAGGGAATAAAGTTAGTATTATCAAGGTCAAGGATTGGTGAACATTTCCAACAAAGGACTGGAGAATAAATATTTCAGGTTTTGCATCCCATAAATGGTCTTTGTCACACTTCTTACTCGAGTCTTTGTAAAATGTAAAAGCTCAGACCCCTGATCTAGCTCCTCAATTAGTCACTATGTATAAGAAAAGTCCTGCTATGGAGCAAAAAGAACCACTACATCCCTTAATCAGGCTTTTGAAAAGGGCAGGCTGAACAGCAGTCTACGGAAGCCTAGTCTGTCTTTCAATACTGGTACTTCATATATTTACTGACCAAATAACTTCCAACACACTTAAACTTCTAAACATAAGGCCACTATAATTAAGGAGCCTAACATGCTTTCCTGACTAGAACACATTAACGTACCATACACAGGTGAACCACTAGTATTCCCGTGTTCAAGGAAATACCCTTTTCCTCAAGAAATTTTGGATTCATTTAATACTTAAATAAATTGTTTAGTAGTTTCATTCTTTAGAAATTACAAAAGATAAACTTTTTTTATGTTACTTGTCTGCCACTTATTTTAAGATCAGAGAATTTAAACTTCCAATGGTTTTTTTTTTTTTAATGTGTTTTGGAAAATGAAATACCACATTAGGCCAAGATGAATTAACTCTTGAAGAAATAAATGTAAAATGCAAAGCAATCTAGCTCAACTATCTTCCATCTGGCCACTTGCTCTTTTCAAAAAAGCAAAAAACACTAACTAGTGTTCTGATAAAATCTATCATAACAAGGTCCATTATAGTTAAACTCTGAGGGGCGCCTGGGTGGCTTAGTCGGTTAAGCGTCCGACTTTCGCTTAGGTCATGATCTCGCGGTTCGTGGGTTCGAGCCCCGCGTCGGGCTCTGTGCTAACTGCCAGCTCAGAGCCTGGAGCCTGTTTCAATCTGTGACTCCCTCTCTCTCTGACCCTCCCCTGCTCACGCTCTCTCTCTCTCTCTCCTAGAAATAAATTAAAAAAAAATAGTTAAACTCTGATATCAAAATATATGCCAAATATTTCATAGCTGATGGGACTCCAAGGACAGCAATCTAAATCTAAAAGTGTGTAAGATTACAGAATTGTAATTTGGGTTATTTTGCTTTTTCCAACGGAATCCACATAAAATGACATTAACTTTATACTCACATGCAAATACTGCTAAACTCTACTACTTAGAAAGCCCACAAGTAACAATTATTTAATTCCTGCCTTCTTCACACTGAATTATATAATGTCATATACTGAACATAAAATATTAAGCTAATCAGTCTATTTCATTTTTTGTGCCAAATATACTGTGAACATTAACATGTAAACTAGAAAACTGATTTCACTCACATGCCATGCTAATTTGCCCTCTAAAACTCAGAAAACAGTGAATTACAAGTACAAAGAAACAGAAATATGCTGTCTTGCACACATCGTCTACAAATGAACACTATCATTTTCAAATTATTAAATTGTCACCTGAAGTTCTGCTGTGTATTTGCACTTTGACAGTTTCCTGGTTGTTCAAGTCAACGGTTTCAGACACAGAGTCTCTATCTTTATCTAATTCTCCTTCAGAATTTACTTTATTAATCTTATTACACATCTTTTCTTTTTGCCAATCTTTGGACATTTCTGAATTGTTCTCATCATCTTGAATCAGCATTGTTGTTTCATTATTATCTTCAGAAAAGCCTCTAGAGCCATTCTCATTTTCTGCTTTATCACTGCTACTACAAGATTCACAGGACTGAAAATCCACATCTGACTGGCTCTTGTCTTCTTCCATCGTCTCCTCAGTTGTTACAGTTTGAGGATCCTCCTCAACTTCCATAACCTGTTCTTTTAATTCTTCATGAAGCAGATCCATTAAACACCGAAGGAATTCTTGAGCATCCTAGTATATAAGCAACACTTATATTACCATCTCATTAACTAGAAACTTAAGAAAAATATACAAAATGTGCTTATCAACTCATTTCTAAATGTGTAGCATTACACTGAGGAAACACAAGTTAGTAGAATGTAAGGCACTGAAGAAGGGATAGGAAGTACTATGTTCTAAAAAACTATGTAAATAAAACAAAAGTAATTTAAAAACTGAAGATGACCTGGAGGTCAGCTATTAGTACTGCTACTATTTTTAAAAAATGGAAAGGCATAAAAAAAAAAACTAGATTTGCCTCATGTGACAATTAGAATCCAGATGTCCTAAATTCAAATATTTTATCAGTTTGGCTTAAAATTAAAGCTTTCCAATCTTGTACTGTATCTCAAAGAAAAACCTTGATCAACCTGGAATGCTTTTAGAAAATTGGTGGGTATGGACATGTGCAAAATGGCTGAAAGGAAGTGATCAGTGAAGTACAGGCTTCCAGTTACATAATGAGTAGGTCACAGAGATAAAAAGTACAGCAAGGGAATATTGTCAGTGGTGTCTTAATAGTGTTGTCTGGTGATAAATAATAGCTAAATAGTAGCTACACTTGTAGTGAGCATAGCATGATGCATAAAATTATGAAATCACTATGCTGTACACCTGAAACAAATGTAACTTTATGTGTCAACTATGCTTCAATTAAAAACAAAAGAAAGGGGCCTCTAGGTGGCTCAGACGGTTAAGCGTCCAACTTCAGCTCAGGTCATGATCTTGCAGTTTGGGAGTTCAAACCCCACATCGGACTCTGTGTAGACAGCTCAGAGCCTGGAGCCTGCTTCAGATTCTGTGTCTCCTTCTCTCTCTGCCTTTCGCATGATCATGCTCTGTCTCTGTCTCTCAATGATTAAAAAAAAAAAAAAGTTTAAAAAAGGAAAGAAAGAAAAGGAAAAGAAAATACAAATTTATAAATTTATGGACCCAACTCACATCTAAGAAATCAGTCTCTGGTGACTGGGCACCAGAAAAAATTAACAGGGAACAAGTAGTTTTTGAAAAAGAAAAATATGTAAGGGTTAGGTGTTAATTTCAAAGGAATATATAAAGTTACAATAATTCAAACTGCCATTGGTACTACTTCAACAAAACATACATCAATGAAATGAATTACTAAGCCCAGAAACAAACGCTATAAAATATTAACATAACCATAAAAATTAATAAAGAAGAAATCTGTTCTTCCAAATCTGTAGTTTGGTACAATCAGTCAGCTATTTATGAAAAATGAAATTTGGACTGTAACACAAAATAAATGACAGATGCAGAGAAGAATTAAATATTTTAAAAATTAAAGCATAAAATACGGATGAAAATTTATCTCTAGATGTGTAACTTTTTGAAGCTAAAAGCATTAGAAGAGACGTATTTATCCACCCCAAAATTTAACAATTTCTAGAAAAACACAAAATTATGAGAAAGGTGATAAAATATAAGCAGAAAAAATGATAACAGTCTATCATTCTCACTAAAACACACAAGAAACGATGACTCACGACAATGGGCAAATAAATTATAAAGGAAAAAATACAAATGACTCCATAAAAGCATAATGCATAAAGGCATTTTGCAAACTTATTAAACATTAAGATTATGAATGAAAAAGAATGAAGACTTACCTGCTGAGAATACCCCCGAAATGTTGGATTTACAGTCTTAATTCCTTGAAACAGAGTAGTAGGAACAACAGATCCTGGCCTGAGGAGGATAACATCTTAATGAGAAATCTGTGATTTTTACTTTTTATTTTAGAAATTAACAATCAAGAATTCAAGCTGTAGGGGCACCTCGGTGGCTCAGTCGGTTGAGCGTCTGACTTTGGCTCGGGTCATGATCTCATGGTTCATGAGTTTGATCCTCTCATTGGGCTCTGTGCTGACAGCTCAGAGCCTGGAGCCTGCTTTAGATTCTGTGTTTCCCTCTCCCTCTGCCCCACCCTTGCTTGTGCTCTCTCTCTCTCTCTCTCAAAATAAATAAACATTTTTAAAAAGAAAAAAGAATCATTCAAGTTGTTAAATTAAAAAGTGTTTCAATGGGGTGCCTGGGTGGCTCAGTCAGTTAAGCGTCCAACTTGAGCTCAGGTCATGATCTTGTGGCTCGTAGGTTCGAGCCCCACATCAGGTTCTGTGCTGGCAGCTCAGAGTCTGGAGCCTGTTTCAGATTCTGTGTCTCCCTCTCCCCCCACCCTACCCCCGCCCCCCGCTCATGCTCTGTCTCAAAAATAAATAAACTATAAAAAAAATGTTTTAAAGTGTTTCAAATAAATAAAGTGTTTCAAAAAGTAATCAAAAATTGCCCATTGTTATGTTTCATAGGCTCACCAGAATAGCTGAAGATATATTAAGATATACTTAATACACTTAAGATAATATTTGATTGCTCTCCACTCTAATGAAATGATCATGCTCTATTTTTCAAAAACAATTACAATTACTTAAAACAAAATTCTAATTATTTAAAATTTCTGGGATAATTAAGATAAATATACCTAGTACATTATCTAAGTTTTTAATTCTATTTTTTTATTTGAGTGTAATTGACATAAATAAGATTTTAATTTTTTTTAAGTAGGCTTCATGCCCAATGCAGAGGCAAATGCAGAGCTTGAACTCATCACCCTGAGATCAAGACCTGAGCTGAGATCAAGAGTCAGGCACTTAATTAATTGAGCCACCAAGGCCCTCCAGAGATTTAACCACTTTTAGAGGTAAGCATTAAGTAATGTATAGAACTGTCCAATCAATACGTTACATACTTGAAAGGCACATGGATGGCTCAGCTGGTTGAGTATTCAATTCTTGGTTTCGACTCGGGTCATGATCTCACAGTTTGGGGGTTAGAGCCCCGCCCGTGTTAGGCTCCACACTCACAGAGCAGAGCCTACTTGGGATATTCTCTCTCTCTCCCTCTCTCTGTCCCGCCCCACTCACACATGCACTCTCTCTCACTCTCAAAATAAATAAAGGAATGTTTAAGGTTTTTTTAATGTTTATTTATTTTTGAGAGAGAGAGACAGAGCATGAGCAGGGGAAGGACAGAGAGAGACAGGGATACAGATTCCAAAGCAAGCTCCTGGCTCTGAGCGGTCAGCTCAGAACCCAATGTAGGATTCGAACTCATGAACTGTGAAATGTGAGACCATGACCTGAGCCGAAGTTGGACACTTAACAGACAGGGCCACCCAGGTGCCCGTAAATAAATGTTTTAAAAAAATGTTACATGCTTGAAATTAAGATAACATTGTATATCAATTACACTTCAATTTAAAAAAAAGAAAAGAAAAGCAATTTTCTTTTCCTAGCATGTTAAAATCAAAGTAGTAACACATTGTTTGACTTACGAAATGCTTGGTAGGGGGTCAAATATCTCAAGGAAAACTAAGGCACTTAAAAATAGGGGAATGTCGGGGCGCCTGGGTGGCTTAGTCGGTTAAGCGTCCGACTTTCGTTTAGGTCATGATCTCGCGGTTCGTGGGTTCGAGCCCCGCGTCGGGCTCTGTGCTGACTGCCAGCTCAGAGCCTGGAGCTTATTTCAGAGTCTGTGACTCCCTCTCTCTCTGACCCTTCCCTGCTCACGCTGTCTCTCTCTCTCTCTCTCTCTCTCTCTCTCCTAGAAATAAATAAAACATTAAAAAAAATTAAAAAAAAAAAGAAGAGGGGAATGTAAAAAATTTAAACACTACTGTAATTTTTACATTACAAATCATTAAGATCTCAAAAGTCTTAAGAGGTTTTAAAAAAAAAAAAAGCTCTGATGACTGTTTCTTTACAGATAAGGTTGAAGAATTAGGACTAGTGGTAAACGCAATTTTCTGAATAATTCTAAAAATTAGAAAAGCATTACAATGAACAATTATTCTTCTAATGCTACACTTTATAGGAAATAAACATTAGCAGAAAAATGAACATTCGTGTTAAGTATTTATGGTCTAATTTTAGCATTATAAGAATACCTACTCCTGTATTAAAATTCAAGTGTCAGAAATAGCAGATTTAGCGCTTCAACTTATCTCCAGTCCAGATATTTCATTTGGATGTTCAGTTTGAAATATAACATGCTATAAAATGAACTTGTTTCAAATTTACTTTTTTCAGCTCTATATACGTACACCTATATCCTTTCAATATTTGATATTCATTTAAAAACATACTAAAAGAGGGGCGCCTGGGTGGCTCAGTCGGTTAAGCGTCCAACTTCGGCTCAGGTCATGATCTCCCAGTTCATGGGTTCGAGCCCCTTGTCGGGATCTGTGCTGACAGCCAGCTCAGAGCCTGGACCCTGTTTCAGATTCTGTGCCTCCCTCTCTCTCTGACCCTCCCCTGCTCACGCTGTCTCACTCTCTCTCTCTCAGAAATAAATAAAACATAAAAAAAAAAATTTTTTTAAACATACTAAAAGATACTATACTAAAACATGGGGCACCTGGGTGGCTCCATCAGTTAAGCGTCTGGCTCTTGATTTCAGCTCAGGTCACAGTCTCACAGTTAGTGGGTTCAAGCTCCACATCAGGCTCCAACCTGACAGCACAGAGACTGCTTGGGATTCTCTCTCTCTCTCTTGCTCTGCCCCTCCCCATGTGCTTTCTTTCCATCAAAATAAATAAACTTTTAAAAATATATAATAAAGAGAATAAATTCATTAAGTACATACCTGCTTTTATGCCACAGTTCAGTCATCAGTTTGAGATAACTTTTACAAATGGCTGGTTTCTTATCTGTTCGAGCTAATCCTCCACAATCAAGAAAAAACTGTGTCAAAGGTGGGCTAATTAAAAAAAAATGAAAAACGTTAAAGTGGAATCAAAGCTTAATAATGACTGACTTCCAGTCATTCAATGAATCGGTAGTACATACAGCCCCATATCTATAATTTCTTTGCTCCTTTTTATAGCTTCACATTCACTTCTTCATATTAGTCTTCAACCCATTCAAATCAAATCTGACTCCACTGTTACCAGATTCCTGAATGCTACCAGATGCAGTCAACATTTTTCACTCCCTCTTAGTAGCATTTATTACAGGTGACCTATCCCTCATTCCTGAGCAACTGTTCTCTTGAACAATGATAGATTTTTCTATTTTTCTTTATCTCTGGCAATTCTTTTCCTTCTTTACTGTTCTTTTGGCTCTTACCAGATACATAAATATCAAAGTTTCTCAGGACTGGATCCTAGGACTTCACCTCTCTTTCCTATGTACTCTTTTCCTGGGGTGCCCTTGAATTTCCATGTTCATGCCAATGACAGTCAAATTTGTGAAAGTCAAACATCTTATCTAATTTCCAGATTTATACTGAGCACCTTAAATTTAACATGATCAAAATTTAACCTTCAAATGAATCTATTCTTCCTCCAGGCTTCTACATCTCAGAAAGTGATACTACCATCCATCTGGTGGCTCAAGTTAGCAATTTGAATATTGTCAGGGTGCCTGAGTGGATCAGTCAGTTAGGTATCCAACTTGGATTTCAGCTCAGGGCATGATCTCACAGTTCGTGAGATCAAGCCCCATGTCTGGCTCTGTGCTGACAGGGTGAAACCTGTTTGGAATTCTCTCTCTCTTCCCCTCCCCCACTCACACACACACGTACTATTTGGTCTCAAAATAATCACTAAAAAGAAGGCAATACAGTCTTTTATGAGCAACTAACAAGCTCTAACAAGATATAAAGATGACCATCATATAATGGTAAAGGGAACGAGTTATCAAGAGGATAACATTTGTTAATATTTATGTACTCAACACAGGGGTAGCAAACAAAACACTACATACAAAGCAAGTAGTAACAGATCTGAAGGGAGAAATAAACAGTAACACAGCAACAGTAGGGGACTTCAATACTCCTCTTCAACAATGGATAGATCTTCCAGCCAGAAAATCCATAAGCAATGGACTTCAACTACATGTTAGACCAAATGGACTAAACAGATGTATCCAGAGCATTCCATGCTGCCCCTACCAACTCTGTCAAACTATGATGAAGAAAAAAAATCTAGGGGTGCCTGGGCGGCTCGGTTGGCTGTCTAACTTTGGCTCAGATCATGATCTCATGGTTCATGGGTTCAAACCCCACAATGGGCTCTGTGCTGACAGCTCAGAGCCTGGAGTCTGCTTTGGATTCTTTGTCTCCCTCTCTCTCTGCCCCTCCCCCATTCACATGCTGTCTCTCTCAAAAATAAACATTAAAAAAAACTGAATATGCTTTATTAGAGACTTTTCACCTAAGTATAAAATATTTTCATAGCAATTTTAAAAGTCATTTGAGGAAGGGGCACCTGGGTGGCTCAACTGGTTGAGCATCCATCCAACTGTGGCTCGGGTCATGATCTTGTGGTTCATGGGTTCAAGCCCAAGCCCCATGACCCTCCCTGTGCTGACAGCTCAGAGCCTGGAGCCTGTTTTCCATTCTGTCTCTCTCTGCCCCTCCCCCACTTGTGCTGTTTCTATATGTTTCTCTCTCTCTCCTCTCTCTCTCAAAAACAAACACTAAAGAAAGTGATTTGAGTAATTAGTTCAAGCTCCTCTTCTTCTAGATGTTAAAACAAATAACTTACTCAAAGACATGCAACTACCTAGGGTCTACACCAGAACCTGCAGTCTCAGGAAACTACAGGCATAAACAGAGTAATCCCATTGGGACAACAATGGATTAAGTCTCAACCCAGTTTCTTGCCTACTCTACCTTCAGGATTACAAAAAAGAAAAAAGAACCTTTTCAGGGCATTTACATAGTTTTAGTTAATCCACACAATCTTCTAAATGGGTCATTTCAGAAAGTGAGAGGGAAGGAGAGGAATTCATTAAGTAAGGTGAGGGAAGGAGGACAGCCAAGGATTTATGGGATCCTGTTGGCTAGGGAAATCGAATAGAATTGTTATCTTTCTCATATTACTATTAATGTGTACTTCTTTCTTTCCTCCTCCAACTCATCTTTTTTTTTTTTTTTTTTTTTTTTTTTTCNCATATTATAGCAGCAGGATTGTCTTCCATCGAAGTACTAACCAGGTCTGACCTGCTTAGCTTCCATGATCAGATCAGATCAGGCATGTTCAGGGTGGTATGGCCACAGACTACCAGCAGCATGGTTTTCTGCTCAAAGAGTGACTTTATTTTTGTTTTTCATTTAAAAACAGTTTTATTGAAGTATAATTGCCATATAAGAACTGTGGTAAAGAGTGACCTTAAAAAGCTATATAAAACAAAATTAATTTTTATACTTACCAATTAGAAAGAGCCTGTAAAGCTGCATTCATATAACAAGTATTTCCAATATTTTTCAAACCTGTAAGACCTATTAAGAACAATCATAAATTATGTCATCACTCAATAATGCAATGACTTAATTTTCTAAGTGTTTACTGAGTATGTAACTATGTATGATACTTATTACAGTTCTCAAACTGTTAAAAACACATAAAATCGGGGCACCTGCATGGCTCAATCTGTGGAGCATGCAACTCTTGACCATGGGGTTGCGAGTTCAAGCTCCACGTTGGGTGCACAGATTACTCAAAAATTTAAAAACAGAAAGCCGCCAAATACATTATGAAAATATAAAATAGCAATCTGAACAATTCAGAGGTCAGGTTATACTGAAGTGTTAATTTTCAGATAATTATAAAAATAAACATTTAGAAATTTAAAATCCCCTTGCATCAATTACAAAACACAAAATTTGTACTAAATTATATATGGATAGTTTATCCTAAGAATTGTGGGCTTTGGTAAAGTGATGCCAGAGAAACCAAGCATCACTCAAAAGGTGTCAGTCTACCTTCCCTGCATATACAATTGTACTAGACCAAATTTTAGATTTGTTTTTGTTTTTGGCCATCAACATCTATAGAGTCCCTTTCACTTCTGGAGTTTGAAATTTACATATTACAATTTCCTAAAGAAATGGATAGTACCATACAAAGGAGTGTTATATAAAAGAATTATTTTACCTCTTGCCTTAAGTTCATCTTCTTCTTCCACTTCTATGTCCAAATCATCAAATACAGCAACCAGAGGAGTTTTTAATGTTGTATTACTTGGTATTTTAAAATCCTTGATAACAGATAAGACAGCAGACTTTAAAAAATCCTTCATGTTAAATTTTTAAAAATTTTATCTCATATACATCTACAGTCTAAAAACTAAAAGATGTTATTTTATTTAATAGAACTGTAAGAACAAACTCTGATACTACCAACCAGAATAAAATTTACATTTACATCTTGAAAGTAAAGTAGGATCTACATGAGGAAAGAGCATGTCACTCTATCTTTATTAAAATATATACTTGAATAATAAAGACACTTGTGACTTTTCTAAACTGAAAAGTTAACAATTCAGTTCAGTTCAATTCAGTTCAGTGAATTCAAATCCAATTCAGTGTTATCACATCACAGCTAAACAAAATCTAGGCACACACTCCTACACCATCTTTTCAGATTTTTCAAACTTTTTACAAAAGGAAATACTAAATTTTTCCTAACAAATGAACTTATCTGGAGACTTCTACACTCTCTCCTGATACTTGGTACCATACTTGTTTTACATTCTTTTGTGCATATGAAATAGTTCAGTTTATTTTAAATGGTAATAAAACATTCCAGAATTAATTTCCAAGTATTGCTTTAACTCAAAGGTTGCACCTGGTGACCTGTTGCTCAAATGTTAGCCCTACGTGNAAAAATACTTTGATCTAGTATTTTAAAAATTGGGGGGGCTCATATAAAACTCAGATTTTGTAAGTTCTCTTATAATGAGAGAAGACTGAACTATACTGGACCCATTTAGCAAGTATCACTTAAAGGAGGAAACTGAACAGCAGCATGCACTTAGCACATGCTCTGACTCTCCAACTTACTCATGCCTTATTTTACCTCTATAATGCATGCATACACACTCTTCTACCTACCCACTTTATGAATTTATTTTACTTTCCTGGTATCTGTAGATTCTGGACATTTGAATTAGCCCTATATTCTCACTTAGTTATGTGTAAATATAGAGGCTCTAAAAGAATCATTTAAAATTTCACCTCCTAGAAAAAAATTTTATTTAAGAAATCTTACTAATTACATTAGAATGGTTTCCAATATTATTATTTTATAATTAATGTTCTAAAAGCATAGAAATTTTATATTTTAAAAAATTGTACAAATAACTTTTTTCTTCTGAGTAATTTATTTAACAATGGGATCAGGAAGTTGCATGAAATTAAATTCATGCCTTTTATGTGTTATAAATATAACTCACAAGAGAATTATTTACAAGCCATCAGAAAAGTATCAGTGTATTTATTCAGACTCAACATTAAGAGTATACAAATCTGGCAGAAATGGCAACAGACAACTGTTTTCTAAGTCAGTGATGATTACTTTGTCAATCAAAATTTGCATTTGTTTTTATTTGTATTTCCTTTTTAACTATCTGTACGTATTCTTTTAACCACCTTTGTGTATTACCCTTATGAATTATTATCAATTCCTTATGTGACTAAACTTTTAGTTACCACATTTTTGTTAATAATGCAAGAGTGTTCCAGAAGACTTTCAAACTATCAAGGCATTCAAAAAAGGCAAAAAACACATTTCTGAATGATATTAGTGGGAAAAACAGTAATGGTAGTGTGGTGGTTTATCCCCTACAGTCATTCAACTACGAAACACAAAAAGTATAGCTTGTCTAAAATCTAATCATTTTAGTTACATAATATGTAAGGTAAGCAAATTTATTTGCACAAATGTCTACTATCAGAATGTGACACAAATGTATAAAAGAAAAATATTAAGAGTTGGTATCAGGAAGACAAGTATAGAAATACAATGTGATTTTTTTGATACATGAGGAAAAAAACCCTTACTAATGTGTTAATTAAACAATACAAAGCAAATGATGAGTAGGATACGTCAGAAGCCAACTCTTTGAATTTTGTCATTTCCTTTTCCTTATTTTGATAGAACTGGAAAGGTCTCAAAATTATCAATCTTTGCAAGGCTACACATATTTTGAAACCAAAGATCAATGCTAAGCTTTAATATATTCTATTTGGTTTTCGATAAATTAGTACAATGTTCTTAGTAATATTAATGGGGGTAGAGAAGGGAGAGAAATGAGGAAAAGGGAGCTGAATTTGTATTTGTAATTCCCTATCAAAAAAGGCCTGCCTCCTCTCCTACAATCAGATTGCTAGAAAAAGATACACTTTTTAAACCAATTTGTTGGGGTGCCTGAGTGGCTCAGCTGGTTAAGCGGCTGACTCTTGATTTCGGCTTAGGTGATAATCTCACCATTCGAGAGTTCGAGTCCCACATTGGGCTCTATGCTGACAGTGTGGAACCTGCTTTGTATTCTGTCTCCCTCTCTCTCTGCTCCTCCCCTGCTTGTTCTCTATATCTCTCTCAAAATAAGCTTTAAAAAAAGTAGTTTGTTTTACGTTTTAAAAACACAATACGTGCTTTTCCATCTTCCGACAAGTGAGCTTCAATCTTACTGTAAACTATCATTCTATGAAAGAGCAAAGGCTAGCCTCAGTATTTCAATTAAGAAAAAAGGCACATTATAGAAATATTTAAAGTACAAGTTAGGTAGAGTTGTTTTAAATTTCAACTACATGACAAATTCTATAATCATATCTGAAAATATATGATATTTTAAATAAAGTTAGATTATTACCTGGACACTATTTTCTTGGGTTTGGTGAAGTGGTCTTACATGAGGCAAAGAAGGCTGAGTTCCTAATTTCCTATCCAAAAATACTTCTTTGCTGCAAGCATAACACCATACTCGAAGAGTAGTAAGGTTCACAGTTAGATAATGCTTTGTCTCCTATATAATTTCACAGGGAGGGAGAGGAGGAACCAAAATTAGGTACAGTTGAAACCATTTCAAAATATCATATAAGGGGGTGCCTAACTGTCTCAGTTGGAAGAGCATGTGGCTCTTGATCTTGGGGTCACAAGTTCAACCCACTTCACTGGGTATAGAGATTACTAAAAATAATAATAATAATAAGCTTTAAAAATATCATGTAAGATAAACTGCTGGCCTTTGATGAATAACAATATACTCCAAAGAGAAGAGTTACAACTAGAACACCAAAAAAAAAATTCTTTAGATAAACTATTAAAGTACAGTGAATAGTAACAATATATAAACCTACTCTAGAAACTATTCTATTGTCATTTTTCACCACTATTCAGCATGAAGATAAATACGAAAGTAAGAGTCTGCTGGGAATTAGCAAATAAGTATAATACAAGAAAATAATTGACCAAAGCATAGTAACAATTCTAAAAAACAGTAACTACTCAAAAGAATGAGTCAAATAACCTAAGTTAAAGCAAACAGCTCAAGCAATATGAATATATGATCTTGGATATATAAAACTCTGGCATTTCTCAACTGGAGTTCCTGGAGACAATATATGCCTATAGAAAATTATGTTAGGGGTGCCCAGATAGCTCAGTCGGTTAAGTGTCTGGCTTCTGTTCAGGTCATTATCTCACAGTTTGTGGGTTAAGAGCCACATGTCGGGTTCTGTACTGACAGCTCAGAGCCTGGAGCCTGCTTCGGAAGCCGTGTCTCCTTCTCTCTCTGCCCCTCCCCCGCTCACACTCTTTCCCTTTCTCAAAAAATAAACATTTAAAAAAAAATCTTGCAAAGAGGCACCTGGGTGGCTCAGTCAGTAAAGCATCTGACTTGAGCTCAGGTCAAGATCTCACAGTCCGTGAGCTGTGCTGAAAGCTCAGAGCCTGGAGCCTACTTGAATTCTGTGTCTCCCTCTTTCTCTGCTCCTCCCACACTCATGCTCTCTCTCTCAAAACCAACATTAAAAAATAATTAAAAAATAAATATCCTGCATGAAAATTTTCTATACACCATGTTAACTAACTGGAATTAAAATAAAAACTTAGGGGGTACCTGAGTGGCTCAGTCAGGTAAGAATCTGACTCCTGATCTTGGCTCAGGTCACAATCTCATGGTTGTGAGATTGAGCCCCTAACCCCCACTGGGCTCAGTGCTGGGTATGGAGCCTGCTTGGGATTATCTCTCCCTCTCCCTCTGCCTCTCCCCAGCTAGACCACTCTCTCCTTTCCTCCTTCCATTTCTCTCTCTCTCAAATAAATAAATAAGTAAATAAATCAATAAAAAGATAAACAAATAAATAAATAATAAAGACTTAACAAGGCCAGTAAATAAATACCAAAAAAAATTTTTATATATACATACCTGAGAATGTATGGTGCTATGATCTACTTGTGATTCACCACAGCCAACATAGGAACATCTATTCTATAATTATACAAAAAGAAAAATAAGTCATTTTATAACATGTAAATATACAATAGCATTACATTTGCATTTACAATTAAGTTTTGATCATACGTTTTAACTTAATGACTAAATGACTTTCCATATTCAGTTATTTTAACCAAATTGCATTAGGAACAGAAGACTAAAATGAGAATTTTTCTAAATTTAAAGCTATGTCACCTCTAATAAAAGGCAAGCATAAAATATTTTAATGACTGGATACAGAAAAGCTGATTCAAAGGGGCACATGCATCCCAATGTTTATAGCAGCACTATCGATAATAGCCAAAGTATGAAAAGAGCCCAAATGTCCATTGACTGATGAACAGATGAAGAAGTTGTGATATACTTACACAATGGAATATTACTCAGCGATAAAAAAGAAGGAAATCCTGCCATTTGCAAAAACATGGATGGAACCAGAACATTTTATGCTGAGCAAAATAAGTCAAAGAAAGACAGATATCTCATGATTTCACTGATATGCGGAATTTAAGAAACAAAACAGATGAACATACAGGAAGGGAAGGAAAAATAATATAAAAACAGAGAGGGAAGCAAACCATAAGAGACTCTTAAATACAGAGAATAAACAGTATTCCTAGAAGGGTTTGGATGGGGGACCGGCTAAATGGGTGATGGGCATTAAGGAGGGCACTTCTTGGGATGAGCACTGGGTGTTATATGTAAGTGATGAATCACTAAATTCTACTCCTGAAACCATTATTACACTATACGTTAACTAACTTGGATTTAAATTTTTAAAAAACGTAAGTTTCAATTAAAAAATATATATATTGTAGTGATTTATTAAAACTCTGCAAAAGCACTGGAAGTTAAAACCCAAAGTTTATAAAGTGTCATTTCTATTGTCACTAATTGTCTTTTTTTAAAGTATACTCATTTATGAAGTCTGTTAAGTGTCAATAAAAATCTTATAGTGATCCTTATTCAGATATAAATTTTTATAATACCAAAGTTTTGAGAAAAAACATATACATACCTACNCCAGGCATGCCCAAAGATTTGGTCCTCTGACTTTACAATCCTGACAAGTACCCTATAGAAAAAAAATCAAATAGACAATATTATCTTTATGTTGACACAGCCAAACACATACAATTGACTAATAATATTATATAAGAAATTGGAGGGGCGCCTGGGTGGCTCAGTTGGTTGAGTGTCCAACTTTGATTCATGATCTCGCAGTTCACGAGTTCGAGCCCTCTAGGCTGACAGCTCAGAGCCTGGAGCCTGCTTCGAATTCTGTGTCTTCCCCCTCTCTCTCTGCACCAGTCCCCCGACCTCGCTTGTGCTCTCTCTCTCTCAAAAATAAATATTAAAAAAAAAAAGAAAAAGAAAAAGAAATTGGAGCTCATGAGCACAGAGTATTACAGGAACTTATTTAAAAAACACATATTTGAGGGGCGCCTGGGTGGCTCAGTTGGTTAAGCATCCGACCTCGGCTCAGGTCATGATCTCACAGTTCGTGGGTTAGTGCCTCTCACTGGGCTCTGTGCTGACTGCCAGCTCAGAGCCTGGAGCCTGTTTCGGATCCTGTGTCTCCCTCTCTTTCTGACCCTCCCCTGTTCACACTGTCTCTCTCTCTCAGAAATAAATAAAACAGTAAAAAAAAATTTTTTTTAAACCTACATATTTGGGAAAACAATGAATGATTTTTCTAACCACAGAAAAAGCCCTATATCTTACATGAGATTTTTGTATTAAGTCTTCTTTTGTTATTTCACCAACTGAATCCAAATGTGGACAATGATTTTGAAAAGGTGACATTTTGTTAGCAGCTTTTTCCTTTCTCCCAAGTATTTCCAAATGAGGTAATACCTATGGGAAAAATAACCAAAAAAGAGATACTTAAAAAATGCTAAATATTAAACATGATTTAAAATAAAGACTAAAATAATAAGCGTGCATGTTTACACATCTACCCTAGTATATTTTTCAAACATACTTAGATGACTTTCATAATTTAATATGTACACTGGAAATTTCATTACAAAATTAAAATTTTATTGAAACTAACAAATATGTATCAATGTAAGTTTGTTTTCCCATTCCTTTTGCT
The DNA here is from genome assembly GCF_008692635.1 of Crocuta crocuta. NCBI lineage: Eukaryota > Metazoa > Chordata > Mammalia > Carnivora > Hyaenidae > Crocuta > Crocuta crocuta. The sequence goes on from NW_027531143.1 coordinate 1,717,079, forward strand.
GCTTTTTCCCCTTTCTCCCATTTCATATTTTAGAATATAAATAAAAGGGGAAAAATCAAGTTCTTCAATTTAAGTACTTGTATCTTTTTTTTTTTTAAGATTAACCCTTAGTCTGAATAGGAATTAAAAGGAAAGAGCAGTCAAATGTAAACACTCATTTTCACACTAGCTGCAGCCTCTAGTGATGATATAAATGAAACTGCCAAGTATCTTAGCAAAATACCAACATGGTCACAGACTAGAGTTTCTCAAGTTTGGCACCAGCTTGATACTTTGGGCCAAATACATCTTTATAGTAGAGGTTTGCCCTGTGCATTGTTAGGTGTTTTGCAACATTCTTGCTTCTACCCACTAGATGCCAGAACACTCTCACCACCACTTTAACGACTACAGTATAAAATTATGTCTTCAGGGGCGCCTGGGTGGCTCAGTCAGTCAAGCGTCTGACTTCAGCTCAGGTCATGATCTCACAGTTCGTGAGTTCAAGCCCTGTGTCAGGCTCTGTGCTGACAGCTTGGAGCCTGGAGCCTGCTTCAGACTCTGTGTCTTCCTCTCTCTCTGCCCCTCCCCTGGTCATGCTCTGTGCTCTATCTCTAATGGAACGACTGGGAGGCTCAGTCGGTTGAGCATCCAACTTCGCTCCAGTCATGATCTCACGGCTCATGGGTTCAAGCCCTACGTCAAGCTCTGTGCTGACAGCTCAGAGCCTGAAGCCTGCTTCAGATTCTGTCTCTGTCTGCCCGCCCCTCCCTTGTTCATGCTCGCTCTCTCAAAAATAAAAAAAAAATATTAAATATGTATATGTATATAAAATAAATAAAAATGTTTAAAAACATAAAAAAATTATGTCCTCAAAGGGACAAAATCATCCCAGGTAGAAAACAACATCTTCACAAAATCCTTTCAACAACCCTGACATAGAGTACCATTATTATCTTAACTGCATATAAAGCTAAGAGAGGCAAATCTGACTGACTTCATATTGTTAGCATTTAGCAGAAGGAGTATTTGAATCCACCCATGTATCTTACAGGTAAGAGCAAGACTCTGCAGTCAAATAGAACTGAAAATACCTCTAAGAGTAGACCAGCATAATGAACTTATGGGGCTATTTTAAGGATGAAATGAGGTAGCACATGTCAAGTGTGTACATACACACACATAGTACTACACATATACATATAATTTTATTAGACATTCTGCAGCATCCCTTTATGTACTTTTTTTTAGATGACCAGTAAGGTTTCATACTTCTCTCTCCCATGAAACCACCAGTTTAAGACTGAGGTAGTTTCCCACGCCAATTACAACTTTTCTAGTATTCTTCAGGAATTTCCTCAATCCCATTAAAATAAACAGAAGGTACCATGTTTTACAATCCCAATATACTTAACTCCCTCCAAGACATCACAATACAATTACACCACAAATGTAATTTATGAGCAGAATGATAGGAATACTATAATGCCACTGACTTTTATCTGTCTCCCCTGCAGATCTTATGAATCATAGAGCTAACTGATTTACAACATTCAGTTCACAGAAATCTCATCACTGGTTCAAGTAAAGTGAGTGATTTCCAAGTAAAATCTCAATTTTAACTCAGTATCTCCAGATATTTTCTGGATGTACATTCTTTTTTTTTTTGGTACATTCTTTTTTTTTTTTTTATGTTCTATTTATTTCTAGGAGAGAGAGAGAGAGAGACAGCGCAAGCAGGGGAGGGTCAGAGAGAGAGGGAGTCACAGACTGAAACAGGCTCCAGGCTCTGAGCTGGCAGTCAGCACAGAGCCTGACGCGGGGCTCGAACCCACGAACCGTGAGATCATGACCTAAGCAAAAGTCGGATGCTTAACCGACTAAGCCACCCAGGTGCCCCTTTTTGGTACATTCTTAATAATAAGGCTTTTCATGCCTTTAATTCATCTTTGGGGTTTGAGAACACTATTTTGGAAAAAATTAAGAAAATTACTAGGAAAGAATAAACGCTTATAAATGTGCTAAAATATTAGCACACTAGTAAACACATTAAACAAAAAGTTTCAATCAAATCAAATGAGCTCAATATTATCTTGCAACCTACAAAATAGAACAGAAATCACTCTGGGGGGCTAATATTGAATAAATCATTATCTCTAAACATTGTATTTTTTTTTAATGTTTATCTATTTTTGAGAAGAGAGCATGAGCAGGCAAGGGACAGAAAGAGAGAGAGACAGGTGATCTGAAGTGGGCTCTGCGCTGGCAGCTGTAAGCTCAGTGTGGGACTTGAACTCACAAAGCATGAGATCATGACCTGAGCCCAAGTCGGATGCTTAATGAGCCACCCAGGCGCCCCTCTAAACATGACACTGTTACGTAAGATTAAACAAGCCTTGCTCCAGACTTTCAGATGCATGAAGTTAAACTTAAAATAACTGTTAATATTTTCCATTTCTTATTTACGTTTGTGAAGGGTCTGGCGATCTTTCCCACCCACCTCCCACTTACTTTTGTATTTAGATATTTCTTCCGTTTTATTCAATTGCCTCCACTACCAGCCATGATGGAGTAACAGGAACCAGATTTAGCCTCTTACCTTAAATAACTAAAAGCCAGACACAATATATAAAATAATGGTTATCAGACACCAGACAATAGGCAACAAGATAATTGCCCCAGCTTACTGCCTAGAAAGAACTTCTAGGCCATAGTACACACAGGAGAAAACCCAAACAGTGTCCAGCAGTCTCCTTGAGTTGAAGGGGCAGTGTTGAAAATGCAGAGACACCAAGGTGGCTAGAATTCACAAGGCAAAGTAAAAAACTAAACACAGGGTAAATAAACACGAAGTTTGTAGAGGGCTACCATTAGGTCTTCAGCATGTGCATGTGATTAAACTACCCTAAGCAGGAGAAAGAACTACTGCAAAGGAGTAGTAAGAACAACTCCCACAGCCAACACAAATCTGTTTGTGTCCCCATCAGCCAGAGTTTAAAGAGTTCATAATACACAGGGAAAAAAGTACTGAGGGTATTGCCTCAGTAACAGAAAAAAATGTATCCCTAAACTAAAGGCTACTTTCATTCTGCCTTTAAAAAGCTCAAAACAGGGGCACCTGTGTGGCTTAGTCAGCTAAGCGTCCAACTTTCGCTTAGGTCATGATCTCGCGGTTCGTGGGTTCGGGCCCCGCATCCNATTAAAAATAATAATAATAATAAAAAGCTCAAAACAATTATTTCAGACTCAAATTATTCCCATATTCCCAAGGAACCTAATAATGTCCCAGAACAAAGGAATGGAAAAAAAAGAAAAAAAAAAAACCCAGCACCTGACAAAATTAAAAAAATGACAATGTCTGGTATCCACTCAAAAAGTACATAACAAAAACAAATCAGATCTACAAAAAGGGAAAAAAGGGACCCAGAGATAACACAGATGACAGTATAAAGGACACATGGTTTTAATTTTTTTTAATGCTTTCAAGTTTATTTGAGAGACAGAGAGAGCAAGTGGGGGAGGGGCAGAGAAAGAGGCAGAGAGAGAGAAGATCTCAAGCAGGCTCTGCACTGTCAGCGCTAAACCCAATACAAGAATTGAACGCACAAACCGTGAGATCAGATCTGAGTCAAAACCAAGAGTTAGATGCTTAACCAACTGAGCCACTCAGGTGCCCCAAGGATACACATTTCTTTAAAGTAATCTGCACACCCAACATGGGACTCAAACTTACAACCCTGAGATAAGAGTTGTGTGCTCTACTGACTGAGCCAAACACATTTTAAAGAGAAACATGAAGGAGAAGAAAAAAGACCTAAATCAAGTTTCTAAATATTAAAAAAACAAAAAGTCTGAGGTGAAAAATACAGTTAGTGTATGAGATCAACAGCAAGTTAGACAATGCAAAAGAATAATGAACTTAAAGACATAGTGTAAGACATAGTGAAAAATACAGTCAGTGTATGAGATCAACAGCAAATTAGACAATGCAAAAGAATAATGAACTTAAAGACACAGTGTAAGAAACTATTCAAATTGAAATACAAAAAAAATTGAGAATTTAGAGTATCACTCAGCCAGGTAGACAAATCCAAATCTGATGAAAACAAAGAAACGCCAACAAACTTGAAGCACAAGTTGTATGAACAAATTGCACCACAGCACATTAAAAACAAGTTGCTTAAAACCAGTAATAAAAAGGACTTCTTCAAAGTAGCCAAGAAAGGCCAATAACATATACTGGAAACAATACAAGCTAGAAGACCATGGAGCAACATTTGTACAGTACTGAAAGAACATCACCAACCTAAAATTCCATATGTAGCAAAACATCTTCCAAAATAAGGGCAAAATAAAGACTTCTTATACAAATGCTGAAAGAATTTATTACCTGCATACCTGCACGTTTTATATGTATGTATGTGCTTCAATATTTTTTCATGCTCATATAATCAAATATAGAAAGAGACCTACATGGCCTTTTTTTGGCAATAATACAGACATCCCTCTATCTCAACTTTTTCTTGAATACACACATCATGATGCATACATAAATCATGCAATTAATTCTTCTATTGATAAATATTCACTTTGTTTCCATATTCTGTCATTAAAAATAACCACAGGGGTACCTGGGTGGCTGAGTCAATTAAGCATCCAACTTTGGCTCGGGTCATCATCTCACAGTTCGTGGGTGCAAGCCCTGCATCAGGCTTTGTGCTGATAGCTCAAGGACTTCATTGGCTTCTCTCTCTCTCTCTCTGCCTTTTCCCCACTCACACACACTCTCTCTCTCTCAAAAATAAAGAGAAAGCAAGAGTGAGGGAGGGGCAGAGAGAGAGGAAAAAGAGAGAAAGGGGGGAGGAGGAGGGAGACGGAGACAGAGAGACAGAGAGAACCCCAAGCAGGCTCCACACTGTCAGAGCAGAGCCCAATATGGGGCTCAATCCCACAAACCATGAGCTCATGACCTGAGCCAAAGTCGGACGCTTAACTGACTGAACCATCCAGGCGCCCCTAAAAAAACGTTTGCAATAAAAAAATTTTTTTAATATATTTAACCATATGTTGGCGAGAAGGCAGAGAAAGAGGATCTCTTTTGCATTGCTGGTGGGAATGCAAACTGGTACAACCACTCTGAAAAACGGTATGGAAGTCCCTCAAAAAATTAAAAATAGAACTACCCTATGACCCAGCAATTGCACTTATAGGTATTTATACAAGGATATAGGTATATCCATATCCAAGGGATACAGGACACAGGTATGCTGTTTCATAGGGGAACATGCACCCCAATGTTTATAGCAGCAATATCAACAATAGCCAAAGTATGGAAAGAGCCAAAATGTCCATCGATGGATGAATGGATAAAGAAGATGTGGTGTATATATACAATGGAGTATTACTCCGGCAATCAAAAAGAATGGAATCTTTCCATTTACAACTACATGCATAGAACTAGACTAAGCGAAATTAGAGAAAGACAAATATCATATGACTTCCCTCATATGAGGACTTTAAGATACAAAACAGATAAACATAAGGGAATCAAATATAATATAAAAACAGGGAGGAGGACAAAACATAAGAGACTCTTAAATATGAAAAACAGAGGGTTACTGGAGGGGTGGTGGGAGGGGGGATGGGCTAAACTGGTAAGGCGCATTAAGGAAGCTACTCCTGAAATCACTATTGCACTGTAGGCTAACTAACCTGGATGTAAATTTTAAAAAAAATAAATTACATTTATATATATATTTAATCATATATGTGAAGATTATTTATGGACTCTATTCCACTAGTCTATGTCTGTCTTAGTACCAATACTATTAACTTCCTTATGGTATCCTTTATCATTAAAGCCTTTAATTTTTATAAAATCAAACACATCTCTTATAACAGCTTCTGGGTTTCTAATCTTAAAATTTCCTTTGGGGCACTTGGGTAGCTCAGCTGGTTAAGCATCTGACTTTGGCTCTGGTTTCATAATCTCATGCTTCATGAGTTCAAGCCCTGCAATGGTCCCTGCACTGACAGTGTAGAGTCTGCTTGGGATGCTCTCTCTCTCTCTCTCTCTCTACCCCTGCCCCACTTGCATGCTGTCTCTCTCTCAAAAATAAATAAACTTTAAAAAATTTTCCTTCGTCCTTGTTTACATAGCTAACGCTAGAGAATAACCTTATTTTTTAAACAAGGCTTTAATCCATCTGGGGGTTACCTTAAAACAGGAACCCAATTATATTTTTTCCAGATGGGCTGACAGTTGTACCAGCACCACTTGTTACACAGTCTACCCATTACCCACTGAATTGTAACACTATCTTTATTACACTTGCACATATTTCTGGATCCTCTATTTGTTCAACTAATCTACTTATCCCAATACCATATTTATTTTTTAATGTATCTCTGAATACTTTTAAGTTTATTTATTTTGAGAGACACAAAACAGATACACAAAATGGAGACACAAAATATTTTGAGAGGCACACACCCACACACAGGCCAGTGGGAGAGGGGACAAGAAAAGGAGAGGGAGAGAATACCATGCAGGCTCCATACCACCAATGCAGAGCTCAATGTGGGGCTCCAATTCATGAGCTGTGAGATCATGACCTGAGCTGAAGTCAGGTGCTTAATCGTCTGAGTCACCCACGTGCCCCGCCAATACCATATTTAATCTGAATTTTAAAAATGTAGACTATTTCGATAACTGTAAGACATTCCTCCTTCACTATTCCTTTTCAGTTTCCTTGACTATTCTCTGAATATACTGGAAAACATGAGAGTTTTACTTCATTTTCCAATATTGATAATAATAATTTAACTCTACTGTTGTAATGCATTTACTAGAATCTCTAAGGCCATCTTAAATATTAAGTGGAGGCGTCTGGGTGGCTCACTCTGTTAAGTGTCTGACTTCAGCTCATGTCATGATCTCACAGTTGATGGGTTTGAGCCCCGCATCAGGCTCTCTGCTGTCAGCACAAAGCCTACTTCAGATTCTCTGTCTCTCCCACTCTCTCTCCCTTCCCCCAGTCATGCTTTCTCAAAAATAAACATTTAAAAATACACATATATAAACATACAAATTTATATATGTACAAATTTGTGTGTGTGTGATTGTGAGGGGCACCTGGGTGGCTCAGTCAGTTAAGCATCTGACTTCAGGTCAGGTCATGATCTCACAGTTCATGGGTTCGAGCCCCACATCAGGCTCTGTGCTGACAGCTTAGAGCCTGGAGCCTGCTTCCAATTCTGTGTCTCCTTCTCTCTCTGCCCCTCTCCAACTCGTTCTCTCTCTCAAAAATAAACATTTGGGGTGCCTGGGTGGCTCAGCTGGTTGAGCATCTGACTTTGGCTTGGGTCATGATCTCAAGACTCATGAGGTTGAGCACAGCAACGGGCTCTGTGCTGACAGCTTGGAGCTTAAAGACTGCTTTGGATTCTGTGTCTACCTCTCACTCTGGCCCTTCCCCACTGACACCCTTGTATCTCTCTCCTTCAAAATAAAGAAACATTTAAAAAAAATTTTGTTAAGAAATAAACATTAAAAATTATAAATAGGGGCACCTGGGAGGCTCAGTCAGTTAAGAGTCCATCTTCAGCTCAGGTCATGATCTCACAGTTGTGGGTTTGAGACCCTTGTCGGGCTCTGTGCTGACAGCTTAGAGCTGGGAGCCTGGAGCCTGTTTCAGATTCTGTGTCTCTCTCTCTGCCCCTGCTCTGCTCAAGTTCTGTCTCTCAAAAATAAATGTTAAAAAAAAGTAAAATTAAATAAAAATTAAAAAATAAAAGTGATTGTGAGTATCCATGTCTGGGTCCTTACTGTAACAGTTTTGCCATTGAGGATATTTGCTATAATTTCCTCCTATTCTTAATTTACTTTTGATTTTTTTTTTAAAACGTAAGCTCTACACTCAACATGGGGCTTGAACTCACAACCCTGAGATCAAGTGGCATGCTCTATCGACTAAGCTAGCAAGGCACCTGTAATTAGAAATGGTCTTAATGAACTTTATTAAATGTCTTCTCGGCAGCTACTGATGGTTTACTACATTCATCTGTTACATAATCTATTAACCCTTGCATTGGTGTAATATACCCTATGGGTCAAAATGTACTATTAGTCTGTTGCTTCATATCTAGATTCTATTGCCTATTTCTATTTAAAAATTTTATAAGTGAAACTGATCTTTTTGGGTAACATTTTTATCAGGGATAAAAGTAAGTGTGCTTCACAGAATGCATTCAGTAGCTATGCATCTTCTAGACCACAGAAAATGTTCCATTATTATCATTATTATATGTTCTTTATAAATTAAATGAAATGCAGTTGTGAAACTATCCGCTATGCTGCTTCTTTGAAGAACATATCTTCTTTTTTAAAATTCTTTAATGTTTCTTGAGAGAGAGAGAGAGAGAAAATGAGTGTGGGGGGGGGGAGCAGCAGAGAGAGGAGACACAGAATCTGAAGCAGGCTCCAGGCTCTGAGCTGTCAGCACAGAGCCTGATGTGGGACTTACACTCACAAACCTCGATACCATGACCTGAGCTAAAGTCAGACACTTAACCTACTGAGCCACCCGGGAGCTCAGGACATATTTTCAATCATCTTTTAACTCCTTAGTGGGAATGGGTCAATTCAAGTTTTTCACTTCTTGGGTCAATTTTACTAATTTATATTTTGCTATTAAATGCTTATCTTCTCAATTTTTTTTTAAATTTTTTTCAATGTGTTTTATTTATTTCTGAGAGAGAGAGAGACAGCGTGAGCAGGGAAGGGTCAGAGAGAGGGAGACACAGAATCTGAAACAGGCTCCAGGCTCTGAGCTGCCTGTCAGCACAGATCCCGATGCGGGGCTCAAACCCACAAACCGTGAGATCATGACCTGAGCCGAAGTCGGACGCTTAACCAACTGAGCCACCCAGGCGCCCCTTTTTATTTATTTTGAAAGAGAGATAGAGAACAAGCGGGGAAGGGACAGAGACAGAGGGAGACAGAATCCCAAATAGGCTCCACACTGCCAGCACAGAGCCCAATGTGGGCCTGGAACTCATGAACCGTGAGATCGTGACCTGAGCCGAAGTCGGACCCTTAACCAACTGAGCCACCCAGGCGCCCCTATCCTCTCAATTTTCAATTTTGGCATTGTAGCATGCATGTGATATTCTCAAGAAAATGTGTATAACATTCCATTAATCTCTCCTATATCCAGGATATCTATGAGGTTTCCTTTCTAATTCTAATCTTCTGTGTTTCTACTTGATTTTTTTTTCCTTCTACAGCAGGTTTATCTAGTTATTGGTCTTTGCAAAGAACCAGCTTTGCAATTTATCCTTTCCACTATTTTTGTTCTGTTGTTTCTAATTCAGTAATGACAGTTTTATCTTTAATTTCTTTGTCCTACTTGGTTTTGGCTNACCGACTAAGCCACCCAGGCGCCCCTTGGTTTTATTTTCTTAATCCCTAAATATAAGTACTAAATTATCTTATTTACTTAATAAAAATATTTTACTTGTATACATTTTCCTCTAATGTTTACCAATTAAGTGGAAATGTTCTCATGGCTTTCTAAATGGTCTTAATCTCACTTTTGATTTTAAAATGTCTTAAGTCCATCATTAGAAGAATGGATAATAAAGGGCACATTCACAACTAAATACTACACAATAGTTTAACTGCATGAAATGAATGGATAATTTACCAACAGAGAAAGATCTAAAGGACATACCTTGGATTGGGAAAGAAAAAAAAAGGAAGCTACAGAATGATACATACTGTATAAAACCACTGAAGTCAAAATTTTAAACCAGCATTAAAGCACATTGTATCTGGATGTAGATACATCATATAAAAATACAATAGTTATTGAAGGTTACGCACTCTGAATGTTGTCTCAGAGCAAACAAATAGGGACTGGGGAGTAAGTTCTCTGCTTTAGTATTGGTATTAATTTTCTCGTATATAAACAATTTAATGAGAATTAATGCATATAAACAAAAGCTAACAATTTGTACCAAGGCTACTTAGTATTCCTTAACAATTAAACACAACACTATCAAAATAAAGGCCCTTAATATTCCAGCTACCTAGTTTTACACAATTAATTCACTATGGTAACAAAATCAGCCTTTTATTCCTTCTTTTGATAAAGATTTACTGACAACAGGCTATTTAGATATAGGAGGGTAAGACAACAGGGGTTCTAATCTACTTCAATTTCTTTTCCAGCATATACCAAAAGACAAGAAGGCATGCATACTTTCATTCTGATCTGACAGTTTGTCCAGGGAGGACAGGAAAAGACAGACAACATGAAGGCAGTAAAAATGAATGCATATGAAAATGCTATTTGTTCAGTATATAGATGTATATCCCACAAAAGTCTGACACTCCTCTAGGAGCTTGTGGTTCACAGGATGGGAATCATTATGGAGCACAAGAAAATTCAAGCTCTGCATGGAAAGTAAGGCTTTCCATTATTTGTCCTGAATTTGTCCTTATCCTTGCAGTCTGTTATCTGGCAACCTTTTCCTTTGTCTACCCTACCTACACTATTTGAAATTTTCTCAGAATTATAATGATTGTAGTAACCCCAATTAAAAAATGTTCCTGACTAAATTCATGCACTATGACATACAGCTCAATTGCCTACCCGTAGATTTCAAAACTGATTCTGAAGATACTACTTTTAAGTGGGGAGGTGGGAGAAAGGGAATACCATGGCAATAAAATCAAGTTTCATGCCCAAAATTCTGGCCTTACCATTTAAATAAGACCAGATATTCAAATTTTAGGAAAAGCAGAGGGAACTATGTTATTAATATATGTAACATCAAAAAATAGTTGGTGACCTGGGGTACCTGGGTGGCTCAGTTGGTTAAGTGCCTGACTTCTGCTCAGGTCATGATCTTGTGGTTCGCAAGTTCAAGCCCCACATCAAGTTCTGTGCTGACAGCTCAAAGCCTAGAGCCTGCTTCAGATTCTGTGTTTCCCTCTTTCTCTGCCCCTCGCCCATTCATGCAAAGTCTCTCTCTCAAAAAAAAGAAAAAACTGAAAAATTGAAAACAAAAGACATAGTTGGTGACCTAATGAGAACCTTTTAATATTTAGAAACTGCCTGTATTCCACAGTCTAGTCTATTTCAAAAGGTAAAGAGTCATATTCAAGCAACCATGAGAAAAACATTAGGAAAACTGGTAAATAATAGTAATAGAAAAGATCAATATGAATCCAGGTCTCTACAAGCAGGTGGCAGAACTGTTTGTGCTTTTAACAAAAATCTGGACCAAGAAACAGACGGCAGGCTAGTGAAATCTAGTTATATAATTATTTTTAAAAAGTTTTTGGGGGGGCGTACATGGCTCACTCAGGAGAGCATGTGACTCTTGATCTCAGGGTCATAAGTTCAAACCCCATAATGGGCACAGAGTTTACTTAAAAAATAAAACTAGGGGCACCTGGGTGGCTCAGTTGGTTGAGCATCTGACTCTTCAGCTCAGGTCATGATCTCAAGGTTCATGAGTTTGAGGCCTGCAAAAGTCTCTGCACTGACAGCAGAGAGCCTGCTTGGGATTCTTTGTCTCCCCTGCTCTCTGCCCCTCTCCCATTCTCTCAAAAATAAACATTTTAAATAAATAAATAAAACAAATAAATAGGGCACCTGAGTGGCTCGGCTGGTTGAGTGCCCAACTCTTGGTTTTGGCTCAGGTCATGATCCCAGGGTCGTGGGACTGAGCCCTGTGTCAGGCTCTGCTGAACATGGAGCCTGCTTAGGTTTTTCTCTCTCTCCCTTTGCCCCTCTCCCTCGCACACACATGTGTGCGCTCTCTCTCTAAACTAAATAAAATGAAAAAAAAAATTAAGTTAGAGAGAGGACACACACGCATGTGAGAGTGGGTGAGGAGCAGAGAAAGAGAAAGAAACAAAACCCGAAGCAGGCTCCATGCTGTCAGCACAGAGCCCAACATGAGGCTCAAATCCACAAACTATGAGACCATGACCTCAGCTGAAATCAAGAGTAGACACTGAACTGACTGAGTCACCCAGGTATCCACAAAAAGGTTTCCTAAAGAAATAAATAAAAGATAAAACCTAAAAAATGAATAAAATTGTTATCTTTCTTATAAGTTTCTTTATAGATGATGGAGACTAAAGAGTACACTTATGATAAGCACTGAGTAATGTATAGAATTGTTGAATCACTATATTGTACACCTAAAACTAATATACTATTTTATGTCAACTATACTAGAAATAAAATTTATTATGATGAAAGGCACCTGGGTGGCTCAGTCAGTTGAGCATCCAACTCGTGATATTGGCTCAGGTTGTCAACTCATGGTCATGAGGTTGAGCCTCACATAGGACTCTGCACTGAACATGGGGACTGCTTGGGATATTCTCGCTTGCTCTCTCTCTCTCTGCCCCTCCCCTGCTTGTGCTCGCTCTCTCTCTCTCTCTCAAAATAAACATTAAAAAAAATAAAGTATGTTATGACAAGCACTGGGTGTTATATGTAAGTCATGAATCACTGAATTCTATTCCTGAAACCAATATTATACTATACGTTAACTAGAACTTAAATAAAAATCTGAAACAGAAACAATTTTTTTTAATTTTTTTATTTTTTTTGATGTTTTATTTCTGAGAGAGAGCGAGCGAGCGAGCGAGCAGGGAAGGGTCAGAGAGAGAGAGGGAGACACAGAATCTGAAGCAAACTTCAGGCTCTGAGCTGTCAGCGCAAAGCCCGATGCGGGGCTCAAACCCACGAACCGTGAGATCATGACCTGAGCTGAAGTCGGACGCTTAACCGACTGCGCCACCCAGGCACCCCACAAAAACAATTTTTAACTTAATAAAATATAAACTGAAAAAAAAGTTCAAAAAAAATAAACTTCAGAAAATGAGCTAAAATTAACAAAGATGTTGATACAAATTCTATATGAGGGTTCAAAGAATCTACTATCTAAAGTGATGGCAGAGGCACCTAGGTGGCTTAATCTGTTAAATGCGACTCTAGATTTCAGCTTGAGGTCATGATCTCACGGTTTGTGAGTTCAACCCCTGCGCTGGGCTCCATGCCGACAGTGCAAAGCCTGCTTTGGATTCTCTCCCTTTACCCCTCCCCAACTTGTGTGCGCTCTCCCCCTCTCCCTCTCTCTCTCTAAAAAATAAATAAAAATAAAAATAAAGTGATGCTATAAAAAGAGTTTCAGGTATTTAGATTCCAGACACTAGAAGATGCATAAAACAAGAACAGTGCAATTCTTAATTAATCAATAGGTTTCAGAATAAAAAGAGTCTTATCATATTTATAAGCTAATAGATTATACCTAAAATATTTTATTTATGAAGAATAGTAAAAGCTACACAGTAAGAATACCTTCCATAGAAATTCTTTAAATAATCTGAAAACTATGTTATAAGACAACACCGTGACAAAAGTAGTTTCTGTAGCAAGGCTACTTGGGTTCAAATCCAAGTTCACTATGCCCTAGGTTTGTGACCACTGTTAAGTTACTTCTCTGTGCCTCACTTCCCTCATCTATAAAACTGAGATATCTGCAAATATCTACCTCATGGAGTGATTTTTTTTTGGGGGGGGGGTCATATAGCTATATATGTTAAGATATATATAGTACTTAAACAGAGTAAGATAATAAGTCTCAATAAGTAAATATTAACTACTATGCAAAGCAATTCAAAGCATGGACATTTAAAGAGAAGGCAAAGGTTGGAGGGCTTGATATTCATGTGTTCCCATTATTTAGACATAATAATCGAAGTATGAGGGAACCTTTCTTTTTTATATAACCAGAGAAAAGGTGGAAATGGCAAACCCAATCAATGTTGAAGATTTCCAATGATTAGAGCTATACAAAAATGGAGGGTCCAATCTTGGGAAATAGGATGTTGCCCATCATTGTTACACACAGAGGCTGAATGACCACCCATCAGAGGTGTTTCAAAGGACAGTATTTTGAACTAAAAAGTCAATTCTAAGATTCTCTAATTACAGAAAAATTAATTTGCCTCTCAGAAGTTTCAATTTAGACTACTGTTTCATCACAACTAATCTGACTAGTCCAAGTGGCATGGTTTTAAATAGTAGGTATTAGAATTATTTAATAGCAAAAATGCAATACTGTAATAAGCTTATGGCTAACTTTTCCATATTTACAATAGAAGAAAACTGCTATACAATAAAAGCCAAAAAAAATTTTTTTTGATATGTGGAAGTATCAATGAAAAGAGAGCAATAACAAAGAGAAAAGTTTATTTCATTTTAAATCAATCTACAGCTAAGTGTTCTTGGAGACTTTTTAACTTATAAAATCTGCTGCCAAGCACTTTAAAGAACTTTGTTTCTTGTCCTTTAACACAATATTCTGGCAAACACAAACTCCTCCAAATCTTCACACAGGTCTCACACTTCTATAATTCCTCCCCTATTCATTATTAAGATTCGAACCATAACATAGAAAAAGAAATGCAATGCTAATCTTCAAGTTTGCATCTTTCTAAAAACATGCGTCTTTTACCCTTAATAGTCTAATTAATGGCAGAGGCTTATTAAATCTATTCAGAGAACTATATAAGCTCCTGATTTCTCTACCTACAATGTTACCTGCTCTAGAATCTATTCATAACATTGCTACAATAAATCATCCAAAAGCATCCCTCCAATCTGGTAACTCTCACTCTAAATAGAATAATTGAAATTTGTAATTAATCAGCATTTCCTACAAAGAAAAATCTGTCCAATAATGGCAATGAACCGTCAACTGTAGCTTTATCTCCTTGAAATAAATGTAACAAACACTAGGGGAAGGGGGGAATGGAATGGGACAGAAGAGAGGGAGAGGAAGAGAGAAAACAAAGAATGAATATGACAGAGTTCTGAGAGGTTCAAAGCAGAAAATGGCAATTTTCACTCTAAGTGACTTCTGAGAAAGATGGAGAGGTGATTAAAACAAACACAATGAAAATCACTCTAAGAATTAATTTTGTTTTGTTTGTTTAACAGAATATTGGTGATTATAAAAAAGAATCAAGGGATGTCTGTCTGGCTCTGTCAGTAGAGCATGAGACTCTTGATCTCAGGGTGATAAGTTCGAGTCCCCATTAGGTGTAGAGATTACTTAAAAAAATAAAATGTTTGAATTTAAAAAGAATCACAATTTATTCATCAACATTTACTCCTCTACTAAATACATCATAAATTCTTCCTTCAAAATTTTATAGTTAAAACTGTAGTAAATGGCCTTATTTTGTATCACACTCAGTCCCATAATTTCATATTACCATATTTCAGGAATGTGCTAGGCCCTGGTAATACAGAGACCTAAGTAACAAAGACTTATGATCAAGCATGGGCCAAACAATGTAAATGCAGTCAGAGTGGCAGCACTGCTCAAATCCCCACCCTACTTTCCCTTTTGAATGGTCATACACTCTCTATTAATACTCTTCAACACCCTGAAATTCCTTTACTTTCCTTAAATAACTAATGTTGAGTATCAGTGACCTTCTGGCAACTCTCCTCAATCATAAGTTATCTAACTTTCAAACATCAGAGCCACCTTGGATTCCCTCCTCACATCCTGTATTCTATCAGTTACTACATTCTTTTTTTTTTTCACCACTTTTCCTCAATTCACATTTCTTCTTCTAAGTTTCCACCTAAATTCACGCTTTTATTACACAGTTGAGTTATTTAATGAGGACGCCTATTAACACAGTTAATATCTGGTCTCCTATCCCTTCAGCTCATCTCAATATTCACTTACAGTCTGGTAAGGGCAGTATCCAAGCATACACTCACTCATAACTTCCCATCTCAACCACTTCTCTGCTTCTAAATTCTCCAGCACCTCAGGAGCTTGCCTAACCCTAGACAATCCAACTAAATGTGCTCAAGGCATTTCAAAGACAATCTCAGTCAGTGAAGGCCAGTAGGTAGAAAACTCTTCATCTCCCCTTCATCTGGCAGGGCAATTCTGAGGCAGTTCTACAAAAATCTCCATAGGATCAACCTCTCCAGTTGCCCATTAGTTGGCTTTTTTTTTCCCCCTTCCCTGACTCTTTTTTTTTTTGGGGGGGGGGGGTTGATTTTATTAAAACATGGGGACAGAACCCATGGGCAGGAAGAGTTATCCCCTTCCCTGACTCTTTACTCACTCCCTCACTGCAACTTCTGGCATCTCACCTGCATCCATGTCTTTTGTGGGGGGTTTTGTTTTAGTTCTCATTTAAGCTATACTGCCCAATATGGGGATTGAACTCATGACCCCAAGATCAAGAGTCACATGAGCTCTACTGACTAAGCCAGCCAAGCACTCCTGTACCCATGTTCTTATCTCAAGGCTTGCTTTCAAGATAGCATGTCAGAGAAACTTACAAGGGCCATAAAAATAATGCTCTAGACATCTAGCTTAACTTAAAGCTGCCCAAGCAGTCTCCTGGTCTCAATCTTCTCCCAATTACAGCTCATTCTGCACTCATGTATAACACATACCTCTTCTGATCAAACACCTTTAATGAAGTCTTTCATAATTTGTCTTTTTCACCTCCTATTACTAACATATTAAACATAACTTACTATCAGCCAAATTATTCTACTGATCCTTTCTTAAATAAAACTTGTACTTTTCCAGCAACCCAATTATCTTTTCTTTTTATTTTTTTAATGTTTATTTATATTTGAGAGGCAGAGTGCAAGCAGGGGAGGGGCAGAGAGAGAGGGAGACACACAATCAGAAGCAGGGTCCAGACTCTGAGCTGTCAGCTCAGATGGCAATGCGGGGCTCAACTCACCAGCTATAAGATCATGACCTGAGCCAAAGTCACATGCTTACCGACTGAGCCACCCAAGCACCCCTATCTTTTTATTTTAGAAATGTCCTACAGTATTCCCCTGTTGAATATCTTTCAGGGGCGCCTGGGTGGCTTAGTCGGTTAAGCGTCCGACTTTCGCTTAGGTCATGATCTCGCGGTTCGTGGGTTCGAGCCCTGCNAATCACAAGTAATATCTCCCTCACCTAAATTCCTGATTGTAATACTCGTAACGTACTTAGAGCAGTAGGTGGGGGCGGGGGACAGCGGGGTAATATCCTACTTGACAGCAGCCTTGTAAGTTCTTTGAAGGCAGAAACCATGTTTCATTCTTTTTCTTTTCCAAACAGCTTTCCCTTGTAAACTCACAGATATTTACTTAGCCTTCTAAGATAACTTTGATATATGGTGCAATTCTTAAAATATTAGTTTTTGGGGAGCCTGACTGGTTCAATCAGTAGAGCAAGCAACTCTTGATCTCAGAGTAATGAGCTCAAACTCCACGTTGGGTGTAGAGCTTAAAGAAAGATAATAAAATACTAGTTTTCTTTATATACTATACTGTACAAAATACACGCTCCTTTTTTATAGATGATTAAACCCTTCTACTTACTACTTATCTTGTACTCTTCGGAGCTATCCTATTTACCAAAATGCTCTTGTAATCACATGCAGGCTTGAAAAAAAAAAATTAAACTAAAGAAGGAATGGTTACTGGGGAACCTGGCTGGCTCAGAGAAGTATGTGACTCTTGATCTCAGGGTTGTAAGTTCAAGTCCCACATTGGATGTAGAGGTTAAATAAATAAAAAAATTTTTCAAAGAGCTGTTACTTATTCCCTTCCTTTTTAAAAAAAGTCTACATTTCATATTTCTCACCAAAAATCATTCATCATTTATGTACTTCATTTTCTTGCAAAGAGTTCACAGTCTGTCATTTATTGTAATTCACAGTGCTCTAATATCCAACTGAATTCCAATATTTATCAAGGGTTATTTCAGCAAGATGTTTTCAGGCTTTAAGGAAATTCTGATCCTTACACAATTTCAAAATGCTTCTGTCATGGGAAAAGACTTACTTCTTGGCATTCCTACTTTAGAAAACTGGCATGAGGTTCAAATAAGATTGCATATGTGAAAGGTCACTGAAAATTCTAACAGCAATACATAAAAATTAAGAATTATCTCCTTAACTCAGAATTTCAAATTATTTAAATTAAACTATCTGCTACAATCTAATCTCATTAAACTGCCCTGTTATTTGGTTATTGGTAGTTTATAAAAAGCTCATGAAAGACAAAAAAGTGAAAGTTGGCAATAAACCAGGTCAAAAATAAGATGCAATCTTAAGGAAACTATCCCTCTTGCATACAGCAGTTCACATATTTTATTCCTGGAATATTTTTTTGTATAATCCTTTTTTTTTTAATCCCACCAAAGTAAATGAAATAACATAAACCTACCAGCATACTGTAACTATTACTATCACCTTCTCTTAAAATTAGCATTACCTTTCAATAAGATTCCTACTCTTATTCATATTAATAACTGAATTCATTAACAATATTTGTATTAGATTCAAGTCAAAGAGCTTATTATCTGATTTGGTCAGACCTTCCCAAATGATAAGATCGTCTCAACTAGAAATGGAACGAAGAAGGCCCCATTATTTTTTAATCAGGTTTTTCTTAAAGGAAAAATAATCTAACTAAGCTAAAAAATCATATAATTCTATAGAATTATTAAGAAGTCTGGAGATCCTTGCGGTAAAATTCATCCTCCGTTTAGAGCCTATGCTTGCTTCTGCTAGGATTTTACCCTCTGATCCAATTTGCCAGGCCTAATACTAATTATATGAGAATGTAAATCCTAATAAAAATATTTAAGTTGAGGGGAAAATACCTAGAAGATTCTCAAACAACAGTTCAGCTTGCACCCTGTAAACATTCAAATAAAGAACATTTTGTACTTCGTAAATATGTTAAGTGAAAAGATCTGGGAAACCACACACTATTGAAATTCGACACAAACAAAAGCTGCAGATGGACAGACTGTACGGGATAACCTCTGGAACAATATGGATCGAACAGTGGTGGAAGAAACATACTAGGGACGATGACACCTAGGATTTTCCCGTTAATAACAACGAATAACGGGGCTTTGGGACTGCACGAATAGGTCCGATCACCTCAACTGGGCTGCAAAGCGAAACCAGGACCTAGGAGCCAGCTCGCTGCAGGGCTTTCAGTAGTCTGCGCCCACCGTGAGGGCCTGGCAAGCAGGAATGGAGATGGCGAGGAAAAGAGCAGGGCCCCTTCTCAGTTCCCGCTTCCCAGGGGAGCGCCCCCTGGGGACCCTTCCTCAAATCTACGACTGACTCGCGTCTTCCGCCGACCCCTGTCGAGACGGCCACCAGATCATTACTGAAACGCAGAACACTAAAAGAGACTGAGGCCTTCTCGCCCGTGCAACCACCACGTCCCCAGACCAAGAAGAAGAGGCCACTGCAGCGGCCGCAGCCCCAGCGCGCGGGAGTGAGAACCGAGACCGGCGCCTGGCGGCAGGCGAGGCGCCCTTCGAACCCGCGCCCCTCCCANGGTGGCCTGCGACTGCACCTCCGCAAAATCCTCTCTCACTACCCGGGTTTCAGGGAGGTGAGGCGTCGCGTCAGGAGGGCCGGAAAACGGCTCCGCAGCGTACCCCGCGGGGTCCCCGCCTCCCGCACCGGCCACCNCGCGGACGCCGCAGGCGTCTGGAGCGCCGCGGTTGGGCGGGAAGGGGCGGAGCTGCAAAGATACCCCGCCCCTCCCCTAGGGCGTGGCCGCGGCGGCAGAGACCAGGTGCGGAGACCCAGGCCTGCCCTCACGACCCGGACTTACGTAGTAAGTACTCATAGTAAGTACTCATTGGAACTGAGTACAGTCAGAGCAGATTTAGATTTTGGGCTCTTGTTTTTACACGTGTTCTCCCCTCTTCTACACTCACACTATTCGACCTTTAGCAGGTCTTGTCTCAATGCATTAGAGAATTTGCATTAAGGCTGGCTGCTGAAGGGCCTCAGGTTTCCGACCATATGCAGAGAAACATTAGATAACTTTTGAAAAAATTGTTATTTATTTTTGAGGGCGAGAGACAGAGCGTGTGCAGGGGAGGGGCGGAGAAAGAGGGAGACGCACAGAGTCTAAAACAGGCTCCAGGCTCTGAGCTGTCAGCACAGAGCCGGAGGCGGGGCTCAGATTGGTGAACTGCGAGATCATGACCTGAGCCCAAGTCAGACGCTTAACTGAGCCACCCAGGGGCCCCTTGACAACTTAATTCAACACTGTTTTCTCTCTTCTCTTTCTTCTTTCAACTTCTTAGAACTTAGATTCTCTGAAAATAATTGTGTTTACCTTTCTACATCTGCAAAGGAGAAATTCATCTCTCCTGTTTTCTCCTAAGGCCAAAATCGAAATCAAAGCATTTATTGAAACCTTAGTATCTGCTTAGTGCCTAGAGTACTGGAAGAGACCTGCTTTCTAATTTATGTAGCTTAAAATATGATTAATTGATTGTTACACAAACAATAAAAACAGTTAAATCAATGGAAATTATTGTTAAAATTGCCAGTATCGACATATCCAATTACCTCTTCCTTTGTGGTCTCCAAAGTGGGAGCACATAGCCAAGTGTTATACAAGATGCTCCATCTCCATCAGAATTAAGTAGAAAATATGAGAGCTTCTACTTCTATTTTTATGATAAAAGTGGAAAAAATGAACCTTTGCTGGCTATGTAGAAATTGACACCAAGACCTCACCACAAATGGTCACTTACCTGGGCTCAAAGAGAGAATGGTGTTTTCACAATTTGGAGAGTGCCTATGGCACTACCACTTCTCTCTTTTTTTCAGAATATTTCAAAATATTGCAGTTTACATGCTATAGGATGTCAGCAATGTGGTTAAATTTTATTTTTAAAAATCAAATATCTAAATGTTTTAAATATCACTCCTTTGTTAAGAAACAAGAATGATGGGACACCTGGGTGGCTCAGTCTGTTAAGCATAAAAAAGAGACTCATCAATATGCTAATCATAAAGTTTTTTAAACATGTACATTTTACATTTAATCAAAGTAAAAAATGGTGAGTAAAAAAAGGAAGAAAAGAAATAGAATTAGGAAGAAGGAACAGGAAGACAATTGAATGGTCATATCAAAACAAATACCTTCTCATATGAATAGACATTTTTCCAAAGAAGACATCCAGATGGCTAACAGACACATGAAAAAATGCTGAATATCACTCATCATCACGGAAATACAAATCAAAACCACGATCAGAGGGGAACCTGGGTGGCTCAGTCAGTTAAGTGACCGACTTCAGCTCAGCTCATGATCTTCGCAGTTTGTGAGTTTGAGCCAGGCATCAGGCTCTGTGCTGACAGCCAGAGCCTGGAGCCTGCTTCAGATTCTGTGTCCCCCCTCTCTCTCTGCCCCTCCCCTACTCATGCTCTGCTCTCTGTCTCTCAAAAATACGTAAACATTTTTAAAAAAAATTTTTAAGTCCTCCAGTCATTTTCTAGTAATAAATGAATGGCCTTTCTCCCTGGTATTAAAAAATCCTGTCCAGTGCAATGTCAAAAATCCCAGAGCCCTACAGGTAAAAAATTATCTGTCATTCCCTCCCCACCCTTCCCCCTCACTTGCTTTTCATTTTGGGCCTCTCCTGGATGAAAGAAAATGGTTAGGCACAAAAAGAATCTTCACTGACCAGAACAGTTTTGCCCTCTGGGAATAGCTGAGGTCCCAAGTTGAGCCTTCCCTCCTGGAATGCATCACTCACATAGTTTCTTGGCTTAACAGTGTTTCTGGTGTACCTTATGACATACCTCGACCCTCCGATTTCCAAGGATCCATTCGTAAGTTAGGATCATCTCACCCATGCAGGCAGTCCTGTTTGATCCAGTCCAGCTCTCTTGCATGGGGTCCTCACTTGGTCCACAAAAAGCACGTGTGTATCTTGCACAGTAGTGTCGGCTCTTCCCAGTCAGCCTGTGTGCATCTTTTGCTTGGAGGCAGCCTTTGCCTCTTGATTTAGGACTTTTCAAATGAGAATCAGTTACCAACTCTTGTCTGTCTTAGATGTCAAGGGACACATGTCATCTTTTCCAAATGGTCCTCTTAAAGCCCCTCAGACTTGGCTTGAGATGAGGGGAAAGCACCTATTTCTCTGCCCTCCTCATGGTCCCCTACTTCCGATGGAAAGGTATTTGGCACTGTGTTTTGGGACCTCTGTCAAGAATCTCAGTGTTTATTCACAATTAAGGTAAAGGTTCGGGTTACTCTAGCTAATGGATTCTTCCAAGTAACACTACTGTCATCTTGGACTGAATAATTCTTTCTTGGGGTGCATGGTTCTGGTGCACTGTAGAAGTTTTAACAATATCTGTAGTATCCACTAGATGCCAATAGCACCTCGTCCCAGTTGTGACAAAATCATCCATAGTTGAGAATTACCTCTTTAGTTTGGGTTGGTCCTACTCAAATTTTTTTCAGCTTATCAGATCAGATCATTCAGAAAATTAGGTCAATAGACAAGAATGCTCACAATCAGAGGTCTCCAGCAGGGATCACTATCTGGGAAGCACATCAGTGAGCTGGGGTATACCATTAGAGATGCTCTGAGGCAAAAAATGGGTTTATTGGCTCTTCGAATCCAAAGAAAGCTAACCAGAAATGAGAGCTTGAACATTACTAGTTCCCCATGATCTCTTCATCAGTCATTTCTTGAGTTTGCCGTCTTGCAGTTTTCTCCAAGAACAGAATTCCTAGTTTAAAAAATCCCAGATAATGGGTTTGTTGTCTACCCCCTGGTTAAGTGCTGCCCAGAAGCATTCAGCCAGAAGTTCAGGGTCATGGAAGAATAAAGCAGCTCCAATGACAATTATGTGGATGGACGGAATAGAAGTTTCCGAGAGAGAAAATAAGGGACTAGGTCAACCTAATATTATTTAAAAAAACAAAAATGATACTGGCTTAAAGGCAGGGTAAAAAGGTTTCTGATAGGCCAGAGGAGGAAGGATTTTTTTTTTTTTTTAAAGAGGAGATGTTGTGCCCGAATCGCGAGTCCCCAGAGACCTCCAAGGAGCCGGCACCGATGCAAGTACAAAAGGGTCTTTATTACAAGCTCGAGCAGGGGCTCACCAGCCTGCCGGTGTCATGGCAGCAAGGTGAAGCCCAGAACAATAGCGAACAGGTTTTCAAGGAGTAAGGGATGGGGGTGTTACAGTTCATGTAGCATCATCACATAAGCACCAATTACAATTACAGCTTTGACCATTCAGTGTCTGTGAGGTGTTCATTACTTTTGGTGGGACCCAATCATGACTTTTGAGAAACCTTTGAAAATGACCAATTGTGAGGTGAGTTCAAAGGGCCCACGTGGGGTTCAGGCAAGCGGTGAGAAACTGGCTAGTTTGTATCTGCAGTTTCCAGCCTTGACTCAGACCATAGGAATGTTTCTTTTCTTTTTCTTTTTGATTAGCTGAACTGAGGGCAGTCTGAGGATGGCTTTAGCCTTGAACAATCTGAGGCTTTTCCTGGGACTGGGACTGGGGCTACGTGCAGCCCGAGGTTTCTCTTAATGGAGGACTTAATTTTTGGCTCTTCAGAGACAGCATGGGCAAAGGGACATCAGCAAGAGTCAGTATGTCAAACATGGGGACCTACAACGGGTAAATATTACTAGAGCAGAGACTGAGGGCAGGGAGTCTGGGGAAAGGCTCAACAGAGAAGGCAGATAATGAGTGATTTTGTCTGCTAAATAAAGTTTTTCCTCTAGAGATCTATGAAGAACTTTAAGATAGGAAGCAACATGGGGTGACTGGCTGGCTCAATCAGTTGAGCGTCCAACTTCAGCTCAGGTCATGATCTCATGGTTCATGAGTTGGAGCCCGGCATCCAGCTGTCTGCTGTCAGCACAGGACCCACTTAGGATCCTCTGTCTCCCTCTCTCTCTGCCTCTCCCCTATGTGTGCATGCTTTTTCTCTCTCTCTCTCTGTCTCTCAAAAATAAACTTTTTTTTAAAAAAAGAAGGGAAACAACATGATGAGATTTATATATTGGTTTACTTGGGTAGCAGTGGCTGGCATAGATTGAAAGTGGACTAGTGCAGAATACAGACAAGGGAGTGTAAGGACCTTGCAATGAAGATGGCCATTAGAGCTACTTAGGACATAAAATCAGTAGATGTTTGGGGCACCTTGGGGTGGCTGAGTCAGTTAAGCAGCTGAGTCTTGATTTCAGCTCAGGTCATGATCTCATAGGTTCATGAGTTCAAGTCCTACACCAAATCTCACTTGAGATTTTCTCCCTCTCTCCCTCTCTCTGTCCCTCTTCTCTCTCTCTCTCTCTCTCCCCCCCCTCCCAGAATAAATAAATACTTTTTTTAAAAAAAGACGAAGAAAAATAATAAAATCAATAGATGTTCAACTGACTCCAAGGGGGATAGAACCTAAGAAGTTTCCTCTATGGGGCGCCTGGGTGGCTCAGTTGGTTAAGCGTCCGACTTCGGCTCAGGTCATGATCCCACGGTTCGTGGGTTCGAGCCCT
>NW_027531143.1:1741530-1799968 GCF_008692635.1 Crocuta crocuta
TCTCTCTCTCTCAGAAATAAAATAAAACATTAAAAAAAATTTTTAAAAGAAGTTTCCTGTACAGATTCTCTTCATTCTTATCTAGATTACTTTTATAGTTCCATTTCTTTCTGATTCTAGTCTCTTCTCTAATTTAATACTAATTATTCTGAACACAACTCTTTCTAAAACATAAATCCCATCTTGTAACTCTTCAACAGTCCTTCTTGCCCCAGAAGTGTTTTGTTTTGTTGTGTTTTGTTTTGTTTTGTTTCTCATCAAGGGCCTAGGATAAGATAAGCAAGGTACCAAAATGACAGTATCTAAGCACCTTGTAGTGCCCTAAAACAGAGCACCTGTGTACCTTAGGCACCTTGTTTCCCTCATCCCAGTCCCTGGTGGCATTAGTTTCACCCAAATTTTCTCCTCTTATCTCATCTTTTGTTACACCCAATCAAACACATGCAGTCCTCAAGCTCTCCTCATTTACATTTCATTCTCCTAAAGGGCAAAACATTTGCTCCTTGCCTCTTTATTTAGTGCTGCTTTCCTTAACCCTAACCTTAACCCTAAGTATAGAATGACTTTTTGCCTTTTACTCTTTCTCTTAAAAGTGAACTCCACTCATCCTTCAAGGGTCACCTCCTGGAAGAAGCCACCTTCAACTTCTTCAGGCCGTTTGGACCCTTCCTCTTATGGAATATTCTTTAATGATATTAAACTCCTAATTGTAAATTATACTCTGTAGTGTCATTATTATACATGGCAATGATTTATTCACTTTTCCATCTCCTGAACCAAACTGTGAGCAGGGATTTTTCTTATTCATCCTAGTATTTCCAGCATTCAGCACAGTACATGGCACAATATATAGGAATGGACAAATCAATAAACTTGCTATTGAAGAAGATGAGCGAATATCAAATTATAAAAGAAACCTAAAATATATTTTCTAACTTGAGGAGATAATTTTCTTCTACTTTACAAAATGCTTGTCATTTAAATACATAGAAAACAGATGCAGCTCTTTTAATTTTATTAATTTTAAAACTGTTCTGTTTTTCTAGACTTTTGAAATGTTATAAGGTTTCCAAATATGCAAAATAGGAACTCTTTTTTTCATGTGTTTTGATTTGAATTCTGTTGTTCTTTTTTTTATGTTTTATTTGTTTATTTTTAAATGTTTTATTTATTTTCGAGAGAGATAGTGTGAGCAGGGGAGGGTCAGAGAGAGAGGGAGACACAGAATCTGAAGCAGGCTCCAGGCTCTGAGCTGTCAGCACAGAACCTAATGCGGGGCTCGAACCCACGAACCGTGTGATCATGACCTGAGCTGAAGTCAGACGCTTGACTTACTGAGCCACCCAGGCGCCCCTACGTTTTATTTATTTTTGAGAGAGAATGTGAGCAGGGTAGAGGCAGAAAGAGAAAGGGCCAGGGGATCGGATTGGAAGCAGGCTCTGTGCTGACACCAGAGAGCCTGATGCTGTGCTCAAACTCATGAACTGTGAGATTATGACCTGAGCCGAAGTCAGATGCTCAACCAACTGAGCCACTTGGATTCCCCTCTATTGTTCTTTACAGTAAATAACTTGTATTCATTTATTTATTTTAATTTCTATTTTAGAACTAGTGAGAATGCATAAGTGGAGGAGAGGGGCAGAGGAAGAAAGGGAGAGAATCTTAAGCAGGTTCCACGCCTAGCAGGGAGCCTGATGCAGGGCTCAATCCCATAATCCTGGGACCATGACTTGAGCTGAAATCAAGAGTCAAATGCTAAACCAAGTGAGCCACTCAGGCACTCCAAAGTAACTTTATTTTTTTTTAACTTTATTTATTTATTTTGGAGGGGTGGAGGCAGAGAGAGAGGGAAAGAGAACTTCAAGCAAGCTCCACACTGTCAGCATAGAGCACAAAGTGGGGCTTGATTTCAGAAACTTTGAGATCATGACCTGAGCTGAAATCAAGAGTTGGACATTCAGCTTCTCAACAAATTGAGACACCCAGGAACCCCCAAAAGTAACTTTAGAATAAATTTATTTACCTAAGCTCTTACTAGAGAAACATCTGTGTTGTCTACTGTTTATTCTACATTTTGACATAAACACCTCCTAATAGAATACATGCTTCTTTTTATAGCAGCATGTCATTTGACAACTACTGAGGCAGTATAGGGAGATCATGTTCTGGATCATTCTCTGACATCAGATCTCTGGCTTTTACCATTTTCATAATCTCTCTCTTTTTTTAAAAAAAAATCTATTTATTTATTTATTTATTTATAGAGCCTTCATCCTTTTATTTATTCTCTTTTTAAAAGTTTATTTTTTATTTTGAGAGAAACAGAGAGCACACTCATGTGGGTGGGACAGGGGCAGAGAGAAAGGGAGAGAGAGAATCCCAAGCAGGCTCTGCACTGTCAGCACAGAGCCTGATGTGGGGCTTAAACTCACTAACTGTGAGATCATGACCCTAGCTGAAGTCAGATGCTTAATTAACTGAGCCACCCAGGAGCTCTATTTTCATAATCTCTTTAAGCCTTGATTTTTTGTTTAATTTTTTTAATGTTTTTTATTTATTTCTGACAGAGAGAGACAGTATGAGCAGGGGAGGCTCAGAGAGAGAGGGAGACACAGAATCTGAAACAGGCTCCAGGCTATAAGCTAGCTGTTAGCACAGAGCCTGATGCAGGGCTGGAACCCATTAACCATGAGATCATGACCTGAGCCAAAGTCGGATGCTTAACCAATTGGGCCACCCAGACACCCCGAGCCTTGATGTTTTTGATCTAAGAAATGGCAGTAATAATTTTTTGAGGATAACAGCTTTGTTGAGATGTAATTTACACATTTACAGTATGCAGTTTAATAGTTTTTAGTATATTCACAGATTCGTACAAACAGCCCAATCTAAATTTAGAACATTTCACTGCCCCCAAAAGAAGGCCCATGCCCTTTAACATCAACCTCCATTTCCCCACAACCCTTCAGCCCCAGGCAACCACTAATCTACTTTCTGTCTCTATAGAGTTGCCCATTTTATATATTTCATATAAATAGAACCATAAAATACGTGTATCTTTTATGACTGACTTCTTAGCATGTTTTCACATCATAGCATGTACATCATTCCTCTTTTAATGCTCAAATAATATCATATTATATGGACACATGTAATTTTATTTATTTATTATAATATTATTATAAAATTTACATTTTTTTCATTCATCAGTTGATAGATACTTGGGTTGTTTTCACTTTTTAGATATGAGTAATGTTGCTATGC
Source organism: Crocuta crocuta (assembly GCF_008692635.1). Classification (NCBI taxonomy): domain Eukaryota; kingdom Metazoa; phylum Chordata; class Mammalia; order Carnivora; family Hyaenidae; genus Crocuta; species Crocuta crocuta. The sequence goes on from NW_027531143.1 coordinate 1,744,795, forward strand.
ACATTCATGTATGGTTTAAGTTTACTTATTTATTTTGAGACAGGAGAGTGAGTGCATGTAAGTGGGAGAAGCAGAGAGAGAGGGAGAGGGAGAGAAAGAATCTGAAGCAGGCTCTGAACTGAAAGTGCAGAGCCCGATGCGGGGCTCAAACTCACGCACTGTAAAATCATGACCTGAGCTGAAGTTGTATGCTTAACGGACTGAGCCACCCAGGCCCCCCTCATATACAAGTTTTTATGTGAATGTATCTTCTACTTTCTCTTGTGTATTATATAGGAATGGAATTGCTGGTCATATGGTATCACTATCTTTAACATTTTGAGGAACTGAATCTGTAATATTTGGATGTATATGGAATAATTGTTCTAAATTAGCATCTAGAACAATAGTCTGAGTTCTAATGCCTTGATCGGCGTAGTTCTGACTTGCAGAGGAGTCTGCCAAACAAATGAGAACAAAAATGTAATGAGAACAAAGATATAATGGCCAGTGTATACCCTTTGACATTTTACAGATTTAAAAGGAGGCCCTGAGTTATTTCTGGGGACTCTGCCAGATTTTAGCAGTTAATGGAAAAAGAAATTGGACATATGACTTACCTAAAAGAATTAATCTATTTAGGTGATGTGATTGTTTTTGACTAAAGTGCCAGACTCTGGTCAGGCTTAATATTTTCACTTGGTAAGTACTTTTTCCACTGAATTCATAAAGTTCATTGGCCATACATGTCAGATAGGGTGAGCAGTGATCCTAAATATCTTAAATGAAATATCAGGTATATGCAATCAGTGCATTCAATCTGACTTGGATGCCTTCTGCATATGGCTTACTCCTAAATTCTGGCTCTTTTCTTATACAGATATTTTGTGAGTTCCACAATGACTGTCCCACTTGCTGGGGACCTCTCACTGTATTATTTCCTAATATAGAGGGGGGAAATCTATGGCTAACCATTTGGACAGTCCACTTTGTTTCTGGTTCAAAGATACAACTGTTCAGATAATTGAAGCCTGGCTACCTTCTGTGGCATTCATTTGGCCGACAGGATAATTTTTCTTGCAGAATTGCAAGTACAGGGCACTGTCACTGCAGTCTTCTGTCTTTGCTCTGCCATCAAAGGCCTCTTTGGATAGTTTATTGTCTTTCGATTTTCTTTTTTTCTTTTTTTTTAATGTTTTATTTATTTCTAGGAGAGAGAGAGAGACAGCGTGAGCAGGGGAGGGCCAGAGAGAGAGGGAGTCACAGACTGAAACAGGCTCCAGGCTCTGAGCTGGCAAGTCAGCACAGAGCCCAACGCGGGGCTCGAACCCACGAACCGCGAGATCATGACCTAAGCGAAAGTCGGACGCTTAACCGACTAAGCCACCCAGGCGCCCCTATTGTCTTTAGATTTTCAAGTGACATAAACTACGGGACATAGAAGTCAAATTCTCTGAATTTCTTTTTTTTAATGTTTTATTTCTGAGAGAGAGAGAGAGACAATGTGAGCAGGGCAGGGTCAGAGAGAAGGAGACACGCGATCTGAAGCAGGCTCCAGGCTCTGACCTAGCTGCCAGCACAGAGCCCGACGTGGGGCTTGAACCCACGAACCGTGAGATCATGACCTGAGGCGAAGTCATATGCCCAACTGACTGAGCCACCCAGGTGCCCCATCAAATTCTTTGAATTTCTTCAAGTTCCTTCACTTGGCTGGAAGAGGGGGTAAGATGGGATATGCACCCTGCCCTCCCCACTTGGGGGAGGACATGGGAAGGGAAGGGGGAGGAAATTGCACAGCATTCCAGAAAACTCTCTCTCTCTCTCCAAAAACTCTCTCATTTTTGGTCTTCTTTGGTCAGTTCTGCCATATCATTCCCTGGAGGTGTTTGAGTACTGAGGATTGCTAAATGGGCCTCACATTCTCCTGGCATACCTTGTGTGGTTGGTCTAGCATCCTTTTTAAGAATAGTTAGGGCACTTGGCGCCTGTTTCTCTTAGCTTTGGAGCTTCTGCCAAAGAATGTAGAAAAGTTCCATGGACTCTTATAAATCTATTACATTTATAAATTAGTATAATGAATGAACTTCATGAATTATTGGTGGGAAAAGTACTTATCAAGTGAAAATATTAAGCCTGACCAAAGTCTAGCACTTTAGTTAAAAACAATCACATCACCTAAATAGATTAATACATCTTATAAATTAGTGCCAGAATTATCTAACTTCTTAACTACTTTTTGGTATCTTTGACCCCTTTGACAGGGCCCTGCTTCTCAAAGTAATGTTTTTATGTGCAAAAACAATATAATAGGATAACAAAGGAAACCAATATATGGAAATAATGTTTTATCCTCAGAGCCTGTGGAGTTACAAGTAACCCAAGTTAAAAACTTATATAAGAATCTTAGTGCTTTACAGATACTATTACATTTATCTTTCCAACACCCCAGTGAGGAAACTGAGGCATAATGAAGTTAAGTTTTTGGACCAAGACCACATACCTAGTAAGTGGCAGAGAAAGGATTCAAACTCAGGCAGTCTGAAACTACAGTATTGTTTTGATACTATGCATATAGGATCTCCCACAGTCATTAATAGTTGATTAATGATTCCTCTCACTTTGGGTGAGGGACAGACCTTTAGAATTAACCAAGCCTCATTTTTCCTCAGGGCCAAGATAGCATGAGGCATCATATGCAAATATGAGGCTCTGCCTCCCTGATGCTTCATCCATGTGGAATACTCTGTCCTATGGTTTAAGCTACTATTAAAAAAACTAGTTGTAGGGATTTTTTGGTTTTGGTTTTTTGATTTTTTTTTTTTTTTTTTTGCTTCTAGCTAACAGCCCCCTAACTGATATAACTACTAACAACTAAGATTGTGTGTTAACCTTAAAAATAAAAGTCAACTATTTTATCTGCAAACACGGGTTTATTTAGGAATAACAGAGAATTGGAATTTGGGACGAGCAAGCTATGGCAAACCATAAGCAAGTCTGACAAACACAAGAGCAGAACATTATTTTAGGGAGAAGGAGGAAGTTGGGAGGGATTGTTTTGAACAAAAGTTCCTTGGAGAAAATCAAGGATACAGGGTGATGATGTTATCTCTGGCTGAGTTATAGGAGTAGTCGCTTTCTTGTAGGAGACACAGTGTATATCTTTCCTTGTTGGGGCCTGTGATTGATGATTCTTTCTCTAATTGACAGTGAGTGGTACAGTTTCCCCTTGCAGGCTCTCCTTGTAGCACCTCAAGTCCACGTTAGTGAGGTTTCCCTTCATTAATTTTAGCAAATACTCTGCCATCCCAAGAGAAGGGGGGCTTGGAGCAATTTACATTGACTGAGGAAAATAAGGAAAATATGTACTTCTTATTCCCTCATTAAAGACTAAAATCCGTAAGCAGTTTGTACAAATATCTCTTTCATAAAGTGCATTGTGGAATTCAAAGAGATAATGTCCTCAGTAAAGTTGCTTTAAGTGGTAGTTATCATTAGTACTGCTCTTCTCATTGTGCTGAATGTTTGGAAGTTGTGGGATGCAGGAAGGAAGCAGCAGAAAGGAGATTGGGAGAATAAACAACCTTACACATTCCAGGTTCTTCAAATGTCAATAGCACCATTTACTTTATAAGCGCAAAATATTTTCACAAAGAACTCTGTTATTATTGTAATAATAACTCGGTTATTTTTCATCTAGTGAGGTTACACATCAGTATTGTCATTTCCTAGTTTCCATTTGACTAAATAGGAATTTTGAAAACTAATAGAAATGATTATTCATTCCTGTTTCTTGGGTAGGATTAGTAACATCTGCTGTCATGTTTTAGCTTTCCTTACAAAATGTTTTGGGCATTTCACCACAGATATGATCGGTAATTAAAATTTTTCAATCTGCAGTTCTAATGGAAAGTTTGGACTCAAGATTGCAAATAGAAACAGCATCTTTTTTTTATTGTCATTCTCCACGCCAGCCCCCTTTTTTTTCTGTGTGTTAGAACCTAAGAGCAGTGAACATCCTGCCTAACAACTCATAGGTGGCCATATTTACGTATTCTAATTCAGTGGGAAACGGAGAAAAACTAAAGAGTAATTGAAATCAGTAACTTCATCGATACAAGATTGGAATGCCTCTTAATCATTAGTTTAGGTACTGCGGATCTATGGTAGAAGTTCTTAATTTGGGATCCATGGATTGGTTTCTGGTGTCTGAATTTGTATATACTGTACACATTTTTTTCTTTTAATAATGTTAGAGCGTCTCTGAGTGTCTATGTGCATTTTTCTGGGGTAAAGTCCCCATAGGGTTCACCAGATTCTCTGAATAGACCTACATCCCTCAAAAGATTACAAACTACGATAGCAGTTGACAACATTGTAACAATGCAGTTCTTCTATACCCTTTGGCTAAGCAGGAGCCTCTGCCCTACACAAAAATGGCGCGAGCGGCTTCACGCGTAGCCCCTCACGCTGNCTCCACCTTTCCACTCCTGACCCCGGAAGGACTCCGCCCCCGCGGCCAGGCGGCTCCTTAGCGCTGGGCTGCGGCTGGGAAGCAGGCGTGGGCCGGCAGCACCTGGCCTGTAGCTCCAGGTACGGGGGGGCGGGCGTAAGGGCGGGTGGGGTGGCCCAGCCCCCCCGGGCCGAGGCAGCGGGGCTGGGCGTAGTGGGGCGCGGGCGGGAGCCCCGGCTTTGGCCCTCGGGAATGCCAGTGCGGGTGAAGGAACCCAAAGCCAGAGAATTCCGCACGCCGGAGGGAGGCCCGCAAGCGGAGCGCTGAATCAGGGTGGACTACCGACTGCTCAGAACCCATTTGAGGGCCTGGGCGGGCGAGCCCAGCCGGAGTCCCCGGTCCCTTGGTTTAAAAAAAAAAAAAAAAAGGAAGACTGCCGAGGATAGTGCTGTGGGGGTCGCGGGTGAAGGTCCTGTTGGAGGTAGGGTCGCTAGCGTGGTCCGTGTTTTTGCGCGAATGCCTGTGGTTTGAGCAGGGAGTGGTTTTTAAATGGGGGAAGATACTCTTTCTCTGCAGGTGCTTTCAGTGAATAATAAAGCATCGGGAGGATTGTGGCCTCAGGGCCCTTTTGTAAACAAAGTTGCTCCCCATTTATATTGTGGAAGGAGGACTTCAGAAGGTCTTACTCTTACACAGACCTTTATTATTCTTTTATCGTTACTGCGACTAAGTACTTTTGCTGTGTTTTACTCAGTTCGGGTGTATGAGTTTATGCTTCACGTCAGTTTTGGGAGTGGGGAGGAGTAGTTTAGACTTCAATTGTTGCTTAAATTATAACGTCCAAGTTGTAGAATAGAATTTTAAGGTGTTTCAGAAACAAATTATCACACATTTTTAGCTCTCCAAAGGTTAGATGGAGAGAAGCAGTAATATTACATAATACAGTGTTTTTGGTAATGCTTTAGAGCTTTCTACGAATGTGTATAATAAACTGCCTTCGTGTTTATTTTAATTAGTATTTATGGAAGCAAATGAAATGATTATTTTTTTAAAGTTATTCAGTTATTTTTAAAAAAATTTTTAAATGTTTTATTTGTTTCTGAGAGGCAGCATGAGCAGGGGAGGGGCAGAGAGAGAGGGAGACACAGAATCTGAAACAGGCTCCAGGCTCTGAGCTGTCAGCACAGAGCCCGACACGGGGCTCGAACCCACGCATGACCTGAGCCGAAGCCGGAGGCTTAACCGACTGAGCCACCCAGGCACCCCTCAGCTATTAATGATTAAGTTTTGAATCACTCTCTGTACTGTCAAGTGTAGAGCCCAATTCAGGACTTGAACTCATGAACCTTGAGATAATGACCTGAGCAGAAATCAAGAGTCAGTGGCTTAACCCACTGTGCTACCCAGGCGCCACTTTAGTGTAATATTTTTGGAAAGTAATACATGCAGTTGCTTAAAAAAATCAAATATTAGAGAAGACTTAAAGTGAAAAGAATGATTTCCTGCACAACCTTATACTCCTAGTCTCGTGCTCCAGAGGGCCATTTCTCTCATGTTCAATTTCCTTTGTATTTTTCAGAAATATGTTTATGTCATAGTTTGTTGCTTGGAATCAGTGTACTTCAGTCCGAATTATACTGAATCTAGGGGCGCCTGGGTGGGTCAGTGGGTTAAATGTACAACTTTGGCTCAGGTCATGATCTCACAGTCCCTGAGTTTAGGCCTGACTGTTGGGCTTTCTGCTGACAGCTCAGAGCCTGGAGCTTGCCTTGGATTCAAAACATTAAAAAGGAAAAGAAAAAAAAAAAAAAAATTCTACTTTGTCTAGGTGAGTACTGGTCCTTAAAAGACCACAGTAATGTGGGTGCAAAGGTGCTAATTGCTATTAGGGGGTTATTATTTCAAAGCCCTTTTAGTGGACAGTGCTAGCAGATAATTTGAAGACAACATTGTGAACTCATTTGTTATTTCCAAATTAACTTTATACAGTTTTTACTTTTCTGATTTTATATTTCTTCTACTTGTATAAATTGAATGATTTTGCTTGCTAACATTAAAAACATACACACACACAAACACACACAGGTTACTTAAAAAGGAACATTAATATTACACTGACCTTGTAATTACTGAGTACAGTTTAAAGTTTCTTTGTAGTTACTTTTGTTCTTATAGAATAAAAACAGAATTTCAAGGTTTATGGAGAGAATTCTGTTTGTGGTTCTACTACCAAGTAGATAAGTTTAATGTTTTCATTTAGTTTTGTTTTTTAGAGATTTTTACCCCCCATCATTTTTGGCTAAATTTTCCCGAGTCAAAAGTAAAATAAACTACATTTATAGAAGTCTGGTTAATACTTACTGTCCACTCTACTTTGCTTTGTCTATCCCGTTATAGGTATCATTTCCATTAATTTTTGACTTATCCTTCTGTCTTGTATAAACAAATGTGAATTGCTTCCTCCATTCGCCTTCCCATCATCCTAGAGATAGTGACAGTGTATACAGGTTATAACAGATACATCTTCCTTTTTAATGATAAGTATATCTTGGCGATCACTCCATGGCTATACATGGAGATTTTTGTTTGTTTGTTTTATAGTGCTGTATAGAAAGTATATGAGTGCCTCTGTTCCCAATAGCTTGCCGAATAGAGTATATTCGGTGATTGGGGTTTTGCCCGTCTGATAGATGAGATGGCACCTAAATGTAGTATTAGTTTGATTTTTTTTTTCTATGAGCAAGTCTTAACAGCTTTTCATATTAATGTTTTGCCTAGTTTTTAATGGAGTAACTAGTCTTTCTAAAATTTTATAATATAGTCTGTATTTGAAGCTTATATTTTCATTTTGATCCAAGTTATTTAGGAATTATTTTAAAATTTCATCTGATTAAAACATTGAATTTTCAGGGTGCCTGAGTGGCTCATTTGGTTAAGTGTCTGACCCTTGATTTCTGCTCAGGTCATGATCTCAGGGTCAGCAGATGGAGCCCTTTGCAGGGGTTGAACCTCTTTCTCTACCCCTCACCCATTCTATCTATCTCTATTTTTAAAAAGGGGAGGGGTGTAAAATGAAAATAAAACAATTGAATTCTGTTCTGTTTTTTCCCCATCAAAATATCTTACTCTGTTTGAGCATTAAATACAGTCTGTACCATTTCTTCTTTATGGAATTTATTGAGTTACTCATTACATAGCTTACGATCTGCTTTTGAGACTTTCATGGATATTTAAATACAAGGATGAACTGCACATAACTGAAACATATCAGTTGGAGAATTTAAAAAACTGTGGTATACCAATATACTAGAATGCTATGAAGCTGTTTATAAAATGAACTAGATTAGCAGTGTTGATGTTTAAAAAAAAAAAATCTCTAGGCTGTTATGTTAAATGAAAGGAGAATGGTGTTACACAGCAGATATGGTGTGATTCTGTTTTATATGAATATTAAAAACGTAGACATAGATAAATATTTGGAAAGGAATTGTATTAAATTTAAGGNATTCTACTGGGTCTAAACATTGTCATTAGAATATGTGTGAAGGGGGGATTAATTTTACACTCTCTGAGTGTCACTAGTAGGGAATAAGGTAAGTGTCAGAAGTAACCTATTGTTAGTATTACTGCGTTTGACTTGAAAGAATACTACTTAATCAGTGGTTTTGATGCTTATCTGGAAAAAAAAAGATATTAACAGGAAAAGGTAGTCTACTGGAATCTACAAAAACAGAAATATATGCAGAAATAAGGGACTGAAAGTATAGCCAATCAGCTTTTTCCCTTTTTTTTTCTTTTGTGAGCGGGGAGCATGTTGGAAAGCAGGGGAGTGGCAGAGGGAGAAGGAGAGAAAGAATCTTAAGCAGGCTCCATGCCCAGTGAGGAGTCCCATGCAGGGCTCGATATCACAACCATGAGGTCATGACCTGAGTTGAAAATGAGTCAGACTGAGCCACCCAGGAGCCCCTAGCCAATAAGCTTTTATAGAGGGATTGCTAATGATTTTTATTTTCTCTTTAGTAATGTTTATATAGCCCTGTTCAAGAAAAAGAAATATTAAATTTGGTAGACGTAAACATTCTGACTACTGGAAAAGCCTACCCTCTTGTGTACCAGAGACTGATCTCAGGGTTTTAATTGGCCTAGATAAAATATTCCTTAGGTTCCTTTAATTTTCTGTTCACCAAGCAGCCTTTTCAACTTATGAATTTAGCGCCTACAATTTTTTTAATGCTTTTAAAATTTATTTTCAAAGAGAGAGAGAGCAGGAGCAGGGGAGGGGCCGTGAGAGAGGGAGAGAGAAAATACAAAGCAGCTTCCTCCAGTCAGCACAGAGCAGAGCTCTGTGTGGGGCTTGTGCTTACCAACTGTGAGCTCATGGACCTGAGCTGAAATCAAGAGTTGGACACTTAACGGACTGAGGCACCCGGGCACCCCTAGTTCCTACAGCGTTTTATCTCAGAGAGGGTATGTTTTGATGACATATGTACGTATTTTTTTGCTAGTGTAGTTCCTTATTATAAATGAATAAATATGTAAGCTAATTTATACATAAATAGTATGTGAATTTGTTTGTAGTGTGTCCAGCAGGGTATGCAGATAAAATTGAGTTTCTGGCTTTGACAAACATATACCCAAACCCTGAACCATCATGTTTCTGTGAATGTTCTGTGAAAGAACTTTCTGAGAGATAGCTTCTTTCTCTGTAGACATCTGACTTCTCTTATCTGACTTCTCTTTCTTTGGTTTCAATAGAAATGGACATTAAAACACTATTAAAATTTCATAGCATATATGTAGCATTTCTTTGAAGATCTTTAAAACAGAAGAGTAGAATAAGTGCATGTATTCTGAAGGTAGTGAACTGAGGTTACTTTTTAGCCCCAGGAGTCATGGTTCTAATCAGATTTCTTTCAGTACCTAGACATCCTGTTATTTGACAGAAATAAGTAGGAAGAAATAGGCTTTAAATTTTATTTAAAAGTTGAAATGTTGGGGCACCTGGGTGTCTCGGTTTAGCATCTGACTCTTGATTTGGCTCAAGGGTCATGATCTCATGGTTCCTAAGCTCTAGCCCCAGATTGGTCTCTACGCTGACAGTGTGTAGCCTGCTTAGAATTCTCTCTCTCTCTCTCTCTCTCTCTCTCTCTCTCTCTCTCTCTCTCATCCCCCTCCCCTCTCTCTCAAAATAATAAACTTAAATAAAATAAAAATGAAAGCCAAAATGTTTATTTAACCAGAAAAGAGAGAATCTAGAACCTGTAATTTTCTAACAAAAATGTGCTACTTGAACTCATAGTTCAAATCTAACTCATTTTCTTTTTGGGTGTTTTGATGATTAATAAACTTTTAGTTCAAGTAAATTTGGCTCATAATTTTCTTCAAGGAAGTATATCATGAATAATTGCAATAAGAAAACATTGATAGAGTTAAATTTTTAATTTGTATCTTTCATTTAGTGGCTAATATGTTTTTATGTTTCATTTAATGAAGGTTATAAGAGGAGTCATGTCAGAAGAAACAGTAAACGAATCACAGTTTTCCTTGAAGACTGCAGTACTAAGAGTGTTTGATCTTCCTCTGTCTTGGTACTATTCTCTCTCCCAGGTAAACAAACAAATATGAAGTTAAATAATAAGTTTATTGCTCAGAGCATAGTATTTTATTTATAGTATTTAAATTTCAATTGAGGTTTTAAATAGTTCAGTCAAAATGTTTATTAAGGTAGTTTAGGGATGCCTGGGTGGCTCAGTTAAGTGTCTGACTCTTGGTTTCAACTCAAGTCGTAATCTCATAGTTCATGAGTTTGAGCCCCACATCAGGCTCAGTGCCGGCAGCATAGAGCCTGCTTGGGATTCTCTCTTTCTCTCCCCCTCCCTTTCTCTCTGCCCTTCCCCCACTGGTGTGGGCTCACGCAAGTGTTCTCTCTCTCTCAAAATAAAAAACAAAAAATAAAAAAAAACTTTAAAATGCTTATTAATGTAGTGTAAGACTTAACTTGGTTTTTATTTCATGGCTTTTTGTTATCATATTCATAACTTTTAAAAGGTTACTGTATTAGTTAAAAAAAAAAATAGTCCTGAGGTGCCTAGGTGGCCAGTTGAAAGAGCAAAGGACTCTTGATCTTGAGGTTGTGAATTCAAGTCCCATGCTGGGTATAGAGATTACATACATACAGATATACATACCTAAAGAAATGAACAAACAAAGAAACTTAAAAATAAATAGTCCTCCTTGGAACTTAACGGAGCACCATGGGGGAGAAGAAGGGCAGAAATGGTGGGGGAGAGGGAGAGAGGCAAACCATGAGAGACTCTTGAATGATGAGAACAAACTGAAGACTGGTGGCTCTGGGGAGGGAGGGGGGAGATGGGTATGGAGGAGGGCATTTGTGGGGATGAGCACTGGGTGTTATATGGAAACCAAGTTGACAATAAATTATTTGTAAAAAATAAAAAATAAATAAATTTTTTAAAAAAGTAATTGCCAAAATAAATAAATAAATAAATAGTCCTCCTTAAGTGAATTTACATAGTTTTTATTTTAGTGATGAGGCTCAGTGAGATGAGCGTCTGACTCTTGATTTCAGGTCTTAATTCCAGGGTTGCAGGATCAAGTCCCACGTTGGACTCTGTGCTGAGTGTGGAACGTGCTTGAGATTCTCTCTTTCTCCCTATGCCCCTCTACCCTCTCATTCTCTCTCTCTCTCTCAAATAAAATTAAAAAAAATTATTTTCAGTGAATTATGTTATTGAAGTACACCTGTTCTCATCATTACAACCCTTTAATTTTTGTCTCATAGAGGTAAAATATACATAACATAAAATTTACCATTTTAACCATCATAAAATGTGCAGTTCAGTAGCATTAGGAACATTGTTTTATAACCAATCTTTGGAACTCATCTTGCAAATCTGAAACTGTATAGTAATTAAATAGCAACTCTCCATTCCCCCTCTGTTTCTATGAATTCTACTACTCTAGGTACCTCATAAATGCAATTATATAATGCTCTTCTTTGGGAGACTGGCTTATTTTACTTAGCATAATGTCCTCAAGGTTTATCCATTTTATAGCACATCAGAATTTCTTTTTTTTCCCAGATTAAATACTATGTATACACTAAATTTTGTTTATCTGTTCATCCATCATGGGTCATTTGGGTTACTTCCATCTTCTGGCTATTGTGAATAATGGTGTTATGAATATTCAAGTCACTGCTTTCAGTTCTTTTGGATATATACATAGAAGCGAAATTGCTGGATCATATGGTAATTCTATTTTTAATTCGTTGAGGAACTGGCATATTGTTTTCCATAGTGGCTCTTCCATTTTTCATTCTATCAGCAGTACACAAAGGTTCCCATTTCTCCACATTCTCACCAACACTTGTTAATTTTTAGGTGTTTTTTTGATAGTAGCTACCCTAAGGGGTCTGAGTTGGTATCTCATTGTGGTTTTGATTTGTATATTTTCTAATGATTAGGGAATCCCATTTCCATGGGAACAGTCCCTTTATTTTTAACAATCGTTCCTAATGCAATTTGTACTTCATTATACTAAAGAAAAAGGTACATGTGAAAAGTAGCTTTTTGTTCACTAAAGCTACACCATATTTCATCAAATCCAAGATGATTATTTTTTACATTGCTATGTTTGTAAACTTGCTTATGTGTTCAAATGAGTACTATCTCAGATGGGAGGAATATAGACTAATTTTACATGTATTTAGGGAAGGATGTGGCACAGATAAGATGTATGAGAAGAATAGTAATTACTACCTAGTGTCACTATGTTTAAGGTATTATTTATGTCCTTTATACATAAAATGTCTGTAATTCTCAAAGTAGCCCTGGAATTTGGATACCATCTCCATTTTACACATCTGGAAGCTTCAAGAGCTAATTAACTTGTCTAAAAGTATATATAATAATGTGAAATTTTAACTTGTACCTCCTTCATCCTCAAATCCATTTTCTCTCTTTTCCTTTCTCTCTCTCTCTTTTTAAGATTATTCAGTTTTTGAGAGAGAGAGAGAGCTTGGGTGAGTGAGCAAGCAGGGAAGGGGCAGAGAGAAAGGGGGACAGAGGATCAAAGCAGGCTCTGTGCTGACAGTAGAGAGTCCCATGTGCGGCTCAAACTCACGAACCAGGAGATCATGACCTGAGCCGAAGTTGGACACTTAACCAACTGAGCTACCCAGTCACCCCATCTATCTTTACCTTTCTTTCCTTTTTCAGGACTATATGCTTAGAAGAAAAATTGACAAATATGGAAAAGAATGAAAGAGAAAATAAAAATTACCAACAGTTCGTCCTTAAAAGCTTACTTGCTATGCTTTTTCTAGGCCTTTTATTTTTGTATATATCTCTGCTCTCCACACCCCACTCCCCATCCCCACTGCCCTATTCCTCTCCACCATTTAAGATTATAAAGTTCCAAATTTGAGCACTTTCTGTCATTTGAAATGCTTTCTGAAAATACATGTACTATATTGAACATTTCTGTTTTTGTGTTTTCGGTTTGTTTCAACAGCTATGAATCTTTGTCCAATTTTTAGATTTCATTAAGGTAGATTCCTATAGGTGAGATTATTGAGTCCAAATGTTTGGTATTCTTTCATTTATTTATGTTATACCATTTTGAGGACATTTGAAAAGATTTCCAAGAGTGATTGTGTGACTCAGTTAAGTGCCAACTCTTGATTTTGGCTCAAGTCATGATCTCACGATTCATGAGTTAAGGCCCTACATTGGGCTCTGCACTGACAGCACAGAGCCTGCCTGCGACCTTCTCTCTCTACCCTTCACCCCCACCCCAAAATATATAAATAAGCTTTAAAAAATAAAAAAGACTTCCAGATGGACATAGCTGCATCCACTGTGTGTAAAGCACTAAGCTAGACATTTTATGTTAGGTACATTTACAAACTCATTTAATCCTTAAAGTGATCCTAAAGTAATATTATTTTTAAAATGTTTTATTTGACGAGCAATTACACTTATATGGTTCACAAATCAAAACCACATACACCTATACATACACACGTGGAGCTGTTTTACTCTATCTCATTTCCCATCCACTCCCTATAGGTAACCATTTGGAATACTTGAATATCTTTCGGGGTTTCCCTATGCACATTTCAGTGAAAACAGTTATATAGTCCTCTTCTTATAAAAGGGAGCATACTACCTATGTTCCTGTTTTTTTTGTACTTAGAAAATGTCCTGGAGATCTTTCCATATTAATATATGTAGATCATTTTTTTCTTTTGGTTTTTTATTCCTACAGCTACGTAATATTTCTTTTAAAAAATTTTTAAATGTTTATATTTGAGAAAGAGAAAATATGTGAGTGGGGGAGGGGCAGAGGGAGACAGAGACAGAATCTGAAGCAGGCTTCAGGCTCTGCGCTGTCAGCACAGAGCCCAAGAAAGGACTCGAACTCACAAGCTGTGAGATCATGACCTGAGCCCAAGTTGGATGTTTAACCAACAGAGCCACCCAGACGCTCCTCTTCTTTTCTCTCTCTTGTCTTTATATTTATTTATTTTTGAGAGAGAGAGAGAGAGAAAATCCCAGTCAGGCTCTGCACTGTCAGCCCAGGGCCCAACACAGGGTTTGATCCCACAAAACATGAGATCATGACCTGAACTGAGATCAAGGGTTGGAGGCTTAACTGACTGAGCTACCCATGTGCTCCAAAGCTCAGAGTTCCTGTTTGGACAGCTCTATAACTTTAGAATTATACTGATTTTTTAAAAATGTGTTTTCGAGGCACCTGGGTGGCTGAGTCGGTTAAGCATCCTACTTCAGCTCATGATCTCACGGTTCGTGGGTTCAAGCCCCGCATCGGGCTCTGTGCTGAGGAATAGCTCAGAGCCTGGAGCCTGTTTCAGATTCTGTGTCTCCCTCTCTCTTTGACCCTCCCCTGCTCATGCTGTCTCTATCTCAAAAGTAAGTAAAACATTTAAAAAAGTAAAAAATAGGGGCGCCTGGGTGGCTTAGTCGGTTAAGCGTCCGACTTTCGCTTAGGTCATGATCTCGCGGTTCGTGGGTTCGAGCCCCGCATCGGGCTCTGTGCTGACTGTCAGCTCAGAGCCTGGAGCCTGTTTCAGTCTGTGACTCCCTCTCTCTCTGACCCTTCGCTGCTCACACTGTCTCTCTCTTTCTCCTAGAAATAAAAAACATAAAAAAAAGTAAAAAAAAAAGTAAAAAATAAAAATAAAATAAAAATAAAAATATGTTTTCAACATTTGTAGAGAGAGTGTGTGTGGGCACGAGTGGTGGAGGGGCAGAGAGAGGGGGACAGAAGATCCAAAGTGAGCTCTGTGCTAACAGAAGAGAGCCCAATGTGGCCTCGAACTTGAACCCAAACCACGGAATCATGACCTGAGCCGAAGGTGGAACTGCAACTGACTGAGCCACCCAGGTGCCCCGGATTGATTTTTTTTTTTTAATGAAAAAAGACATATAAGGTTTTTTTGTTCATTATTTCAGCCTCCAAAAATTGAAAAGTCATGTTGGATGCAATTCAGTTATATAATTAATTGCATTGTGACATATGTCACTGGTATGACTATAGTAATTTTAATACATAATTATTAAACACGGATAGATTTAAACACTTTCTACAATGCATCTTAATTCATGGTTCACCACTGTAGAGTTGTGTAATCTTTGGCAGCTTACTTAACCTCTTTGAAGCCAATTTATCATGTCTGACATACAATAAAAATATGTGAGCACCCCAATAAATGTTGACTCCTATTATATTTCCCTGTGTCATTTATTTAAGAAACAATACATTTTCCAAGTATTTGTTTTTTCATTTAATGAATACATACTCTAGGGGCACCTGCCTGGCTCAGTTGGCAGAGCATGCGACTCTTGATCTTGGGGTTGTGAGTTCAAGCCTCACATTGGATGTAGAGATTGCTTAGGGATAAAATCTTTAAAAATAATGAATACATACTTTATTTTTTTAAATGTTTTATTTATTTCTGAGGCAGAGAGAGAGAGAGAGAGACAGCGTGAGCAGGGAAGGTTCAGAGAGAGAGGGAGACACAGAATCCGAAACAGGCTCCAAGCTCTGAGCTAGCTGTTAGCACAAAGCCCGATGCAGGGCTTGAACCCACGAACCTTGAGATCATGACCTGAGCCGAAGTCGGACACTTAACCGACTGAGCCACCCAGGTGCCCCATGAATAAACAAAATACTTAAGTCTCTTTTACTTCTGTGGTTTTAAGGATTACTTTGGTATATTACTGTGTATCATGTTAATAGAAGCAGATTGTGTTTTTCATCTGACAACCACAACATGGAGTGGTAAGTAGTTTAGTTGATTCTCCAAATTCAGAGTATTAAGTGAGAAAGACAAAGCACTTAAAAATAAAAATCTATCTAAATGCAGTGTGGCATCCTGAATTAGTCCTGGAATAGAAAAAGATCATTAGTGGAGAAACAGGTGAAATCAGAATAAAGTCTATAATTTAGTTCATAATATTGTAGTAGCAGCACCTAGGTGGCCCAGTCAGTTAAGCATCCAAATCTTGGTTTTGGCTCAAGTATGGTCTCACAGTTTGTGGGTTCGAGCCCCATGTTGGGCTCTGCACTGAGAGCACTGAACCTGCTTGGGATTCTCTCTTGTGTGCTTTCTCTGCTCTCTACCTGCTTCTGCTCTCTCTCACTCTTTCATAAATAAATAAATAAATAAACATTAACATATTAAAAAAATATTGTACTAATGTTAATTTTTTAGTTTTTAGAAGAGTACTGTGTTTATATAAGATGTTAATACCTGAAAATCTTAAGTGATGTGTATATAGAAAATCAACAATCTTTGCAACCTTTTTGTCAATCTAAAATTACTTCAAACTAAGGTATTTAAATTTTTTTAATTAAAATAAATTAACATTAAATAATCGCTCACATTTTTGAATGCCTGCTACATGTCAGATATTATTTCATGTATGTTATCTCTATCCACAACAACCCGAAGAGGAGATGTAACTCCTGTTTGTTCAGAGTTTA
Source organism: Crocuta crocuta (assembly GCF_008692635.1). Lineage (NCBI taxonomy): Eukaryota > Metazoa > Chordata > Mammalia > Carnivora > Hyaenidae > Crocuta > Crocuta crocuta. Next base: position 1,761,257 of record NW_027531143.1, read on the forward strand.
CAGTTTGTATGCAGTGTGTTCTAGTTATCAGAGAAAATCATTCAAAGTATATTTTTTAAGCTTCTGCTATGTGTCNAGTAAGACCTAGATATAGTCCCAGTCCTAACTGAGCTTAGATCCTCAGTAAAGTTTGTAGAAACGACCCACCTGCCCCACCCAAAAAGTGTAAGTACTGTATTTAATGAATAGATCAACTTAGTTCTGGGAAGAAGTTTATGCTAAGTAAAGAGGAATAAAGTTATTGGAGCAAAAGACTTGTGTGTGACTAATTATTCTTTGTCTTCCAGAGAACATTAGATGGCAGGGGAAACTTGACAAGCGCATTTAACGGTGGCATCAGGTTATGGAATGGGGAGGGTTGTGAAATCTGAGCATAAGGAGTAGTGTTCTTTTCCTTTCTATTCTCAGTGTCTAGGCCATAAATGGATGCTCAATTCATGTTGAATGAATAGGAAATGTGTCTAGTTTTCATCTGTCTGGAGGTGACAAAATGGACTATATCACCACAAAAAGCCCCTCTGAGCTTTAGGATTCTGGACTCTGTATTTCCAGTGTTCTGAGCAACAATATAAAAAGTAATTGACCTTCCTCTAGGGGGTCAGAAGGAAGTAACAAAACAAGAAATGATAGGAGTAATATTGGAGACTTTCAAACCTTGTGTAGATTACTTAGGATAACATTTTCCTTTGGGAAATTTTTGCTTTTTTATCATGGAAAAAGTTTCTTTTTTCATGAGGTTAGGACTGTAAACTTCGGCAGGTTTTTTTTTTTTTATGGAAAAATATATAAACAGAATTTGGATCTTAATAAAAGTGAATTTTTATTATTTTTGATTTTATATGAGGAAACCACATTATATGCCTAATGGAGTAGCTTTAATTTTGTGTTTACTTATTTATTTATTTATTTACTTCATGCCTAGTGAGGAGCCCAATGTGGCACTTGAACTCACAACCCTAAGATCAAGACCCTTAACCAACTGAGCCACCCAGGGACCCCTTAATTTTGTATTTTTAGCTCTTAATAGAATAGTTCTCTAACTTCAGTGCCCTTGGATATAGTAGAACTAACAGTTTAAGCAGAATGATCACTTAGCTGTGACTGGGCCTGTGTTAATAGATTATTTTCTTTAACGGAGGTCTTAATTTTGTTATCTTACATTTACTCCTGCAGTAAATAACTAATCTTTACATTTGATCTAAGATTAGTATTTTTTTGGTAATGAGGTCATGGCAGTTCATAAAATATTTTGAAAATTAATAAGATATTTCTAATAATAGAGTTCTTTTTATACTTAATTTAAAATAAAAATATTAAAAATTTTTCTTTAAGATTTTATTTTTGAGTAACCTCTACACCTAACATGGGGCTGGAACTTGNAGGGGCAGAGAGAGAGAGGGAGACAGAGAATCTGAAGCAGACTCCAGGCTCCAAGCTGTCAAGCACAGACCCCAATGCAGGGGTCAAACTCATAAACCATGAGATCATGACCTGAGCCGAAGTTGGATGCTTAACCAACTGAGCCACCCAGGTACCCCAATTCTTAAAGATTATTAAGGGAAAATAATTTGAGGCAATAGGAATGTTCTAATTTTTCTGGATAGTGTTGAAGGAATTTAAATGGACTTAGGAAAAAAGTAGAGTAAGAATAGTTATAACTTTTTTGTTAGATCATAGTCACTGAGGCCAAATGCTAATGGTAAATTGAAGTAAATAACTTGTAGTATTTCAGAAAATGAGCGATTTTTTTGAAGTTATGTGTAGATGCTATTTCAAAAATGGCTTTATGGAGATACAACTGACACACATTACACTGTCCATATTTAAAGTATACAATTTAATGGGCGCCTGGGTGGCTCAGTCAGTGGAGCATTTGGCTCTTGATTTCAGCTCAGGTCATGATCCCAGAGTCATAGGATCGAGCCCTGCATTGAGCACTGCACTGAGTATGGAGCCTGCTTAAGATTCTCTGTCACTCTTTGCCCCTCCCTCCAATGATCTCTCTCTCTCTCTTTAAAGGAAAGAATTACAATTTAAATTATGACATAAATTTGTATGTACCTGTGCAATTTTTGATTCTTGCCACAGATTAATGAACATATCCGTAATCTCCAAAAGTTTCTTATTTCCCTTTGTAATCTCTCCCTTTGCATCTCCTTGCCCCGCTCTCCTCCCTCACTTTCCCCCAGGCAACCACGGATCTGCTTTTTGTCACTCCAGATTAATTTGAATTTTCTGTCTTATATAAAATGGAATTATATAATATGTACTTTGTTTTGTCTTTTTTTTTTCACTTAGTCTGATTATATTTAAATGTATACGTGTTGTATGTATCAGCAGTTTGTTTACCCATTCATCTGTTGATGGACATTTGGGTTGTTTCCTGTTTTGTGTTTCAATTGTAAGTAGAGTTGCTTTGAACAACATACAAAGACTTGTATGGACATATGCTTTCATTTCTCTTGGGTAAGTACTTAAGAGTAGAATGACTGAATCACAAGATAGGGATATATTTAATTTTTAAAGATAATGCCAGACTTCTTCCAAAGTGTCTATATCAGTGGTATGGCCAGTCTTTTAATTTTAGCCATTCTAATATAGGTATGTAGTAGAATCTTGTGGTTTTATTTTTATTTAAGTTTTTAATTTTTTAATGTATATTTATTTTGAGAGAGAGAAGAAGAGCACAAACGAGGGAGGGTCAGAGAGGTGGAGACACAGAATCTAAAGCAGGTTCCAAGCTCTGAGCTGTTAGCACAGAGCCTGATGCAAGGCTTGAACTTGTGAAATCTGAGATCATGGCCTGAGCCTAAGTTGGATGCTCGACTGACTAAGTCACCCAGGCATCCCTCTTGTTGCGGTTTTAATTTTATTTTCCCTGGTGACCAGTAATGTTGAACATATTTTCATGTGCTAGTTTGCCACGTGTAAGTCTTCTTTGTTGTGTCTGTTTAGAGCATTTTCCCATTTTTTAATTGGGTTTTTTGTTGTCTTATTAAGTTTTGAGAATTCTTTATATACCCTGGGTACAATTCCTTTTTAGATATATGATTTACAACTATTTTCTCCTAGTCTGTAGATTGTCTAAGTAGAATACTTCTAAACAGTGCCTTTTACTTAATTTTTATTTTTATATATTTATTTTGTTATTTTAGTTTTAGAGAGAGAGTGTGAGTGGAGGAGAGGGGCAGAGAGAGAGGGAGAGGGAGAGACAGAAAGGGAGAGAAAGAGAGAGAAAATCCCAAGTAGGCACCACATTCAGCCTCATGTGAGTTTCGGTCCTGTGACCCTCGGATCATGACCTGAGCTGAAATCAAGAGTCGGATGCTCAACCAACTGAGCCACCCGCCTAAGTGCACCTATTTATTTATTTATTTATTTATTTATTTATTTATTTGAGAGAGAGAGAGAGACAGAGCGCACGCGAGAGAGCACATGAACTGGGGAGAGGGGCAGAGAGGGAGAGAGAGAGAATCTCAAGCAGGCTCCATGCTCAGCATGGGGCCTCACAAGGGGCTTTATCTCAGGACTGCAAGATCATGACCTGAGCCAAAATCAAGAGTTCAGTGCTTAACTGACTGAGCCACTCAGACATCCCCTTTTCAAATTATTATTATTATCATCATTATTATTTTAAACAGTGCCTTTCACAAAAATTTTTTAATGTTTATTTTTGAGAGAAAGAGCACCAAGCTGGGGAGAGGCAGAGAGAATGAGAAACAGAATCTGAAGCAGGCTTCAGGCTCTGAGCTGTCAGCACAGAGCCCTACATGGGGCTTGAACCCATGAACCATGAGATCATGACCTGAGTGAAAGTCCAATGCTTAGCCAACAGAGCCCCCCAGGCACCCCTTTAAACAATGCCTTTTAAAGAGCAGAAGTTTTTGATTCTGAAGTCTATTTGTCAACTTTTCTTTTTTAAAAAATGAATCAGGCTCTTCGTGTCATCTCTAAGAAATATTTGCCCGAAGATCACAAAGATTTTCTCCTATGTTTTCTTCTAGAACTTTTATAGTTTTAGAATTTGTTCTTATAGTTTTAAGTTTATGATCTGTGAATGAATTATTGTATGTAGAGTGGAATTATACAGCATATAATCTTTTGGAATTGGCTTTTTTCACTTTACATAATGCATTTGCGATTCATTCACATTGTTGTGCATCTGAATATTATGCCTTTTTTTATTGCTGAGTATTCCAGTGTATGGATGTAACATGTAGCCATTTATCTGTTGAAGGATACCCAGGTAGTTTGAGTTTGGGTGATTTGAAGATTACATAGATTTTCTGTTTTCTTCTAAAATTTTCTTCCTTAAATTTCCTTTTTACTTTGAACAAAAATAGGATAACTGTATTTATGCAGGTTTATTTCTGAATTCTATTCTGTTGTACTGATCTATATGTCTGTAATAATACCACATTCTCTTAATTATTATAGCTTTATTAAGTCTTGAAATTGGCTAGAGTATGTTCTCCAACTTTGTTCTTTTTCAGAGTTATTTTGGTTATCCTACTTCCTTTGCCTTTCTTCAATTTTTTTTAATAATAAGCTACCAATATCTACAAACATTTTTGCTGGGATTTTGATTATTTTCTGTTGATCAAATTGGAGAGAATGACATTTTAAAATCCATGAACATAATGCATCTCCTTTTATCTTTGTTGATTTCTTTCATCAGTGTTTTGCTGTTAACTGATTTTGTTAAATTTTCTCTAAGTATTTTTTCTTTTACTTTTTTCTTTTACTTGGTGAAGTTATTAGTAGCATTGATTTTTTTAAATGTTTATTTTTGAGAGAGACAAAAAGCATGCACGTGAACTGAGGAGGGGCAGAGAGAGAGAGAGACAGAGGATGCAGAGCAGGCTCCACACTGTCAATGGAGAGCCCAATGCAGGCCTTGAACTCAGTAACCATGAGATCATGACCTGAGCTGAAGTCGGATGCTTAACCACTTAGGCCACCTAGGTGCCCCAGTAGTATTGCCTTTTAATTTTCAAATTCCAGTTGCTTATTGCTGTCATTGACTTTGTAGCCTTTTTACTTACCAGTTCTAGGAGATTTTTGGGTAGATTCTTTGGGATTTTCCATGTAGACAATCACGTTGTCTGTAAATAGAGAGTTGTTTTTTTTTTCCCCCCCAATGTGTATTTCTTTTATTCTTTTTTCTTGACTTTTGGCTCTGGGTGTTACTTCTAATATGATGTTGGTTATGGTGGCTTCAGGCATTCCTTGGCTGTGGCAGCATAACTGTAATCTCTGTCTCCCTCTTTGTGTCTCTATGTGTCCTTTAATCCCTTATAATGACACTCATTGGACTTATGGTCCATCTTAATTCTTACCTTAATTACATTGGCAAAGATCTTATTTTTAAATAAGATCAAATTATTTTTTCTTTTCTTTTTTTTTCTCTTCTTTTTTTTTTTTTTAAATGTAGGCTCTTGCCCAGCATGGAGCCCAATACCAGGTTGAACTCACAACCCTGAGATCAAGACCTGAGCTGAGATCAAAAGTCAGATTCTTAACCAGCTGGGCCACCTAGGTGTCCCATATATGACCATACTCTGATATTCAAGGTGAACATGAATTTTGAGGGGATACTATTTAATGCACACACCTCCTAATCCTAATTTGCTGAGAGTTTTTAAGAAATCATGATTGGATATTGAATATTTTCAAATGTTCTTTTTTATTTTTTTTAATTTTTGAGTTTATTTATTTTGAGAGAGACAGAGTGAGTGGGGGAGGAGCGGAGGGAGAGGGAGAGAGAATCCTAAGCAGGCTCCGCCCTGAGAGCACAGAGCCCAATGTGCTCCTGAGATCATGACCTGAGCCAAAACCAAGAGTCAGATACTTAACTGACTGAGCCACGCAGGTGCCCCTCAGATGTTCTTTTTGAATCCATTGAGATTATATTATGGCTTTTCTTCTTGGTTTGTTATTATGGTAAATTAAACATTGATTTTTGAATGTGGAACCAGATTTATATTCCTAGGATATACAGGGCTTGGTCATATATAGTTTTCTTTTTTTTTAGGTTTGTTTGAGAGGTGAAGGAGGGGCAGAAGCAGTGCTTCAGCATGGAGCCTGACATGGGGCACGATCCCACAAACCTTGAAATCTTGACCTGAGTAGAAACCAAGAGTCAGATGCTTAACTGACTGAGCCACCCAGGCACCCTTATCGGATATATTTCATATGTTGCTGGATTCAATGTGTTACTGTTTTGTGAAGGACTTTTAAAAAGTCTATCTACATTATACATATTAGTCTAATTTTTTTGTAACATTTTTGGTTTGATAGTAATAGTAATGCTGGCTTCAAATATGATTGGGAAGTAGTCCCTCATTGAATGGAATTGATATTTCTTTCTTAAATATTTGGTAAAAATTGCCCTATAGTCTTATTAAAAGATTTTATTTAACTACATATTCGATTTCTTTAGTACNATAGTAATGCTGGCTTCAAATATGATTGGGAAGTATTCCCTCATTGAATGGAATTGATACTTCTTTCTTAAATATTTGGTAAAAATTGCCCTATAGTCTTATTAAAAGATTTTATTTAACTACATATTCGATTTCTTAGTACGTATGTAACCATTCATTCTGTTTCTTCCTGAGTGAATTTATGGGCATAGAGTTCTTCATAGTAATCCTTTTCATATCCATGAAATCTTTAGTGACAATGCCTATTTCATTTCTGATTTTAGTAATATGTGTCTTCATCTTTTCTCTCTTTCTTTCTCTCTCTCTTTTGTTGTGGTCAGACTCGCTTCAGATTTGTCAGTTTTACTGAATTTTTTTTTTTTTTGCCAAAACCTGGGAGTGAACTTGTTGATTTTTTAAATCAGCTTTTGCTTTTATTGATTTAGTTTTCTATTTCATTGATTTCTGTTTAGTCTTTATTATATCCTGTCTTCTACTTGCTTTGGATTGGATTTGTTCTTCTGTTTTTTAGTTTCTTTTTTTTTAACGTTTTATTTATTTCTGAGAGAGAGAGAGAGAAAGAGACAGCGTGAGCAAGGGAGGGTCAGATAGAGAGGGAGATACAGAAGCTGAAGCAGGCTCCAGGCTCTGAGCTAGCTGTCAGCACAGAGCCTGATGCAGGGCTCAAACCCACAGACCGAACTGTGAGATCAGGACCTGAGCCGAAGTCAGACGCTTAAACTGACTGAGCCACCCAGGTGCCCCTGTTTTCTAGTTTTTTAAGGTAAAAACTGAGATTATACATTTTATACCTTACTTCTTTAATATAAATGTTTAGTGCTGTGTATTTCCTTTGAAAGTTGAAGCTGCATTCTACAGTTTATGTCTTTCGTTCTTTTGAGGGAATAGCAAAGGGTATTGATACAGTTCATGCCCCTCACAAACTCCTGTTTCCCTCCCCCCCCAAGTTCTGCACCGTTAGGGAGACTTAGGACTCCTACAGTCTTTTCTGTGAGTAGTGCCTGGTGGGATTCGTCAAGGTAAAACCTGCAAAAAGTATCAATTACCTCCATATCTGCAGCATCCCCCCTGCTCTTGGGGGTGCTTAACCCTCTCTCACCAATGCTTACTGTCTCCACCAATTTACTAACCATACTAGCTGAGCTCTTCTTACAGCTTTCCTGCTGTGTTTTATCTCTGCATGCCAATGCTTATGCCCTATCTCTCCCTGCAGATACCTGTGTCTCCTTAATTTGGGGGCCAGTTGATTGCCCTCTGTCCTCAGCATTGTGATGGGTTCAAGAAAAATTGAGAACGTGGCATTTGTCTGGCTTTTTTGTTGTTGTACAGCTGGAAGTGACACTCTTTCCAGCCCTCTACACCCTAAGATTATAGCTTTATTTTATAGTTCTCCTGTATTTTAGGTAATTGTGTCTGTCCCCCAAGACAAATTACCTCTTGCTTTGATGTGAATACTTAGCATATACTTATTGTGACTGTATTTGTCTCTACTATAACATACTGCTTGAAGGAGGCAAGATCTGTGGCCTCTATATCTAGTGCTTCCTGATCAATAAAAGACATTTGATAGTTGCTTTTTGAATAGAATTGCAATAAGATTTTAATTCTAATTTTCATAGCACAGTGCAGTACTTTGTAAAATGCTGAGTAAATATTTGTTGAATAATTCATGCATAAAAGGGCTTATTTAGATAGTATTTAGAAATCAAGTTAATTCATGTTTGCTCAAATTTCCAGAGATTAAAAAAATTTGGTTTCAACACTCTGAACTGGGGCACCTGGGTGGCTCAGTCAGTTAAGCAACCAACTTAGCTCAGGTCGTGATCTCACAGTTTGTAGTTTTGAGCCCCGCATAGGGCTCTGTGCTGATAGCTCGCAGCCTGGAACCTGCTTCAGATTCTGTGTCTCCTTCTCTCTCTCTGCCCCTCCTCCACTCATGCTCTATTTCTCTCCCTTTCAAAAATAAATAAACATTAAAAATAAATACATAAATAAATCTCTGAATTAATCATTCCTGTCATTTAAAATCTTGCTTTCATTCAGTTAGTTGCATGAATTAATCATTAATGGTTCAACAGGTTTTAATGGAGTTGAATTATTTTGTGCTTCTTTTGACTTTTGTGGTAACACTATTTACCTAAGACTTTCAGAAATTAATATATTAATACATTTTATTTGTTTTTAAAAAAATGGCATTCAGAGTGACAGCTTTCATTTGAGCTATCATTCAAAGAGTGAAATAATGTTCTTTTGGTGGTAGTTAGAACTAGGTTATCCTAAGAATAAGTTTTCCTCGGGGTGTCTAGGTGGCTCAGTCAGGTGAGCGTCCTACTTTGGCTCAGGTTATGATCTCACTGTTGGTGGGTTTGAGCCCCTATTGGGCTCTGTGCTGGCAGCTCAGCCTGCTTTGGATTCTGTGTCTCCCTCTCTCTCTGCCCCTCCCCTGCTCACACTNAGAATAAGTTTTCCTCTTTATGTCTTTAAGTGAACAAATACAGGAAATCTTTTTCAACCTAACTGCATCTTTTCCAGATAAGATTTTCACCAGTAGCAAAAAAACTGTTTGTGGTAACTGCAGTGAGTGCTGTATCTGTAATTTTTCTGGCCCATCACTTTAAAAGAAGACGTGGAAAGAAGAAAGGAAAAATATTACCATGGGAACCAGAGCACCTCGTACTTGAATACACTAAAAGAGCAGCATCAGACAAAGGTATGTGGAGATAGCTGAACTGAATCTACGAAGAAATTTTATATATAAATCATAACTGGAGTGCAGTGATTTCTGTGTTGTAGCCTCCAATATGTCTTTCCTTAATATTTAACTCCCAGATAATACATAATTCATTTCAGAAAGAACAGAACATACAGATAAATAAGCAAAGAATTAAAATCACTTGATATTCTGCTACCCAGATGTAATAACTCATAATACTTTGGCATCTATCTATTTCTATTTGTATTTAAGTCTATTAAGATATATAATTTTATATTATGTATAAGCAAATGATATATGTATTTTAAATAAAATTATGATTATACCTTTTACAGTCTGCTTTTAAAATATTTAACAATATATAAAAAGATTTTTCTAGGTCAATAACTATATTTCTGCTATTGTTTTTAATATGTACTTAGTGTTAAATTTGTAAACATATCCACTAATTTATTTAATTAATTCCCTGTTGGTCCCTTTAGAATGTTTTTCTTGCTTTGCATGTACTTGTCTGATTATTTTCTTAGGATATAAGTAGAGGTAGAATTGCTGGCCTTTAAAAGACCTGTAGTTTTTGTTAGAGATATGGTACATATTGCCATATTTAATCAATAACAGTAACTTCCTAGGGCACCTTGGTGGCTCAGTCACTTAAGCATCTGACTTTGGCTTAGGTCATGAACTCATGGTTTGTGAGTTTGAGCCCTGTGTTGGACTCTGTGCTGACAGCTCACAGCCTGGAGCCTGCTTCGGTTTCTGTGCCTCCCTCTCTCTCTGCCCCTTGCCTGCTCAAATTCTGTCTCTTTCTCTCTCTTGAAACTAAAACGTTAAAAAAAAAAACAAAAAAACGATAATTTCTTTGAGCATGCTGAATTTCTTATTTTTAAAAATTTTAATTATTTTAAATTTATTATTTAGAGTATCCTGTGGTTTTATGATTTATTTGTCCAGCAAATAATTAATGAATGACTATTTTGTGCCAAGTACAGTGAACATTACCGTAATGATGGCTCTCACTTAATGAATTTTATTAGATCTCAGGCATAGTGATAAATGCTGCATATTCACTGCATTATTTAACTTTTATAACAATACTATGAATTAGGACTGTATCCAGTGTTATTGTTTCCATTTTGGACATAAAGAAAATTGAGATGGAGAAAACTTAAGTGACTTGCTCAGGGCCATATAAGTTCTAGGAATTGAATTCAAGGGTGTCTTATCTACTGCATTAAGATAGACTGAGATACAACATCAGCCGTAGATGGATAGAGAGATGGTTAGGGGATGCAGAAAAAGAAAAAACTAATCACAATGTAATGCAATATGGACATCGTACTGGTGTAATTCAGGAAAGGAAGTGCTTACATTTTGTTAATTTATAACTTGAAGATTCATGGTTGCCAGTATTTTTATACTGATTACAATTGATCATTCGAGTATCACCCTAATTAGATGAATGTTTTATTCTTCATTCATTTAGGAAGCAGATTTTCAGCAGTGTTAAAAACAATTGTAAAGAGAGGTAGATTTTAATAAATGTGTACATTTAATAAATTATGCAATTGAGGGAAATGTGTTTTAAAATTAGAAGCTTTCTCAAGGAATAGAGTATAAACTCTGAAATTTTCTCAGAAATTTATCATTAGAGTTACTGATACTTCTAATATTATTGATATATTTGTTTGATAGGTTCAAGTTGTTCCAGTAGTAGACAAAATTTGACATTATCTTTAAGTTCTGCCAAAGACAAAGGATCTCAGTCTTGTAACTATGCTAATGGAGGACTTTTCAGTAAATATTCAGGTTCTGCACAGAGTTTAGGCTCCGTAAGTAAAGAAAAAAATTTATTATTTTATAGGTTTAATTTTGTGTCAATTGTTATATATTGGTTTAAATGTCATATAATTATTAGGGGTACCTGGGTAGTTCAGTTGGATAAGTGTCTATCTCCTGACTTCAGCTCAGGTCATGATCTCATGGTTCATGGGTTCGAGTACTGCATCAGGCTTTGGGTTGACAGTATGGAACCTGCTTGGGATTCTGTCTTCCTCCCTCTCTGCCCATTCCCCACTTGCTCTTCATCTTTCTCTCAAAATAAAAATAAAACTTAAGAAAAATTAATTATAGATAGCTCTTAGTATGGAAAGAAACTTAAATCATCTTGTTGAGTCTATTTTCTTAGGCAAGTAAAATTTTCCTTTTGCTAAATAACCATCCAGTTTGGTTCCAGCTTTCTCTGAGTAGGTCATGTGGACACATGGGGTCCTGTAAGAATAGTGTTGATGTGAAAGTACTGCTTCAAACTAGATGTTTCTGGGGTGCCTGTGTGGCTCAGTCGGTTGAGCATCCAGCTTTGATTCCCACTCAAGTCATGATCCCAGGGTCATGAGATGGAGCCCCAGGTTGAGCTCTGTGCTAAGTATGGAGCCTGCTTAAGACTCTCTCACCATCCCCCCACCCCACTTCTCTCTTCCGCCCTCAGCCCCTTTCCCCCTCTTGCATTCTCTCTCTCTCTCTCTCTCTCTCTCTAAAATAGTAAGTAAACACACACACACACACACACACACACAAACACACACACACACACACACAAAACTAAACAAAAAACTAGATGTCCTGCAAAAATGCTGTAAGATACAGCCAGACTTTGTACTACGTCACAAAGTGATGAGCCTATGTAGGTAAAAAGTATGTGGCTTGCTAAAGCCAAGTGTGGAGTTCTCACCTTGTTCTTTGAAGCATTGATAGAGTATTGATTGACAAGTGAGGAATAAAGTTAATGTTTTTAAAATTTTAATATGGTTTAAAAATTTTGTTAAATAGATAGGATATATATTTGCTACTAAATAAAGAAGAGGCAAAAAAACTTTACACTGATACATATTCTCCTGATCCTCTCGGTTCCCCTTCTTAGAGACAAATAGCACTGGTAATTTCTTACATATATACTTCTGGGTGTGTATGTCTGTACCATCATGTATATTTCTTATTTTAAATAGTTTATTGAACACCATATTCTGTACTTTTCTTCTCTGTTTTGTTGGAATATCAAGCTGCCCCTTTCTTAAATGCCTAAAAATATACCAAATTTTTAAAATATGTTTATTTTTATTTTTGAGAGAAAGTATGTGTGCATGTAAACTCAAGCAAGGGAGGGGCAGAGAGAGAGAGGGAGAGAAAGTATCTCAAGCAGGCTTTGTGCTGACAGTGCAGAGCCTGATGCAGGACTAGATCTCACAGACCGTGAGATCATAACCTGAACCAAATTAAAAGTCAGACATTTGACTCACTGAACCACCCAGGCAATCCTATATATTTTTAAGTAGGCTCCATGCCCGACTTGAGGCTTGAACTCACAACCCTGAGATTGAGAGTCCCGTGCTCTGCCAACTGAACCAGCCAGGCACCCCAAGTGTAGAGTTCTTAAAAAAAAATGTTAACAATTATTTATTTTTGAGAGACAGAGAGAGACACAATGTGAACAGGAGAGGGGCAGAGAGAGAGGGAGACATAGAATCTGAAGCAGGCTCGAGGCTCTGAGCTGTCAGCACAAAGCTCAACATGGGGCTCGAACTTGGAAACCTTGAAATCATGACCTGAGCTGAAGTTGCACTTAACCAACTGAGCAACCCAGGTGCCCCTAAAAAGGGCAGAACCTGGGGGCACCTGGGTGGCTCAGTCAGTTGAGCATCAGATTTTGACTCAGGTCAGGGCACCTGGGTGGCTCAGTCGGTTGAGCGTCCGACTTCGGCCCAGGTCATGATCTCACAGTTGGTGGGTTTGAGCCCCGCGTCGGGCTCTGATGGCTAGCTCAGAGCCTGGAGCCTGCTTCAGATTCTGTATCTCCCTCTCTTTCTGACCCTCCCCTGCTCACACTGTCTCTCTTTCTCTCTCAGAATAAAATAAACATTAAAAAAAAAATACTTAGGGTCTTATGACTCCCATCCAAGTACTAACCAGGCCTGACTCTGCTTAACTTCAGAGATAAGATGGGATAAGGTGTGTTCAGGGTGGTATGGCCATAGATGGGTCTTATGACTTCTAACTTTGAATATAATCAGATTTATTTCTTCCGGTAGGGATTCCATGGGTTGTTTTACTAGGAATAGGATTTCTGTAAATAATTTGTTAATATAAAAGAGGACAAAATATAGTCATAAGAGAGATTTTGAAGTAATTGCTCTCGATGTTAATTTTAGGTCCAGAGTGTCAATTCTTGTCATAGCTGTGCTTGCGGCAATTCTAACTCCTGGGACAAAGCAGATGAAGATGATATTAAACTTGTCAATATTCCTGTGACCACTCCTGAGAACTTATACTTGATGGGTAGGAATAACATAATAATGTTTTAAGATATTATGCTCACTTTTATTGTGAAACTAAATAATGATGAATTGTTCTAAGGGAAGCAACAAAATTTTTAAATATTCTCCTGTTGAATATAGTATATATAACATAACCTATATCTGGAGGATGCTGTAACAGACTACCACAAACTTAGTGTTTTAAGCAGCATAAATGTATTCTCTAAGAGTTTTGGAGCCCAGAAGTCTGAAATTGTTATCACTAGGCTGAAATCAAGGTATCCTTAGAGCTATCCTTCTTCAGAAGGCTTTGTGGAATATCTGTTCCTTTCCCTTCCTAGCTTCTGATGGCTTCTGGCTGGTGGTCATGTGACTCCAGTCTCTACCTCCCATCATCACTTCCTCTGTGTGTATCAGATCTCCCTCTGCTTCTTACATGGACAGTTGTGATTGGATTTAGGGCCCACCACATAATCCAGGATATCTCCCCATGTTAAATTTCTCAATTAATTAATTTTAAGATTCCTTGATTCAGTCACATCTGCAAAGACCCCTTTTCTTTGTAAGATAATGTTCTGGAGACTAAGACTTAATACCTTTGGGTAGCTATTATTCAGTCTATTTCATTCATTTAACCTGAGCTTTTGATTCTTACCTAATGAGTCTATCAGAGTCCACTTTATTTAATCTGTGTTTTATGTAGCTAGCTATCATTTCTATTTAAAAAACATTTTTTTAATGTTTATTTTTGAGAGAGAGACAGAATGTGAGTGTGGGAGGGGCAGAGAGAGAGAGAGAGGGAGACACAGAATCTGAAACAGGCTCCAGGCTCTGGGACCTGAACAGGACCTGAACTCAAGAACAGTGAGATCATGACCTAAGCCGAAGCTGGAGGCTTAACCAACTGAGCTACCCAGGCACCCTGTGTTCTTATATCCAGAAAAAATTTTAAAACAAAAGAAGGACTGTGTTTCACATCTTAGTATTCCTCTTGGCTTGACCAGGAGCATGTCTAGAGAGTATCATTGGAGCCTAGAAAAAGAAGCAGAGAACTTAACATCAGATCAGATTCAAATACTTTTTCAGATGCTTTTCTGTATTTGCTACTCTATTTCAGGATTTATTTCTTTTAATGGTAGTGCATACTAATTAAAAAACAAGACTAAAAAACATTGATGTAGCCTGGTCAATGAACAGTAAAGGAGATAATGATTTGTAGAAGGACTGTGTACATTCCCACACTCTAGAAGAGCTAGACTATGTCATCCTCTGTGGTATCACCATAGGTATTCCTGCCTATGAGGAAAGATTGTAAGAGTAGTTCTTTTGCCATCTTTCCCAAAGGTCTCCTGAGAATTAAGCTCACTGTGCTTCTGTATTACCCTGTGTATAGTAAACCTACACTCACAGCTTCTGTTGGATTATTGAGAGTTAGAATTGTAGAGAAATAGAGCAAAGCCAGAGAAGCTGCAGCAAGTCTCAGTAAAATAGAATTAAGATTGGTAGGAGTCCTCTGAATCACCTGATCACCCGCCTATTGTTTTGCTTCCCTTTACAAGATTGATGACATTAAAAGAAGGTATTGGTGAAATATGTTTGAATACCTGTTACAAAACTGAGGATAAGTGGTGAACTGGGCCATGTGCCACAATGAGGTGAAACACAGTTCTTCCTGGGAGACAGCTTTTATCTTGGAACTACTCAGCTATTGTGTCATTCTCCCTTACTGTTTACCCAAAATAATCAGATGGCTAGAGAGTAGATGGAGTGAGAAAAGGTTGAAGGAGCTAGAATTGTAAACTTTGGAGAAAAGAGAGGAGATAGTGATGTAATTAATTGTCTTTTAAGTGCATAGGTTTTTATTTTTTTATTTTTTATTTTTTTTAATTTTTATTTATTTCTAGGAGAGAGAGAGAGATAGACAGTGTGAACAAGGGTGGGTCAGAGAGAGAGGGAGACACAGACTCTGAAACAGGCTCCAGGCTCTGAGCTGGCAGTCAGCACAGAGCCCGACGCGGGGGCCCGAACCCACGAACCGCGAGATCATGACCTAAGCGAAAGTCGGACGCTTAACCGACTAAGCCACCGAGGCGCCCCAAGTGCATAGGTTTTTAGAAGGAAGATCTACACAGTGGTTAGTTCTTTACTATGGAAAAGTAAATGAGGAGAAAAGGACTAAGATGTATTTAAATAACACTTTTTTTGTTTAGGGTTGTAGGTTCTTCACAGAACTGAAGAAATGATTTTTAGATGAGAGGTATTCCTTAACTACTGTATATGAAAAACATCTTAAGAATGACTTGCCCAGATTAAGCAGCTCTTATTTTATTTGCTTGTTTATTTATTCTTAATTTTTATTTTAAATAGGCTCCATGCCCAATATGGGGCTTGAACTTACAATCCGAGATCAAGAGTCAGGTGCTTTACTGGCTGAGCCATCTAGGTGCCCCCTGATTGAGCTGCTTTTAAAGATCTTTTTCTTTTATATGTCTAGAAAAGTTGAAGTTTTAAATATTTCGGTTTTGTTTGAAGTACATAATTAGTTTGGTAAGACATTTTTTACTTGGAGAAAAAGAGGCACATACCTTTTTTTCCCACAAAAGCTGTATAGATGGGGGGATATGAATTTCTACTTGGACAGTAATCGTTGTTCGGTTCTTGCAATGGTCTTGTAGATTTTTAACTGACTCAGCAATTAATTTATCCAAATCGACATAGAAAAACCTTATTCTAGACTTAATATGCTATTTCTTCTCAGTTTTACTCTTCCTTCTAACAACCTCTTGTAAACCCAGTAGCTTTTTAACAACTACTTTCTTCTGTTTACCTAGCTTTTTAATTTAGGTGGATATTTTGAAAGATAGTTGTGTGAATATAAAAATTAGCCACTATTGTTGGACTTTTGATGAACTCACAATACTGTTCTAGAAAAACCCCAAGTACCATATATATTTGAGTTACTTTAAAAAACAAAAAAAGAAAACAGGGGCACTTGGGTGGCTCAGTCAGTTAAGCGTCGAACTTCAGCTCAGGTCATGATCTCACAGTTTGTGGGTTCAAGCCCTGCATCAGACTCTTTGCTGACAGCTCAGAGTCTGGAGCCTGCTTCGGATTCCTTGTTTCCCTCTCTCTCTGCTCCTCTCCCACTCACACTCTGTCTCTCAAAAATAAACATTAAAAAAAAAAAAAAAAAGAAAGANATTGGTCATTTCTCTCCGATTTTTGGTTGACTAGAACTATAGGCCTAGAATATATTGGGAATTAAAATTCTGCTATGAAGGAGCTCTAGTGTGGCTCAGTTGGTTAAGTGTCCGAATCTTAATTTCAGCTTAGGGCTTGATCTCAGAGTCATGAGCTTGAGCCTTCCATTGGTCTCCATGCTCAGCATGAAGCCTACTTAAAAATAAAATAAAATAATTAAAATAAAATAGAATAGAAAAAATTCTGCTATGAAATCAGGTGAGCATAAGATTATTCTTTAGAGCCAAAATTACAGTCACACTGTGCCATTGTTGATAACCATATGAGAAAGATTTCAGCCCCAAACGATTTTAATTTGGCATTGATTTTTTAATTTACAATTGTTCTGTTCTTATTTCATAGGTATGGAATTGTTTGAAGAGGCGCTACGTCGATGGGAGCAAGCTCTCACTTTTCGAAATAGACAGGCTGAAGATGAAGCCTGTAGTTCCATTAAATTGGGTGCAGGAGATGCCATTGCTGAAGAAAGTGTAGATGTAAGGGGGATTTGCTGGAGAGTGGCCTTTATAATATTAGAAGAATTGAACAATGTTTAATAGTGATTGATTATACTTTCTTTTTGTGGCATTTAATAGAAATGGTTTTTTTTTCTCCCTTGGGACTATGTGTGTGTGGGGGTGGAGGAGTAGGTCTTGTTGGCCTTATTTTCTGTTCAGTTAGTTATTAAATCCCAAAATTGCAATTCATAATCAAGTTCCCTGATTTGCTAAAAATATATAGAATTACTATGATTTCTAAAGGGATTTTTTTTTTAATGTTTTATTTATTTCTGAGAGAGAGAGTGTGTGAGCAGGTGAGGGTCAGAGAGAGAGGGAGACACAGAATCAGAAGCAGGCTCCAGGCTCTGAGCTAGCTGACAGCACATAGCCCGATGCGGGGCTCGAACCCACGAACCGTGAGATCATGACCTGAGCCGAAGTCAGAAGCTTTACCGACTGAGCCACCCAGGCACCCAAAAGGATTTTTTAAAAGCCTTGTTTTAATTAAGTGCCATTATATTCATAAAAGTCACATAGAATTAGAGCTGGACTGATACTTACCAATCATGTCAGCTAGTGAGTCTCAAATTTGAGCATGTGTTAGAATCATCCAAAAGGCTTGTTAAAACAGACTTGAGTTTCTAATTCAGTGGCTTGGATGGGGCCGAGAATTCGCATTTCTAACAACTTATTACATGATACTGATGCCACTGGTCAAGGATCTTAATTTGAGAACCCCTGGTCTAGCCCCACTCCTTAAGTTTGTAGGTGAAGAAGCTGAATCCCAGAGAACTGGGGTAACTTGGCTAAAGGCACAGGCATAACCCAGTGCTATCACCACCTAACGGGCCTTCCTTACATCCCACACTTTCTTTGCCTTTCGTTTAAGAGTGGAAGGTATTAAAAATTTTAACATTAGAATTTAATATTTGATGTGTGTACTTTTTCTCTCCTTGTAGGATATTATTAGTACTGAATTTATCCATAAACTTGAAGCTCTCCTGCAAAGAGCATATCGTCTCCAAGAGGAGTTCGAAGCTACCCTGGGGGCATCTGATTCTAATTCCCTTGTTAATGATATCGGTAAGATGGATATTTTATATGGTTTTTATGAAATGCGTGAATTTCTTCTTTAAATATTCTTGGACTCATGTATATTAATATGGTTACATTTTTTTAGAAAATAGTCAACAGAAAAAGTTCTGTCATATTTACTGACTTTTTTCTTTCAGTTTTATTTTTCTAGTGAACTTAATGCCTTTAAGATATAATTTTGAATGTATAGGTAGGATTGTGACTTTGTTTTAAGATTACATTCTTTCTTTTTTGTTTTCTTTTGGATTGTTGCATTATAGATTTTTTCCCTTCTATATATTTATTTTCTTTTTTTTTTTTTTTTTTTACAAATAGTTTATTGTCAAGTTGGTTTCCATGTCATTCTTTCTTTTTTTTGGATGTATGTTTATTTTGAGACAGAGAGAGAGCATGCTCATGCAAGCAGGGGGGGCAGGGATGGAGAGAGAGAATCCCAAGCAGGCTCCACACTCAGCACAGAGCCGCTCATGGAGCTCAATCCCACAAACTGTGAAATCGTGTACAGAGCTAAAATCAAGAGTTGGATGCTTAACCAACACTCAGTCACCCGAGTGCCCCTCAAATTACATTCTAAGTGAAAGAATCCCAGTTCAGCTGTTGGAGAGAGGAAGAAGATAAACAGAAATATAAAAATGGGACAGAGGCACAGCTCAAAAGTGTGCATATAGCTCATGGCATACATTTAAAATATTTTAAGGAATTATATTTCTTGGACTCCATTTAAAAATCTTTTTTAATATTTATTTATTTTTGAGAGAGAGACCACACCCGAGGGGAGCAGAGGCAGAGAGAGAGGGAGACACAAAATCCAAAAGAAGCAGGCTCCAGACTCTGAGCTTTCAACATAGAACCTGACATGAGGCTCAAATTCACGAACCATGAGATCATGACTTGAGCTGAAGTCGGACACTTAACTGACTGAGCCACCCATGCACCCCATCTTGGACCCCATTTTAATTGCAAGTGAGAGTTTGATATCAACAGTTGGGACATACATTATTATATGCAATTACCTTTGTTTCCTATTTTATTTATTTATTTTTAAATTGACTTTATAATGTTTATTTTTGAGAGAAAGAGTTTGTTTATTTTTGAGAGAGATTCTGTGTCTCTGAAACAGGCTCCAGGTTCCAAGCTGTCAGAACAGAGCCCAATGTAGGGCTCAAACTCACAAACTGTGAGATCATGACCTGAGCCGAAGTCGGACACTCAACCGAATGAGCCACCCAGGCGCCCCACCTTGTTTCCTTATTTTAAAGAGAAAAAAAAAAACTTTGAAAAGACTTTTTTTAAAAAATTTTTAAATGTTTTATTTTTATTTATTTCTGAGAGAGAGAGACAGTGTGAGCAGGGGAGGGTCAGAGAGAGAGGGAGACACAGCATCTGAAGCAGGCTTCAGGCTCTGAGCTAGCTGTCAGCACAGAGCCCAACTCAGGGCTTGAACCCACAACTGTGAGATCATGACCTGAGCCGAAGTCGGATGCTTAACCAACTTAGCCACTCAGGTGCCCTGAAAAGACTTTTTAAGTGAAGTCTTCAAAGGAGAGAATAATTAAAATTTCTTCCTTAAATTCTGTAAATACTGTAAAGAATGAAGGAAGACAAGGTTATATTGCATTTCATTTTGGTAAAAATATATATTTTTTTAATTTGAGGAGAATTAGGAGCACCTGGGTGGCTCAGTCGGTTAAGCATCCGACTTTGGCTCAGGTCATAATCTCACAGTTCATGGCTTTGAGCTGTGACAGCTCTGACAGCTCAGAGCCTGGAGCCTGCTTTGGATTCTGTGTCTCCGGCTCTCTCTGCCCCTCTCCCGCTCTCACTCTGTCTCTCTCTCAAATAATATACATTAAAAAAAATTTAATTTGGGGAGAATTGTTATCTTATAGGAAATAAAAATAGTTAAGGAGTGTTAAGTTTTTCTACATTTTTTTTCTGAGCATAATATACTAAAAGTGGCTGCATTTTGAGATACTTACATATCTATGTGTTTTGAATTTAGGTAAAAGAGTTTATTTGTATTAGAATTAAGAATTACTGTCTAGGGGCACCTGGGTGGCTTAGTTAAGGATCTGACTTCAGCTCAGGTCAGATCTCACAGTTTGTGGGTTTGAGCCCCGCATCAGACTCTATTCTGACAGCTCAGAGCCTGGAGCCTGTTTCAGATTCTGTGTCTCTCTCTCTCTCTGCCCTGCCCCCTCTCATGCTCTGTCTCTCTCTGTCTCAAAAATAAATAAACTTAAAAAAAAATTAAAAAAAAAGAATTACTCTCTAGGGGCGCCTGGCTGGCTCAGTTGGAAGAGTGTGTGACTCTTGATCTTGAGGTCATGAGTTTGAGCCCCTTGTTGGGTGTAGAGATTACTAAAAATAATAATAATAATAATAAACTTAAAAGAATAATTACTTTATATGTCATAATGTTATATGAGACCTCTTTGTATTAATTTTGTTCTTTGCGCTTTCATACTATATTGCCACTAAAAATATTCATTAGACTTGAGTATTTTTAAAAAGTTGCTCTGCTCTTATCATGGGCATAATATTTTGACATGTGGAAGTTACAGGCCAGACAAAAGTAGACAGTATTCATGTCAACAAAGAGAAATTGTCAGAGCCTTCTTTTTATATTTGTTTCTATACAGTTTGTTTGGTAACTTACTAGAATGACATTTTAGAAAGAACAGAGAGAAAGAATTTTAAAAGAATTCAAGTGTAACAGTGAGTGGAACAACTGGAAAAGATAGGAAGGTGGTTAAGTGGCAAGGAAAAGCACAGAAAAAGGAGTAGGAAAAAATTGTAAATATAAAAAGGGGGGAAGAAAAGGGCCCTGGTTTAATGTCTTATTCTGGGAATGGAGGCTTTATCATCACTGTTCTAATTGTCTACCTGCAGTTTCCTGGCTTATGGTAAGGATCATGTAGGTGTGTAGTTCTTGCACTTGTTACTATTTAATGTGCATCTCAGATTTGGCATACCTAAAGTTTCTTTTTTCTACTGACCACAGCAGGTGGCAAAGTCCATCTCTGATTTCCTAGGTTATCAGGTTATAAAGATTTCTTAGTGCTGGCCCAGAAGATCTGCTTTGGGTACACAGTCCTTCCAGATAAGGAGTCCCCTAGGCAGATGGCTTAATTGCTGGGTCCTAACTTTAAGTTGTTTCTGAGTAAATTGTTATTAATTTGGAACTCTAAATGGATGGGATTTCTAGAGGGGAGCCATAATGAATCCGTAAAATTAGATCAGCTTAGGTTTGGAATAGGTTCCCATCCTGGGCTGTCACTGGTTTCTAAGCTGACTGGCTTTTCCTGGCAGCCATGCAATGCTCTGGCCTGTTATTGCCCTGGAGATTCCAGTTGACAAGAAGCTGTACTATTATCTTCCTCTTGGGAATTCTTTGGGTATTGTTCTCGTATTGCTAATTTCTGTTTTTGAACTTCTGGATTGAAAGAGCTCAGTCTATGGTCACGATTCTGGTAGGGGAGTAGATTTGTTATAGCAGTTAATTGATACTAATCAGTTGCTTAGAAGTTAGTTAGCTCTCCTCATTCTCTAAATCCAAATTCATTTTGCACATTTAATTTATATTATTGAGAGGCAATTTATAGCTAGTAGTCATAAATCAAGAAATTAATAAAATGCCTTCAAGAGGTTCAGGGGTGAATTTATACCAAGTATTGATCTGACTTCAGTGAATACTTCACTGTTTTGGAATTTGCATTGTCTTATTTGATGAAATTAAAATTTTTTTCTCTTAAGAATTTGATAGATTTTTGGGGCACCTGGGCGGCTCAGTCGGTTAAGCCTTCGACTTCAGCTCAGTTCGTGATCTCACAGTTCGTGGGTTCGAGCCCCGTGTCAGGCTCTGTGCTAACAGCTAGCTCAGAGCCTGGAGCCTGTTTCATTCTATATCTCCCCCTCTCTCTGACCTTCCCCTGCTCTCCCTGTCTCTCTCTCTCTCTCTCAGAAATAAATAAAACATTTAAAAAAAAATTTGATAGATTTTCAAGGTTGGAAGATTTCTTAGTCATCATCTAATTTATCTCCTTACCCCTCTGTCCCCTGTACTTCATAACTAACACATACCATTGCTTGCAGGTTACCATGTGCCAGGCCCTTTGCTGAGCACTTATATAAGAGAAGCACTACACTGAGTGAAAATTATCTCACTTGATCGTCACAACAACTTTTGTAAGATAAATAGAGTTATCATCCTCAGTTTTCAGATGGGGAAAGAGAGGGAAGGAGACACTGAGTAACTTCCCTAGAGTTGCATGGCAGAACCCAGATTTGGAGGCAGGCAGGCTGACTTCAGAATTCATGTTCTGAACCACAGTGCTGGATTGCCTCACCATTTTATAAGACAGATACCTTTCTTGAATGGGATGGTTGACTGTGAGCTTTGAGCAGAACATGCCTACTGGGAAATGTAATCTTGGAGCAGGGAGCCTGGGAACCCCACAGCTGCCAAAGTAAGAAAACATTTCTTGTGGTGATACTTAGTGTGGATCTTCTTTTCCTTAAAACATTTTTCCTTATTCCAAATCTGTGTGGGGATCTGAGGTTAACTCTTGTGTCTTTCTTCCTCTCTCAGCCCCTCCACCCACTCTAGACAGATTTCACTCATTTGTAGAAGGAATTTATCAAGGTTTAATTCAAGAACAAAAAGAGAGAACTACTCTTCTTACCTGATGGAAATAGTGCCAGATGAATTTATAGTTTTATTTATTTATTTTTGTTCGTGATCTCGACACCTAATGTGAGCCTCGAACTCCCAACTCTGAGATCAAGAGTCACATGGTCTTCTGACTGAGCCAGTCAGGCACTCCGGTACCAGCTGAAATTAGTGTAGTGCTTTAATTATTACTGTTATGGGATTACCCTTTGGCCTGTATCTCATAATAACTGAAAGCAGACTCCAGATTCACATTAACTGGATTCAAGTCCTGGCCTCACCATTGATTAGCTGTGTGATTATATGACTTGTCTAAATGTTCGCTCCTCATCTGAGAAATGTGCATATAATACCTATTTTCAAAATAATTATGAGGATTAAATGAAATAATACATATAAAGTGCTTGGTACAGGGTAATGGTGTTTATCGGCTCAGAATTTGGAACTCTCTGGGACACTCAGGAAGGCTGTGGGGTTTTTGTTGTTCTTATTCTACCTGCCTCATCCTGTATTTGCTAATTTCAAGGTATTCCTTAACATTTCTTGTCCACTGATACCTTTTCATGTTTTCCAGTGATGCTATAATTTTCCCCATTAAAAATTCTTTTTCTGGGGACGCCTGGGTGGCTTAGTCGGTTGAGCGTCCGACTTTCGCTTAGGTCATGATCTCGCGGTTCGTGGGTTCCGGTCCCGCGTCGGGCTCTGTGCTGACTGCCAGCTCAGAGCCTGGAGCCTGTTTCAGTCTGTGACTCCCTCTCTCTCTGACCCACCCCTGCTCACGCTGTCTCTCTCTCTCTCCTGGAAATAAATTAAAAAAAAAAAAAATTTTTTTTTTAATTCTTTTTGTGTCACTTTCAGTAGGCCTTTGGGAAAAAGGAGAAGTAAATGCCTATGCTCCTCTACTATCTTAAAGTAGAAATTCTGGATATTAGGGGCACCTGGGTGGCTCAGTTGGTTGAGTGTCCAACTTTGGCTCAGGTCATAATCTCATGGTTCANAAAAAGCATTAACAAAAAATATTTCAAGGACAGTTTATCTGTCACCCTCTACTCAGAACACTTCTGACACCAGGTGCATTGTTTTCCATATCAAGCAATTGTCCAGTTCTCTGTAGATACCAACTAGGTGTCCTGCAGTCTAATTCATTTCTGACATTAACTTTCCAGTTTACACAGACCCCACAGATGAAAGGCTCTGCCTCACAGGACTGCGTTCCACACACATGCCAGCCATAAGTCCAGGTTTCCCATATGTCTCACCAAACATCTGTAAATCAGGAATTGCCACAATTCCCTCCTTAACCTTGACGGTTTGCTAGAACAGCTCTCAGAACTTAGGGAAACGGTCACCAGTTTGTTATAAAAGATACAACTCAGGAACAATCAAATGGAAGAGATACATAGGGCAAGGTATGAGGAATAGGCGTAGAGCTTTTATGCCCTCTCGTGGTGCACAAGCCTGCACACCTCGATGTGTTCACTGACCTGGCAGCTCTTTGGAGCCTAGTTTAGGCTCCATTTTGTTGGCATGGCTGACGAAATCATCAGATATTGGTGACTAATAATGATCCTCAGCTCTTCTTCCCTCAGGGATATGGTTTGGAGCTGAAAGTTCCAGTCTTCTAGTTGTATAGTTGGTTCTCTTGGCAACCATGCCCCACCTCCAAGAGTCACTCATTAGCATAAATTCTGATATGGTTGAAAGGAACTTAGTATGAATAACAAAGACACTTCTCTCACCCTTGCCCCCCATCACTTGGGAAATCCTAAGGGTTTTTGGAGCTCTTATGCCTGGAATTTGGACTACATATATACTATTCTGTCACAGTATCACATCTGAAAGTGGACAAAGCCAGAGTCAGAGATCTGAGACAGATACTTTCAAGTTGCCTTAGGTCACTCAAGACACTTGGTTGTTCAACCAGCTCTGGTTCAAGTGATTCTCCATTCTCATTTTTTTCATCTTGATCACAGAAAGATTATGGGATACTTTGTTATATATCATGCCAAAATGAATGTGTATTTATATACTTAACCAGTAGTTTCGAAATATAAAAATTTTTTTTTAAAACCGAGGCTGATATCAGTTCATATTTTTTGAGAAATATTGCAAATACTGAGATATTTTGTAGGTGAGTATTTGCTATCATGTTTTTATTGCTGGTTTTATACTCACTTGCAAATTACCTTCATTTTAGAAGTCAGGTTTAATTAACTATAGTAGAACCTCAGCAAAACTTATTTCACTAATTTGGAGTTCAAAACATAAACAGGGACTTTGCTTAATTTTCGATCAGTACTATCTATAGCAGTCTGCCAGGTTAACATTGTGGACAAGATTACTAGGAGGACAGTTTAAATCCTCCTCAGCATGAATCTTTCAATATGTTTAAAATAGTCTTAGCATTTTTCTTGTTAGGTAATTTTGTGTTTATTGAAAGAAGATTAAATTTGTTCTCTTTTTTAAAAATAGCAGATCCAAAAAACTTTTGAGTTGTTGGCATTATGAGTTATTTGGTTACTTTATGTAGGTGAGGTTGATAACAGTTTAATAAATCTATACTATGAGTCTGTAAAAAAAATTTTTAATAGTTTATTGTCAAGTTGGTTTCCGTATAACACCCAGTGCTCATCCCAACAAGTGCCCTCCCCCATGCCCATCACCTGTCTCCCTCACCCCCATCAGCCCTCAATTTGCTCTCAGCATTCAAGAGTCTCTCATGGTTTGCCTTCCTCCATCTCCCCAACTATTTTTCCCCATCTCCTCCCCCATGGTCTTCTGTTAAGTTCCTCCTAATCCAGCTATACGTGCAAACATATGGTATCTGTCCTTCTCTGCCTAACTTACTTCTCTCAGCATAACACCCTCAAGTTCCATCCATGCTGCTACACATGGCCAGATTTCATTCTTTCTCATTGCCATGTAGTATTCCATTGTATAGATAAACCATATCTTCTTGATCCATTCGTCCATTGACAGACACTTAGGCTCTTTCCATGATTTGGCTATTGTTGAGAGTTCTGCTATGAACATTGGGGTACATGTGCTCCTATGCATCAGCACTCCTGTATCCCTTGGGTAAATTCCTAGCAGTGCTTTTGCTGGGTCATGGGGGGTTCTATTGTTAATTTTTTGAGGAACCTCCACACTGTTTTCCAGAGGGGCTGTACCCGTTTACATTCCCACCAACAGTGTAGGAGGGTGCCCGTTTCTCCACATCCTCACCAGCATCTAGAATCCTCTGATTTGCTCATTTTAGCCACTCTGAACAGTGTGAGGTGGTATCTCAGTGTGGTTTTGATTTGTATTTCCCTGATGAGGAGGGATGCTGAGCATCGTTTTATGTGTCTGTTGGCCATCTGGATGTCCTCTTTGGAGAAGTGTCTGTCCATGTCCTCTGCCCATTCTTCACTGGATTATTTGTTTTTCGGGTATGGAGTTTGGTGAGTTTCTTATAGATTTTGTATACTAGCCCTTTATCTGATATGTTGTTTGCAACTATCTTTTCCCATTCTGTCGGTTGCCTATTTTATTGATTGTTTCCTTTGCCGTGCAGAAGCTTTTTATCTTGATTAGGTCCTAATAGTTTATTTTTGCTAAAATTTTTTTTTAGTGTTTATTTATTTTTGAGAGAGAGAGAGATACAGCATGAGTGGGGGTGTGGTGGAGAGAAAGGGAGACACAATCTGAAGCAGGCTGCAGGCTCCAGTCTCTGAGCTGTCAGCACAGAGCCCAACACGGGGCTTGAACCAATGAACCAGGAGATCTTGACCTGAGCTGAAGTGGTACGCTTAGCCAACTGAGTCACTCAGGAGCCCCATGTATAGTATGATTCTAACACTGGATTATGGTAATGGCTGCGCAACTCATTTACTGAAACATTTAAAAGAAGGAAGCTTTATGGTATGTAAATTATACTTCAGTAAAGCTGTTAAAAATACAATATGGTTCTTGTTAAGCTAATTTTAAGTAAGTTTTCATGAGTTTGAATTAGTTTGAGTTAGCAAAATATCACTTTATACTAAAAGTTTCCAATAATGCAAATCCCCAAAACTTAAAAAAAAAATAATCAGAAATCAGTTATTTTCAAAACTGTGGGCCTGGTGAATTATAAGCTGTTTGCTCTAGGTGGTGCCGCCTCAGCTGGTAACTAGAAATACTGAGTGTCCTTTGTAAATGTTCTGTGAACCACACTATGAAAACTTCTTCAAGTGCCTTTAGTAAGTCTGCTGTTATTTGTACTGCTATTGTTAAATTTAGAGTATTTTTTATATTTTGTAATATTATCACCAAATTGGTTATTAAATTTTAGAAACACTGAAAACTGCTGATATTCTTGGCTGTTAATTTAGTACTGAGCATGCTGGAAATTTGGCACTGATGCTGAAAAAAATAAAAGAGCACAATTAGTAGCAAAAGCATGTTTATTTTAAAAATTAAAAACTTCGGGGCGNAAATTAAAAACTTCTGGCAACCCAGCTCTGAAATCACAACTACTAATGTGCACCTAAGCCAAGCTGTCATCTGTGTTATAAAAGAAAATACTTTTTATATTTGGGAAGGACTAGTGATACAAAAAAATTTCTTACAAATACTACAAATTTTTAAAAACATTCTTTTTTTCTTTAAAGTTTATTTAAGAGAGAGAGTGTGAGGGAGGGAGGGGCAGAAAGAGAGGGAGAGAGAAAATCCCAGGCAGGCTCTATGCTGAGTGCAGAGCGTGATGAAGGGCTCAGTCCCATGACTGTGAGAATCATGACCTAAGCCGAAATCAAGAGTTGGTTGCTTAACCAACTGAGCCACCGAGGAGTCCTAAAAGCATTCTTAAAAACTGTTTTAATTGTAATCATTTACTGTGCTNAGTGTGAGGGAGGGAGGGGCAGAAAGAGAGGAAGAGAGAAAATCCCAGGCAGGCTCTATGCTGAGTGCAGAGCGTGATGAAGGGCTCAGTCCCATGACTGTGAGAATCATGACCTAAGCCGAAATCAAGAGTTGGTTGCTTAACCAACTGAGCCACCGAGGAGTCCTAAAAGCATTCTTAAAAACTGTTTTAATTGTAATCATTTACTGTGCTTTAAAACTATGCTTGAAAAAAGAAATGCAGTACAATAATTGTAGTCCACTTCACCCCCTTTTATATTTGTTCCTATAGAAAATAACTTTGAATTAGGCAAGATAAGACATGCATAAAATGTAACCACTCCTTATTCTCTAATTCATCTTTTTCTGTGTTCTATATTGGTATTTCGTTAACCATTCTGAATTGGTAAATCATTATTGGATGTACAGTTGACCTTGAACAACACAGGTTCACTTATACACAGATCTTTTTCAATAAGTACAGCACTATGCTCTAAATGTATATTCTTTTCCTTATGATTTTTTTAAAAACATTTTCTTTTCTCTAACTGACTTTATTGTAAAAATATAGTATATAATATAACTTACAAAACATGTGTTAATCAACTGTTTATATTATTTGTAAGGTTTCTGGTCAACAGTAGACTATTAGTAGTTAAGTTTTGGGCGAGTCAAAAGTTATATGCAGATTTTTGACTATGTAGGGGAGTTAGCACCCCTAACCTTCACATTGTTTAAGGATTAGCTCTTGTGCTCTTACCCGTTAAAATTTATTTAGGGCTTAAACAATAGTTATTTGTTCAGTCATTCCTACTATAAAATGAAGATTTGAATTCTCTAATAATAAAAAAATGTTTTCCTTCTTCCTTATTGAGGCTCTTCAGTCTCAATAAATGCAAGGTATTGAAATCACTAGAGGGCAGCACATTATATCTACATATTAAAAGCCAGTGACTCATAAATGCCATTCTGTGCTGCTCTTAGCACTGGAAGTTAAATTTAGGTCACCACATTTTTTTCTGGCATGTTTTGTATACACCTGCTACTGTAACTCAGAGTGAGAGCATGAAGATGATGCACAGACCTGAAATAACATTAGTGTACATTTCCGTTTGTATACAAGTTCTAGCTAACAGCATCTGTAAGTATTATGCTTATATGCATTTTTTTAGAGAATTGTTGAATTATAATTTAGTTGTTGTAATTTTTGAAGGTTCAACCAAAAAACTCCAATATGATTTCAATTATAGACAGTATAGTTTAGTGACTAAGAACATAGGCTTCAGAGGGGCGCCTGGGTGGCTTAGTCGTTTAAGCGTCCGACTTTCGCTTAGGTCATGATCTCACGGTTCGTGGGTTTGAGCCCCGTGTCGGGCTCTGTGCTGACTGCCAGCTCAGAGCCTGGAGCCTGTTTCAGATTCTGTGTCTCCCTCTCTCTCTGACCCTCCCCTGCTCACACTCTCTCTCTCTCTCTCTCTCCTAGAAATAAATAAAACATTAAAAAAAAAAAACAAAAAGAAAAACATAGGCTTCAGAGTTAATCAGACGTGGGTTCATATCCTGGCTCTAGCACTCTTACTAGCTAAGAAACCTAAGCAAGCCTTGACCTTTCTTACACTCAGCTTCATCTGTAAGATGAAGGTCTACATTAGGATCAACTTTATGGAATTGTGAAGATTGAGGTAACATGTTTCATTGTATTTATTTTTTCTTCTTTTTCAAGTCTTATTTAAATCCCAGCTAACATACAGTGTAATACTAGTTTCTGGAGTAGAATTTAGTGCATCACTTACATACAGTAATCAGTGCTCATCACAACAAGTGCCCTTCTTAACCCATCACCCATTTAACATCCCATTGTCCACCTCCCCTCAAGTAATCCTCAGTTTGTTCTGCATAGTTAAAAGCCTGTTTTCTGGTTTGCCTCTCTTAACATGGTAATGATAACATGTATTATCATTTTAGCATAGACACATGGTAAACACTTGTTATCTATTCATATTCTAGTTACAGCCTAGCATTTTTATGAGACCAAAGATTATTTTAAAGTTGCATGGTTACAGGTAGATTGTTGGTTTACAATGATATTGTTCGGTCATATTCTCCAGGCAAAATTCATTGTTTCTGGGAGTTAATTTGATTTTTCTCCTGTTATTATAGTAACTTAAATTTATATTTCCTGAAACAAGGTTATTTATCATGTTTAAAATAATTCGAGAAAGTAAAGAAGGTACTCTTTATAAATATCCTTTTTCTCCGTGTTAGAAAAGAAGATCCTGAAGGACAAATACTTTGCAAAACTATTTATTCTAGATATAGCTAAGATTACTGGGTTTCTTTGATTTTTGATCTTGGCATATGCATAGGAGGAAAACAAAAAATGGATATTATTTTTGCTAGCATATACAATTTTTTAGCAAATTCTCTTGATTCTGACTCCATAGAATAGCTCTCATTCGCTCTCTTTTCTCTGTACCCTCATTAAATTTTGCTTGGATTTGTGGCACCTGGGAAGTCTGACTTAAGCTCAAATCATGATCTCACAGTACATGGGTTCAAGTCCTGCATCAGGCTCTGAGCTGTCAGCACAGAGCCTGGAGACTGCTTTGGATTATGTGTCTCCCCCTGCCCCTTGCATTCTGTTTCTCTCTTTCTCTCAAAAATAAAAGTACATTAAAAAAATTGTTTTGCTTGGATTTAATATTCTCCTAATTGGGTTCCTTCTTCCAGTCTCTCTCCCCACCTTGGTACATGTACACCTTGTTTCTAGAGTTATCTTCTTGGTGCAAAACTTCCATCTTGTCACTCCCAGGTTCTCAGTAACTCTGACCTATTTATTTTACTTTCTCCCATGTATTCCAGCCAAACTGAACAAAGTCTCTTCCAGAACTGAAATTCTTCTCTAAGATTTCAGTTGTATAATCAATTCCAGGTTTTTAGTAAATTTTTCTTGTTTTTCTTTTTGCATTCTTTTTCTAATACTCTTCCTTTGCATAATTCAACATACTGTGAAACTTTTTTTTTTTCTGCCTCTAGAACACAACTCTGTTCAAAACTACCTCGGCCCAGGTCATGATCTTGCTGTTCTTGAGTTCAAGCCCTGCATTGGGCTCTGTGCTGATAGCTCGGAGCCTGGAGCCTGCTTCCGATTCTGTGTCTCTCTCTCTCCCCTCTGCTCGCATTCTGTCACTCTCTCACTCTCTCTTTCTCTCAAAAATAAATAAGGATTTAATTTTTTTTTAAAAAACCCTACTTCGTTTGTGTATTCTCTGCTTTTCCATCCAGAGAAAACCACTCATACCTTTCTCTGTTCCATAATAATAGCATATGTTGTTCTTAGTGGTACCATGTAAAGACTCATCTGTCTCTCTGATTTCTGAATAAATTGAGAACACAAAAAGAACCTGATGTTGATTATACAATAGCATTAACTTTATTTAGAACTTTAATTGCTAATGTCTGGATTGGAAAATGTGGTGAGGCTTCCTACACTGTCCTTTCTTCCCCTCAAAAAATTCTCTGGAGGATGCCTTGGGTGGCTCAGTCAGTTGAGTGTCCAACTTTGGCTCAGGTTGTGATCTCTTGGTTCCTGAGTTTGAGCCCCATATCAGGCTCTCTCTTTATCTCTTTTTGCCATTTTAATTACTATGTGTCTTGGTGTGGGCCTCCTTGACTTGATCTTGTTGGGGCCTCTCTGCCTCTTGAATCTGGATGTCTGTTTCCTTCTCCAGATTCAAGAGGTTTTCAGCTATTATTTCTTCAAAGAAATTTTCTACCTCATTTTTTTCTTTCTTTTTCTTCTGGGATCCCTACAATGCAGATATTATTACACTTGATGATATCTCTTAGTTCCCTTAGTTTATTTTCCTATTTTATTTTTTTTCTCTCTTTTGTTCAGTTTGATGGGTTTCCATTCTTCCTTTTTCCAGGAAGCTGATCTGCTTCCTCTAGTCTGCTCTTTACTCCATGTAGTATATTTTTAATTTCAGTTATTGAGTTCTTCATCTTTGTTTTTTTTTTAATGTTTTCTTTGTTGAAGGTCTCAATGAGATCCTCCATTTTTTCTCAAGTCCGGGGAATATCTAAAGATATTCCATATGACCATTACTTTAAATTCTCTATCAGGTGTATTGCTTATCTCTGTTTCATTTAACTCATCTGCTGTTATTTTGTCCCTTTCTTTCATTTGGGACATATTGCTCTGTCTCCTCATTTTGTCTGACTCTGTATGTCTGTCTCTATGTGTTAAGAAAGTCAGCTTTGTCTCCTACTGTTAAAAGTAGTGGCTTCATGAAGAAGATGTCCTGTAATGCCCTGCAGTGCAGTGTCCCCTGTTCACCAGAACCTGGCGCTTCAGTGGTATCTCCTGTGTGTGTTGCATGTACCCTGCTGTTGTGCCTAAGCTACTTTTCCCTTCAGTCCAGTTGTCTAAAGTGGCTCTCTTTGCCTGTTATAAGCAGGTCTTGGTTCCTTTGTTGCTAGTAGGCCAGTATGTGGCCTCTCTGGGCTTGAGTTGGGTCAGACCAGGTTTTTCCAGAGATGCAGTAGCACCAAATTGCAGGGTGCTTTCCCTGTGTTGTCTGCTGAAAAGCTTTTGTTGTTGGGTGGGACCTGCACCCAGATCCCATATCTGTCCCCAGCTGGGACATCAGTTAGACTGGTGTGTATGGTTATCTTCCGCTCTTCCAAGGCAGGAATAACTTTGGAGTGTGCTGGCCCCTTTCTGGGCTGCTTGCACACTGGCAGGCTTTTGGCACCACTTTGAATAGACTCTGGCCAAGGGCCTATTTTAGGGGGTAGGTCTGCCAAGAGAATGCAGGGATGGGTATGGGGTGTTAGCAAGGTTAGTGCAGGTCTGCTTGGGAGGGAACCTGGAGGCGCAGAGAAAAGTGTTCAGGCTAGCAGTGCTGGAGGGGTGGATCTGCAGATGAGTGTTGGGCAGGTCACACTGTTAGCAAGCTATGTTGAGCTTGTTCAGGCTATGTTGGTTCCCACAGGCATCCTTGTCTCCAGGCTGCAGGATGGGGAGGGAAATGGTACCTGCCTACTCTTTATTCTTGGAGAAGTCTCCCAAAGATTCCTGCTTCTCCAGCACATGCCCTAAAATTAATAAATAAATCTTTCTGTATACCCCAGGTGTTTTTCACATTGCTCCTTCTGTGCTCTATCCCATTAGGGCTATTTGTTGTGGACTTTTTAAGAGTGGGGACTCAGTTTCTTATGCTCCAGTTCCAGGTGTGAAGCCCCACTGATTGTAAAAACACATGAAGTTAGGTCTCTGGTTTTCAAAGCCAATATAATGGAGAGTCATCTTTCCAGTGCCTGAGGTACCTGGGGTGGAAATCTGCTCTTCCCTTGCAAATTTGTGGGTCTCTTTGGCTCCTGACCATGTCTCTGCCCTTCTCCTATCTTTGGTGTGGCCTTTTCTCTATATTTATCTATGGAGAGTCTGTTCTGCTAGTGTGCAGTTGTTTTCTGGGTTATTGATATTGATGTGGGTATTCTCTAGGAGTATTTGTGGGAGGAGCTAAGCCTAGGTTCCTTCTACTCCCCAGTCTTGTCCAGAAGTTCTCTGAAGCTTTACTTTTTATCTATAGTTAGGTGTTTAATCTGCCAGGAGATGATCTTTTTTTTAATAATTATTTTTGAGAGAGAGAAAAAAAGAGAGAAAGTGAGCTAGAGTGCATGACTAGGAGGGCAGAGAGAGGGGGTGGATAGAGGATCGGAAGAAGGCTCTGCTGACAGCAGAGAGCCCAGTGCTGGGCTTGAGCTCATGAACCTTGAGATCATGACCAGAGCTGAAGTCAGAGGCCCAACTGACTAAGTCACCCAGGTACCCCAATTTAAATCTGTATTATTACTTTTTTTTTTTAACATTTGGATAACTAGTTGCCGCTGCACCATTCAATGAATAATATATTCTTTTCTCACTGATTTTTTAAAATCTTATTTAATTTTTAATTTACATCCAAGTTAGTTAGCATATAGTGCAATAATGATTTCAGGAGTAGATTCCAGTGATTCATCCCCTATGTATAACACCCAGTGTTCATCCCAAATGTCTTCCTTAATGCCCCTTACCCATTTAGCCCATCCACCCCCCACAACCCCTGCAGCAATCCTCACTTTGTTCTCTGTATTTAAGAGTCTCTTATGGTTTGTCCCCCTCCTTTGTTTTATTATTATTTTTGCTTCCCTTTCCTTCTGTTCATCTGGTTTGTATCTTAAATTCCACATGAGTGAAGTCATGTGATACTTGTCATTCTCTGACTAATTTCGCACACCATAATACCCTCTAGTTCCATCTAGGTAGTTGCAAATGGCAAGATTTCATTCTTTTTGATTGCAAAATAATACTCCATTGTATATATATATATACACACCACATTTTCTTTGTCCATTCATCCATTGGTGGACATTTGGGCTGTCTCCATACTTTGGCTATTGTCGATAGCTATAAACATTGGGGTGTGTATGTCCCTTCAAAACAGCACACCTGTATCCCTTGGATAAATACCTAGTAGTGTGATTGCTGGATTGTAGGGTAGTTCTATTTTTAACTTTTTGAGGACCCTCCGTACTATTTTCCAGAGCTTTTCTCACTGATTTGGAGTCCCTCTCATATGTCATGTTATCTTATATGTATGTCATTTGTGGACTCTGTCGTTAGTCTGTCTGTTCCTGCATTGGTTTCACAGTGTCTTCATTACCGTAGCTTTATATAGTTTTATTATGAGTCTTGACACCTGGCAGCATGAGTCCATTCACTGTGTTCTTTTTTAAGAAGTGCCTTTGCTATTCTTAGTCCTTTGCTTTTCCATGTGACGTTTAGGACACCTTGTAAATTTCATGAAACCTCTCTTGAGATTTTGATTATTACATTGCATTTAGGTCAGCCTGTGAGAGAATTTAGTTTTCATAATTTAATGTCTCCATCTAGAAATGTGGTATGGTTCTTCATTTATTTAAGTCTTTTATGTCTTTCATAACTTTTTATCATTTCCTTTATAAAGGTCGCACGTATTTATCCTAGGGCCCTTATAGTTTAGTTGTCATTGTACATAGTACATTTTTAAAATTTACATTTTCTGATTTTTATTGTCGGTATCTAAAATGTTACTGAGAGGGACACCTGGGTGGCTCAGTTGGTTAAATGTCCAACTTTGGCTCAGGTCATGATCTCATAGTTTGTGGGTTTGAGCGCCATGTTGGGTTCTGTGCTGACAGTTCAGAGCCTGGAGCCTGCTTCAGATTCTGTGTCTCTCTGTCTCTTTGCCCCTCCCATGCTCATGCTCTGTCTCTCTCAAAAATAAATAATAACAAACATTAAAAAAATAAATAAGATGTTATACTTGTATTTGAATATTCTCAGTAATCCTTCTGAACTCGTATTATTTCTGCCCTCAGTAACTTGTTATAGGTTCTTTTGGAATTTTTATCTAGAACATATACCTGTGAATGATAACATGTTTATTTTTTTTATTTTCTTTTCAACACTTATGCTTTCTTTTTCTTTTCTTCTTCCTCTACCCCCTTACCCCCATCTTACTGCTTTGGGTAGATTCTTATGGTTCATTTTGCCTCTGAAGGACTATAAGTTAGCTGTCCCACCACAGAGAATCAAAGACTTTGTATCAGTCTCTACCCTGTTGCTGTAGTCTCCCAGTGAAATACAGGAGTGTTGATGGTAGGGACTCATGAAGACCTGAAGGCAAATGATTGCTTAAAAATCAGCTTGATACTAGGACTCCTGTGTGGCTCAGGTGGTTAAGCGTCTGACCCTTGGTTTCAGCTCAGGTCATGATCTCATGGTTTATGAGTTCAAGCCCTGTGCTGGACTCTGTGCTGACAGGGCAGAGCCTACTTGGGATTCTCCCTCCCCTGCTATCTCTCTCTTTAAATAAAGAAACAGATTTAATAAAACAAAACTTGGTACTATTTATTTAACTTTACTGTTTGCCTTCTATGTGATGATAGATAAATAAGGGCTCAAGTCCCAGTCTTCAGGTTGCCTGTGGTATAATTGGCCAGTTAAGACTTATGAAGCAGTTAGAAAGCAATATAGGTTAGTATATACCTCAAGACTGAGCTACTTCATAATAAACTCCTTTCACAAAGCATAAGATCCTTCTTTTAACTTTTCCTTTCCACCTCCATTCTTTTCTGTACTTCCCAACTGAAGTGCCCTCAGCCTGTTTAGGAGCCTAAGATAAGAGCTTGAAAGGAAGCAGATTTAGTTTGGGCCATGTAGTTATCTTTGGTTATCTGCTGTTGGTTTTCTGCTAAAATATTCTGAACATCTTTTGAATTCATTTGGAAACCCATATGTGTATCATGAGTATCAGGTAAGAAGACATATAGAGTATTACATGACTATAGTATTTTCCCTTTTAAGGAAATAATTTTTGTAAACTCTGAAGAGTGGTTGTAAATGGATGATAGATTCACAAATAATTGTTGTAGTAGTTTGATTCAAAGTACACATCTATGCTACATACATAGTTTTTGTACATATCCAATATTGTACTGTTAAAGTATGTTTATCTTTCATATTAAACAGAAATTTGTGTTATTATCTGAATTATTTTGGGAAAAATTATACTTTGGTTAGTTACAACAACTAGTGAGAAGTAGGGAGAATGTGGGATTAAAACCTAACACTTAGGAATGATCTATATTTTGGGAGACTCCTGTTACCATTTTATCATCATATCATGCAGAGTATGCATCATTACATGGTTTGGTAGTGTATTTCAGTAACGGTACAGTCAAGATTAAGATTACTTTGGTTAGGCTATTGGGGCCGTACTAAATTGCTGAATTTAATACCAGTATAAAAATAAACCTGATTAACAGCAATTGAAACTTGCTTACAGTTTCTTGAGGACATGATTTAGTTGATATAGTTTGTGGAAATTAAGTTCAAGCTTGTTAATCTACACTTTAATTAGATTTCTTCTAAAATTAATTGGGCTTCATAGTTTGTTTGCTTACATTCTCTATAAAAGAGTAGTATGTATTTGTAGTAGCTATATTAGCAGGCAACTCTGAAGCCGTAAGTTTGATAAATACTGTTTTTTTGGCTGAGCAGAGGACTTTGAGATTCTTTCAGACTGATGTGTAGGAACAAATTTAGCCCTTAAAAACAAACCAAGAATTTTTATAGTTTTACAGTATTGCTTTGCATATTTCAGATACGTGTTTAGGCCTCATTATATTCTATTTTTTGAACGGAATGAACTCATAAAATCTTAGGTCTCTTGATATTTATTTAGCAAACATTTGATCACTTAATATATGTCAAACATGTTACAAGGAACTGGAAAGACTGGGATGAAGGGCATTTCATTCTTGTTTTTCATAAATACAGAGTCTAGTTTTGCAGCTAAGTAGGCATTAAAATTATATAGCACAGGGATGCCTGGGTGGCCTATTCAGTTAGGCATTTGACTTTGGCTCAGTCATGAATCTCATGTTTCGTGGGTTCAAGCCCCACGTCCAACTCTGTGCGGACAGCTCAGAGCCTGGAGCCTGCTTCAGAATCTGTGCCCCTTCCCTGCTCATGCTCTGTCTCTCTCTCAAAAAAAAAATAAATAAAAAATTATATGGCACAGTGGAGTGAGTGGTATAATAATGTGATTAGAAAGTGCTATGAAAACACTAAAGAAAAGCATAGATTATTCATCAGGGGGCTAAAGAAAAGCTTCATATGCATGATACTTGAAGAGAGATTCACCAGGAAGATAATTGAGAAAAGGGCACTTCAGGTGGAGCAAACAACATGGGTCAAGGTGTAGACTGGAGCCTATTATGTCTTGGAAATACAGCGTATGTAGCGGAGTAATGAGAAGTGAATCAAGAAAGGTGGGCAGGAGATAAATCATGAAGGTCCTTGTTTTATACCTTTAGGCAAAATGGAGCCACTGAGAATTATAAGAAGTCATAATCAGATTTATGGATTTGGAGGAGATTGCAGAAGTGTTGAGTAGTAAAGTTTAAATATTTTATCCATCTTTCTGTTTGCTCTTACGCTGAGGATTTCATTGAGAGAATGACATATCCTGTAAGGGAAAATTA
This sequence comes from Crocuta crocuta, assembly GCF_008692635.1. Classification (NCBI taxonomy): domain Eukaryota; kingdom Metazoa; phylum Chordata; class Mammalia; order Carnivora; family Hyaenidae; genus Crocuta; species Crocuta crocuta. The sequence continues at coordinate 1,799,167 of NW_027531143.1, forward strand.
GAGGTTTTTCCAGCTTAGTACTGACTGCACAAATTCTCTGGCAGGGAATAACTGTAAATGGGACCTTCTGACCACTAGAGTAATGGTATTCTTCTTTTTGGACAAGCAGCCAGATAGAACATTTAGCAATATTGAAAGAGCTTGGCAGCAAGAGGAAATACCTCAACCTATCATCTTGAGTCAAATGTCAGACAACACAGAGTTGACGCTCTAAGACCTTGTCCTTTTCCTTTTCTGCAGAATCACTGTGGTCAGAAGATAAACTCCCTGAGGGTTTATTTTTAGGGAGTGACATGAATTACAGGCTTAATTTGTATAATCAGAGTTCTAAATATAGGGAGTACAAATTGCAGAATGTAGAAGAAATTTGTTCAGAATGAAATTGGTTTAGAATAAAAGCAGTGTAATGAAAATCGTTGGGTGCCAGAAACAAGAGAAATTCCCTGCTACTTGCCTTTTCCTCTTTTGTATTCAAGTTACATCTTATCAGCTTGGATTTCTAACTCTAGCACTTGACTAACTTGAGACCTTTTTGTGATTTAGAAAAGAGCCCATGTAGGTCTTAGGAAAGGGCACTTTTATGATAAGAAAAAGGTTCACCTTCCTCCTAGAAGATGCAGGCCCAGGATATGGGCTCACTTATCCCATCTGTCAGTGGCTTTCATGTAGTGTACAGAGTAACCAGTTCTTGCCAGTGACCCTGTTAAAATCTCTATTAACTGTAGACCTAACCTTAATTACTTTTTGTTTCACTTTGGGTTATCCAGTCATTTCTTCTGCTAAAAAAAAAAAAAAAAAAAAA
>NW_027531143.1:1799976-2079531 GCF_008692635.1 Crocuta crocuta
AACAATGTTGTTACTCCTTTCTCTTTCTTTCTATTCCTTGTTTTGCATTGACAGCTGTATTTCCCAGTTAGGAATCACAGTTGTTATATTGGGCAGATATGGCCAATTGATGGAGAATTGGCATTTGATAGAGAATGTCAGAGACAACTGTTACCGAAATCTCTTTTGGGTAGATCAGTGGTATCAGGCTGTTTTTATACATGTATGTATTTCACATAGTTAAAACCATGTAAGTCATAACACATCAAGAACTGATCAGTTTTTTCTTTGGTTTCAGTGGGTTTCATTGTTTCTCTTTTCACTATTAAGGTACAATGAGGGAAAAATCAAGAAAATATCATCTCTTGTTCTTTTACTTTCTGAAATTATGATAGTTTTAATTTTTGTATTTTTTTCCCCTCTCATACTATACCATTTTATTTATTTATTTTTTTACAAATAGTTTATTATCAAATTAGTTTCCACATAACACCCAGTGCTCATCCCCACAAGTGCCCTCCTCCATGCCCATCCCCCCTCCCCCCACATCCATCAGTCCTCAGTTTTTGTCAGCATTCAAGAGTCTCTCATGGTTTGCCTCTCTCCCTTTCCCCCACCATTTCCCCCCTTCTTCTCCCCCTTGTTCCTCCGTTAAGTTCCTCCTAATCCTCCTATACGTGCAAACATATGATATTTGTCCTTCTCTGCCTGACTTATTTCGCTCAGCATAACACCCTCAAGGTCCATCCATGTTCCTACACATGGCCAGATTTCATTCTTTCTCATTGCCCATACTATACCATTTTAAAACAAATCAAAAAAGGGGCGCCTGGGTGGCTCAGTCGGTTAAGCGTCCAACTTTGGCTCAGATCATGATCTTATGGTTTATGGGTTCGAGTCCCGTGTCGGATTCTGTGCTGACAGCTAGCTCAGAGCCTGGAGCCTGTTTCAGATTCTGTGTCTCCCTCTCTCTCTGACCCTCCCCTCACCTGTTCATGCCTTCTCTCTCTCTCTCTTTCTCAGAAATAAATAAAACAACATAAAAATAAAAAAATCAAAATAAAAACTGCAGTATAGATAGGGCAGGTAGTCCTGTAAGATGCACAAAGAGCAGCAGGAGTCTTCTAGATTTCTTAAGTATTGTAACAGATTACAGCAGACTGTTTGGAAAATAGCTTGTCTTGTCAGCAGCAGGAACTTTTCCACTTTCAATAAAACCATAGAAAAGACAAGGTTCCAAATCATATTTAAGTTGCTAAAAATCATCTGGAGAATAGCTGCTGACATAGAAGTCAGATGACATTAGACATTTGGCAGCTTCCTCTTGCTGTTGTTATAAAATCCACAGTGGACAGCCTGGATTTTAAAAGAAGAGTGGCATCTTTGGAATCTCCACTAGGATCTGCTGAGGTTAAAATAGACCTGATGGCTTCTAAGTGACAGAAAATAGAATGTGCGTTGGGATGGCAAAAGCAAGACCTGTAGAAAACCCATTTATATTGGTTTAAAGAAGTAGATACAGGCTTGAAGTTCCAAGTACCAAGGTTGAAGTAGGTCTTCGTTTTTTCTTTTTAAAAGTTTTTTTAATTTTCAAGCAAATGCTGCTTTGAAAAAAACTTAATATGTGAATTATGAGATTGTGAAAGAAGGAGCAAGGCTTGAATCCAGTCAGATTTTTGGCCTAAAATGTATGACTATTATGTTGAAAGTAAACATACTTTTAGTATCCTTCCTAAGAAGAACATAGTTTATGTCTATGCATGACTGTTTTATTTATTTATTTATTTTTTTAAAATGTTTTTTATTTATTTCTAGGAGAGAGAGAGAGACAGCGTGAGCAGGGGAGGGTCAGAGAGAGAAAGAGTCACAGACTGAGACAGGCTTCAGGCTCTGAGCTGGCAGTCAGCACAGAGCCCGACGCAGGGCTCGAACCCACAAACCGCGAGATCATGACCTAAGCGAAAGTCAGACGCTTAACCGACTAAGCCACCCAGGCACCCCTATGTGTGACTGTTTTAAAAAGTTCTATGTGATAAAGACAGGTAAAGCAATGTTTTAAAAAGTTTTAGGGGCGCCTAGGTAGCTTAGATGGTTAAGTGTCTGATTTGGGTTCAGGTCATGATCTCACAGTTCATGAGTTCGAGCCCTACATCTGGCTCTGTGCTGACAGCTCAGAGCCTGGAGCCTGCTTTGGATTCTGTGTGTCCCCCTCTCTCTCCGCCCCTCCCACACTTGTGCTCAGTCTCTCTCTTCCTCAAAAATAAATAAACATTAAAAAAAAAAAAAGTTTTAAGCTTGAGGCTCCAGTCTGGCTCAGTTGGTAGACCATGCTCTTCTTTTTTTTTTAAGCTTATTTATTTGTTTTTGAGAGAGAGAGAGAGAGAGTGAGTGAGTGTAGGAGAGGGGGAGAGAAGGAGGGAGAGAGAATCCTAAGCAAGGTCAGCACTGTCAGCCCAGAGACCAATGTGGGTCTCCAACTCATGAACCGTGAGATTGTGACCTGACGGCTGAAACCAAGAGCCAGACTCTTAACTGACTGAGCCATGTACATGTCCCTGGAAAGCATTCTTTTAGGCATTTCTAAAGTTAAAGATTAGGCATTATGGGGCATAAGCTGCATATTTTAACTTTATAAGGAAATATCATAAATTTAATTTAGAGCTGAGTATTGGAAAAATAAGAATTATAACAGGGCTCTGAAAGCATGTAAAGGTAATGTAACAGGTAAAATGATCCAGAGGAAATATATGAGAGGCTTTTTAAAAACAGGGATTTTCATGTCATGGGTATGATCACTTTATGTAACAAGTTTTATTTAGTTTGTATCAACAAATATTGAAGTATTTACAGTATGCTCAATGCTCTCTTAAGAGCTGTGGGGACTACCAGGAAAAAAGAAAGAAAGAAAAAATAAAAAGATGAGGAAGTCCATGAATGATGGCCACAGTTCAGCTAGACAGATGGGCTAGATATTCAGGCATTAGTTAAATGAAAATTCAGATAGTGTATCAAATTATACATACTTATCTTTTACATAATATTATGAATAGCTAACAATTATTGAACACTTACTTTACATGTATTAACTCATTTAATCCTTACACAATTCTATTAGGTAGATTTTACTCCCATTTTCCAAGTGAGAACACTGAAGAATGGAGAAGACAAATTTACCCAAGATTGTTATCCAGCGAAGTCGCAGAATCAGAATTTGAATCCAAGCTGTCTGGTTCCAGAGCCCATGATTTTAACACTTCTGCTATACTGCCTTATGTAGAAGCAAAAAATTAGATAATTTTTGGAGGATACCTATAGGTGATAGTACTTGAGTTGCATTGTTAAAACCACATGTGTTTCTGGGTAGCATGGGGCAAGAGAGAAGAAGGAAAAATTTGTGTGTTGGAGAAGATGCAGGAAGAACTTGGTAAAGAATATATATGACAATATTAATAGCACTGAAAATTATTTAGCACTTACTATGTACAAAGTACTATGCCTCCAGAAATCTCTAATTTAATTCTTATGACAACTCTATGAAATAAATATGGTTATCTATTCTTAGTTTACCTTGATAACAAGTAGCAAAGCTAAGATCAGAATTGGGATCCAGATGCTATGCTACCTGGCTGACTCGAAATCTCAAGTTTTTACCCATTGCATTACTATGGCAAGTGGGAGTGTAGCGAATAGTATACTATATGATATAGTGTAAATGTAATAGTTTAGTATAGTGTATAGTAGTGTATATATATATATGGTATATAATAGAGTATATGTTATATAATTATGTATGAGAAATAACATACAGTATAATAATATAACATGTAGTATACTATAGTCAAAACTGAGGAGTCTTTTATTAATTAATAAACAGAATTAGGGTGAACAGAGATTATGGAAAGCTTTGAAAACCAGACAAGGAGCCATTGAAGATTTTGATTGGCAAATGGCTTTTTTTTGTTGTTCTAGTTACAATAAGGCATTTTTATACATAATTAGGCTATTCCTCTCTAACAGTTACACATATTAAATGCAATAGTCAGTGAAAGCATTTAGCAGAATACCTTGGGTACTACTTTTAGTCACTCAAAACATGTGAGTTGAGCCTGAGTCTTAAAGAGCTTGTAAACTCTTTACACTGTAGATAAGATAGGAAAAAGGAATGCCCTAATAGTACTGTCCAATAGCAATCTAGTGTGGCTGACAAATGTAACATTCAGTTTTCTAGTAGGTACATGAAAAAGTAAAATGAAAGAGGTGAAATTAATTTTAATACTATGTTTTTCTTAAACCTAGTTTATATTAAAAAGATTTTATATTTTTTGGTACCAAGTTTTCAAAATCCATTGTATATTTTACACATGTCAGTTCTGACTAGCCACATTTCATGCTCTCAGTAGCCACACATGGCTAGCGGCTACTGTGCTGGGCACCATAGCTCCAGTTTCATAGCTTGGAATCTGGTGTCAGATGACTCCTTTTGAATCCTGCCATTCCATTTCTTAACTGTGTGAGTATGGACCATTACTTAACATTTCTGTACCCTAACGTCTTCATATGTATGATGAAAAAAAGAAGAGTACTTACCTCAAAGGATTATTGTAGAATTATGCAATAATATATGTAAAGCATGTAACTTGGTTTCTGGCAGGTAGTAAGTGTGAAATAAATGTATATTGGTTTCATCATACTTTTATTGTCATTAAATAGCAAGCATCTCTTGGTTTCCATGTCTTCTTCCTGCAAATAGTTGATTATCCCCACCAAGACTTTATCACTTAAAATCCTAAACCAATCACTAAATAGCAAAGAAAGATGGGTAAACTAGGAGGAAAATGGTTGTGAGTGGTATATGCGTGGCATTAGAGTCTCCCACAACTACTGGTATTCCTCTATGGGGTGAAGATACATTGTTTTTGATTTGTTAGTATACTCAACAGACTCATCAGATTTTAACTTTTTGAACTTAGCATCATTATAGGTGCTTCCTCTATCAGGGAATAAAATTCATGTCTAATAATTTGCAGCTTCATTGTCAGTATTGAAATACTTCATTGTCTTTTCTGTTGTCAGCCATTTGGGCCAAGATACATAGATACATTGTTTCCTTTCCTTCTGTGTAAACCCTTAGAGGAGAGTGTTCAAAACAAAAAAACCAGGATTTATCTCACTCTCTTGTGTAACTATCAATAAAACATTGCTGGGGTGTATGGGTGGCTCAGTTGGTGAGCATATGATTCTTGATCTTGGGATTATGAGTTTGAGCCCTATTGTTTGGTATACATACAGATGACTTGAAAAAATAAAATAAAATATAAAATACTGCCAATTCCTTAGAAGGTACCTTATACCTGGTCCTAATCAATGCCCCTCCCCCCATACCTAAAAATAACCCTTGTCCTGATGCTCATGCTAATTGCTTCCTGGCTTTTCTTATAGTTTGACCAACTAAGTGTAGTCCTGATCACTGTAGTTTAGTTTTGTTTGTTTTGAATTTTATTTGAATGAGATCATACATATAATTCTTCACTCAACATGTGGAATTCATCTTTATTCTTACATATAACAGCATTTCATTCACTTTCATTGTTGTATACTTATTTCATTGTCTGAAAATATCTCAGTTTGTTTAGTCTATGGTAGAAGGACAGTTGTGTTTTTTTCCTAGTTTGGAGTTGTTGGAAGCAATGTTGTTAGGAATATTCTTATGCATATAAGCATGGATTTCTATTAAAAAACCACCTAAGGATAGAATTGCTAGTCACAGAGAATACAGTCTTGAACTTTCATTATACTGCCCAACTCTCCAAAGTGGTTCTACTAATTGACATTTCTACCAGGGGTATGTAAACTTTCAATACTATACATCTTTAACCAAAAAACTGCCATTTTTCCCAAATTATATCATTTTGGCAAGTGTGTAATGATAATGTGGGGGGTTTTTTTCCTGCTAAGAAAAATTTGGTAAGATTCTGAAAATATTGACCAAAATGAAACCTTTGATTTTCAGTTTTCCATGCTGTCCCTATCTTTCAGTACTACAATCAGGAGTTTATACTTTTTAGAAAGAGTATTTTATCTTTAAGTTTATTTATTTATTTGAGAGAGAAAGAAAGCACAAAGAGAAAGGGAGAGGGAGAATCCTAAGCAGGCTCTGTGCTAATAGCAGGGCTCAAACCCACAAACCAAATCATGAGATCATGACATCAGCCGAAATCAAAAGTGAGACACTCAGGTGAAAGAGTATTTTAAATTTTAATTTGATTCATGAAAGCAAGTAGTTTGAGATATTACTCGGTATTCTTTCTCATGCCTTTTATTGGCTTAATCTAAAAAAACAGATGTATTATTTCTCTTCCTAATTTAAGTTGTCATTCCAGGAATCATAACAATTACTGAAATGAGAGATATGGCCTGTGGTATACAAAATTAGATTAATGAATAAATCTTTCCAGTTCCTCTGAGCCATTTTTCTTTGTTAGATTTTTTTTTTTTTTTAAGTAAAGTACTAGCTGGTTACTGTTGAGTGATGTAAAACAGACTTTTAACTGCTCATGGGTAATGTCTGAAAGGTAAAGTGACATAAGATAAATGTCTGTGTTCCATTCTGAAAATAGCAGAAGTCATATGGAACCAAGATTTAGCTTAATTGACTTGTAATTTAATCCACTTTAAAAGTGGTTTGGCATAATGAAAATTGTACTATGGTTTCTTTTTGCATCATTAATACTAACAATGGAAAAATAACTAAGTAGATAAAGGTTTGAAAGTTGTAAATGCCAGTTTAGTTTTGTAAATAAATTTGTATTTGTGTGTGTAGTTTTTAAAATCACATATGCACTAAAAAGAAAATAATAGGGTTTTTTTTCTAGATAATTGAATGTCCAAAAATACCAGTCTTATAGCTGTTTATAAGTGTAAAACCGATTATGTTCTTTTGTTCTTAAGTTCAATGAAAAATTTTAAATTTCTAAAAGAATGTGTATTTGGAAAGTAGAATAACTTCTGATTGTGTTCCATTTGTAGTCATTTAGTAGTAGAAGGATGTTTAGCTGTGGAGTAGGTACTTTAAAATGATTGATGTAACCTTCATCTGAAAACAACTATAATTTAAACTTGGAAGATAAATGGTTAAATTGTCAAATATAGGCCTACTAAATATACAGTAGGGGAAAAATATGTTCTGTGTACAGTTATTTTTGATATTTAACAGGAATGAGTCTTGCACCTATTATGGCTTATGTGCTTTTCTTCTTGGTTTAGAGTTTGGAAAATAAATTGGTTGCAAAACTTCTAAGTTTAAATTGAATTAATGGTTTCCTTTAAAAAAAAAAAACCTACACTTCTTGTATAGAATCACAAATGTCTGTGTTTTTTGGTACTTGAGGGTTTTAAACAGGACTTGGAAAATTTCTGGTAAAGGTAATGAATTTTATTTTGGGAAAAAAGGTGGCATAGAAATTTAGATGAATAAAAGCCAAAAAGATTCCTGGTTCCTTTTATTTTATTTTATTTTATTTTATTATTTTTTGAGCGAGAGCATGCACAATTGGGGAGGGGCAGAAGGAGAGGGAGAGGGGTGCCTGGGTGGCTCAATTGATTTGGTCTCCAACTCTTGATTTCAGCTCAAGTCATAGTCTCTCTGTTGGCTTTGAGTCCCACATGGGGCTCCTCATTTATGGATGGTGCATAGCCTGCTTGGGATTTTCTCTTTACCTCTCTCTGCCCCTCACCTGCTTGCACACGCATGCACACGGGTGTATACTCTCTCTCACAAATAAATAAACTTAAAAAAAGAAAAGAGGGAGAGAAAGAATCCCAAGCAGCCTCCGGTGCCCTGCTCAATGCCTGCTGCAAGGCTCCATCTTACTAAACTGGGAGATCATGATCTGAGCCGAAATCAAGAGTCAGATGCTTAACCAACCGAGCCACTCAGACACCCCTCTGATTCTTTTTTAAAGAAGATAAAGTCTCTGACAAATTTAGCAAATAGAGAATCAATAAGAAAAATCGGTATATATTTTGTTCTTTGAGTTTTCACACTTGTGATCAATTTTAAAGCATATCAGTTGTTTGCTACAATATAGACACATCTGTAAGTAAGCATAGTATTTATTTGGAAATTACAGATTCCTAATGATAATATGTGAAGATATTGGTACCCACATTCAGATGCTTTATATGTTAATAGGCAGACTGTCTTGGCATGGCCAGATTAACCTTTTGTCAATGTATTTAAACTTTTTCAGCCCTTATAATCATTGGAACAGTTGTATTTGACCTTCAAGTAACCAGAGTAAACAACAGCTCTGATTGTTTTTGGCCTTTCAGTCCTTTAACATAGTCCTTAAGAACTGAAGAATAAGTTCTTCTTGAATTGTTTTAATTGATCAGTTTATCACAGGTAACTGGCCAGACAGCATTTCATGTTAATAATTCATTTAATTTGAATGAATCTACCAGTTCTCACTATTTGGGCAAGGCTACTTGCAACTAATTTGCTCTGTTTCAGACTCTCTTTGATATGTGCTGATTTTACAACATATTATAGGTAATCCAACTTTAGTTATTATTTACCAGTTTAAGTTATTACATATTCAGAAGCTTTTTAAATCTGATATTAAGTTTAATTAATCCCCTTTCAAAGTAAAAATGCCTGTTTTATAGCACTTTCTCCTCTGCTTAGCAGCATTTCAGAATCACTTAAGCAGTGAACACACTTTGAGAATCTTATCAGATTATATCCCATTGGTTTGTATTTATTGGCTTTCTTTTACGTTCCAGCCTGAATAAAGATGGAAGAAAGGGAGGGAGAGAAGGAGGGAGAAAGAGAGAAAGAAAAGACAGGCATACTATAGAATGTCAGTGACAAACACTATCAATTTCTTTTTTTTTTTTTTAATATTTTTATTTATTTCTAGGAGACAGAGAGAGAGACAGCGTGAGCAGGGGAGGGTCAGAGAGAGAGGGAGTCACAGACTGAAACAGGCTCCAGGCTCTGAGCTGGCAGTCAGCACAGAGCCCGACGCGGGGCTCGAACCCACGAACCGTGAGATCATGACCTAAGTGAAAGTCGGACGCTCAACCGACTAAGCCACCCAGGCGCCCCAAACACTATCAATTTCTTATCTTTTCTTCTTTTACTTTTAAGATAAAGATACAGATGTCACCATGAAGGGGAATGTGGATGAATTTGGCCTGCGAGATACCTTGAGCATTGCATCAACTGATTCCTTTGCTTCAGCAGCAGAGGTAGGACTGAGAATTCCTCATTCTTTGTCACCCAGGGAGTACAGCTTTGCCGTTGTGCTGAATATCAGTGGCCATTTATGTAGCATCTACTATGTGGTAGATACCAGGCTACAAAGATGAATATACTATGAACATGAGTTTTCAAGGGAGCATATAGTCATTTTAGAGAGGTGAACCTGTAAACACGTACTTGAGAGGGGTACTGTCATATACTGTGGATTATGGCTGAGGCATGTAATATCTTCATAGAAAGTAATATAATTAGAACTCTTAAAGATGTTTAGTTTCTTTAGCTTAGAAATCATACTTCTAGATATTTTTTTCAAGAAGGTGATCAGATTCAAAGATTTACTTACAAAAATAATCACTATAGCATTTTAACAATAATGAAAAACTGGAACTAGTCTAATGCCAAATTATTGCGCATACATAATTGAAATATTGTACTGCCAAAAGCATGTTTCCATTTACTTTTAATGGCATGGGAATGTATTTTACATCAAAAAAAGTGGTATATAGTCTCTATGTAGAGAGTATGATTGTAATTTAGTAATACGAGAACAGAAAAACGTGTGTAGTATATTGTATAAGTGTTTAGACAGACAAAAAAAGGTTAGATATAGTCTCTATGTAGAGAGTATGATTGTAATTTAGTAATACGAGAACAGAAAAACGTGTGTAGTATATTGTATAAGTGTTTAGACAGACAAAAAAAGGTTAGATATAAATACACCAGTTGTAAACAATGATGATCAATGAATTATAAATTTATGGGCAGTTTGTTTTCTACTGTGATTTAAATTTTGTATCAAAAGAGAATGCTTGTAGGGGCACGTGGGTGGCCCAGTCTGTTAAGTGACCAACACTTGGTTTTAGCTCAGGTCATGATCTCATAGTTTATGGGATCCAGCCCCACAGCAGGCTCTAGGCTGACAGCATGGAGCCTGCTTGGGATTCTCTCTCCTCTCTGCCGCCCCCCTTTCCTCTCTCTCTCAAAATAAATAAACATTAAAAAAATTTCTTCAAGGGCCTCCTGGGTGGCTCAGTTGGGTAAGTGTCCGACTTCGGCTCAGGTCATGATCTCACAGTTCGTGGGTTCAAGCCCTGTATCGGTCTCTTTGCTGACAGCTCACAGCCTGGAGCCTGCTTCAGATTCTGTGTCTCCCTCTCTCTCTGCCCCTCCCCCACTCACTGTCTGTCTCTGTCTCTCAAAATAAAATAAAGACATAAAAATTTTTAAAAAAATTTTTTTCTTCAAATGAAAAGAGAGTGCTTGCAGAGTTCACATCTTTTTATACTTATTTTCTACATAAAGCAAATTTAAAAATCACATACATTCAGTTTTATCTTAGAATAATTTTATTTTGGGGGCACCTGGGTGGCTCAGTTGGTTAAGTGTTGACTTCGGCTCAGGTCATGATTTTGTGGTCTGTGAGTTCAAGGCACCACATCAGGCTCTGTGCTGACAGCTGAGAGCCTGGAGCCTGCTTAGGATTCTTTCTCTCTCTATGTCTCTCAAAAATAAATAAACATTAAAAAAAATTTTATTTTTATGGTAGATTTTGGATATCAATGCTGTCTTTTTTCATATAAATAGTATCAGATATCTGTAATTCATGCTGTAGTGTGGAAAGCTATATTCTAATACCCTACACCCCAAGCTTTGATTCTGCCTTTTTAAAAATATTTTTAATATTGATTTGTTTTGCAGAGAGAGGGAGAGAGATAGAGTGTAAATGGGGGAGGGACAGAGAAAGAGAGGGCAATACAGAATCTGAAGCAGGCTCCAGGCTCCCAGCTGTCAGCACAGAGCCTGATGTGGGCCTGGAACTCACGAACCATGAGATCATGACCGAAGACGAAGTGGGACGCTTAACTGACTAAGCCACCCAAGTGCCCCTGATTCTGCCTTTTTTAAAGCTGTAGTGATCATAATCTTTAATCTTTTCAAAAATTTTCTTTCATATATATTTTAGCTATTGCTTAAAAGTATTATCTCCTGAATTATTTACATCTTCCTTATATTTTATAAGTTTGCAGTAGAAAAATATGTCTTCTTTTATAGAAAAGCTATTTCTGCCCATTTACTATTTGATATAGACAGCTTTATTTTTCTGTTCTTTTGTAAAATTCTTTTCCAGTTTTATTGAAATATAATTGTTATACAATGCATAATTGTAAGGTATACAATGTGATGATCTTATACACATGTATTGTGAAATAATTACCATAGTAAGATTAGTTAATATGTCCATCACCTCACAGGATTATGTGGGGGAGAGGTAAGAATGTTTAAGATTTACTCTCTTAGCAACTTTCCAGTATATAATATAGTTTTGTTAACTGTAGTTGCCATGCTTTGCAGTAGATTCCCAGGAGTTTTTCATCTTCTCACTAGAAGTTTTTACTATTTGACCAACATCTCCCATTTCCCTCAGCCCTCAGCCCTTTGCAGGCACCATTTTACTCTCTGTTTCTGTGGGTTTCGCTTTTTCAGATTCTACATGTAAATGATAGAATGCAGTATTTGTCTTTCTGTGCCTGATTTATTTCACTTAGCATTATACCTTCAAGGTCCATCCATTGTCACAAATCACAGGATTTCATTCTCTACCATGGGTGAATGATATACTTTCGTGGCTCAAACCCATGAACCGTAAGATCATGAACTGAGCTGAAATTAAAAGCCAGATACCCGGGGTGCCAGGGTGGCTCAGTCAGTTGAGCATCTAACTTTGGCTCAGGTTATGATCTCGCAGTCTGTGTGTTCGAGCCCCACATCAGGCTCTGTGCTGGCAGCTCAGAGCCTGGATCCTGCTTCAGATTCTGTGTCTCCCTCTCTCTCTGCCCTCCCCCACTCATGCTTTGTCTCTTTCTGTCTCTCAAATATAAATAAATATTTTTAAAAATTTTATTAAAAAAAAAAGTCAGACACCCAACTGACTGAGCCACCCAGGTGCCTTGGGTCTTATATTCAACCATTTTGTCACTCTGTGCCTTCTAATTGAAGGGTTTAATCTATTGGCTTTCAAAGTGGTTATTTTTTTAAACAAAATTTTTTTTTAATGTTTATTTTTGAGAGAGACAGAGTATGAGCAAGGGAGGGGCAGAGAGAGAGGGAGACACAGAATCCAAAGCAGGCCCCCAGCTTCCAAGCTGTCAGCCCAGAGGCTGATGAGGGGCTCGAACTCACAAACTGTGAGATCATGACCTGAGCCGAAGTCAGACACTTAACCGACTAAGCCACCCAGGCACCCCCAAAGTAATTGATAAGTATGTACTTATTGTCACTTTGTTACTTGTTTTACGGTTGTTTTGTAGTTCCTCTCTGTTCCTTTCTTTTGTTCTTTTCTTTCAAGGATTGCTGGTTTTATTTAGTGATATACTTGGATCCCATTCCCTTTATTTTTTGCATATGTATTACTGGTTTTTGATTTGTGGTTACTGTTAGTTTTGTAATAATGTCTTAGGCATATAGCAGTCTATATTAAGTTGATGGTCATTAAAGTTTAACCCATTTGTTTACTTCTCTCCCCCTTCCCCAACATTTTAGGTATATGGTGTCATGATTTATATTCTTTTATTGTGTGAGTCCCTTGACTGATTTTTATAGATATACTTATTTTTACTGCTTTTGTGCTCCCTACTTTTCTTATTCCTGCATATAGTCTTTCCACTCAAAGAGCCCCCTTTAACATTTCTTGTCGGGCTGGTTTAGTAGTCATGAATTCCTTTTAACTTTTGTTTTCCTAGGAAACTCTTTATCTCTCCTTCTATTCTGAATGATAGCCTTGCTGGATAGAGTATTCTAGGTTGTGGTTTTTATTTTTTTCTTTAAGCGCTTTGAATATATCATGGCATTCCCTTTGGCCTGCAAAGTTTCTGGTGAAAAATCAGCTGATAGCCATTTGGAGTTTTTCTTTTATGTAACTATTTTATTTTCTCTTGCTGCTTTAGAAATTCTCTCTTTATCTCTACTTTTTGCCATTTTAATTACTATGTGTCTTGGTGTGGGCCTCCTTGGATTGATCTTGGTTTGGGGACTCTCTGTGCCTCATGGATCTGGATGTCTGCTTCCTTCCCCACATTTTAAGCTATTATTTCTTCAAATACATTTTCTGCCTTTTTTTTTCCCTCTCTGCTCCTTCTAGGATCCTTATAATGTGAATGTTATTACACTTGATGGTGTTGCTGAGTTCCTTTAGTCTGTTTTCATTTATTATTGTTATATTTTCTCTCTCCTGTTCAGCTTGATGGCTTTCCATCATTGTGTCTTCCAGGTCACTGATTCGTTTTCTGCTTCCTGTAGTCCTGTATTTATTCCATCTAATGTTTTTGGGGGGGAAGGAGGAAGAGAGAGACCATGTGCACATGAGCAGGAGAGGGAGAATCTCAAACAGGTTCTACACCCAGTGGAGAGCCCACTGTGGGGCTTGATTTCATGACTGTGAGATGATGACCTGAGCTGAAACAAGAGTTGAAAACCCAACTGATTGAGCCACTCAGGCACCCCCATCTAGTTACTGAATTCTTCATCTCTGATTGATTCTTTTTTATGTTTTCTATTTGTTTTTTGAGGGTCTCAATGAGGTCCTCCACTTTCTCTCAAGTTCAGTGAGTATCTTTATGGCCATTACTTTAAATTCTCTATCAGGCATATTACTTATCTCTATTTTATTTAGCTCACTTACTGTGATTTTGTCCTTTTCCTTCATTTGGGAGATATTCCTCTGTGTCCTCATTTTGTCCAACTCTGTGTCTAGCTCTATGTCTAAGTCAGCGCTGTCTCCTGCTCTTCAAAGTAGTGGGCTTATTTTATATGGAACTACAAAAGACCCCGAATAGCCAAAGTTAATATTGAAAAAGAAAACCAAAGTGGAAGGTATCAAATCCCAGACTTTAGCCTCTACTACAAAGCTGTAATCATCAAGACAGTATGGTATTGGCACAAAAACAGACACATAAACCAATGGATTAGAATAGAGAACCCACAATTGGTCCCACAAATGTATGGCTGGTTAATCTTTGACAAAGCGGGAAAGAGTATCCAATGGAAAAAAGACGGTGTCTTTAACAAATGGTGCTGGGAGAACTGGACAGCAACATGCCAAAGGATGAAAGTAGACCAGTTTCTTAGACCATACACAAAAATAAACTCAAAATGGATGAAAGACCTAAATGTGAAACAGGAAACCATCAAAACCCTAAAGGAGAAAGCAGGCAACAACCTCTTCGGCCTTAGCCGCAGCAGTTTCTTACTTGACACGTCTCTAAAGGCAAGGGAATTAAAAGCAAAAATGAACTATTGGGACCTCATCAAGATCATCAAGATAAAAAGATTCTGCACTACAAAGGAAACAGTCAACAAAACTAAAAGGCAACTGATGGAATGGGAAGAGATACTTGCAAATGACATATTAGATAAAGGGCTAGTATCTAAAATCTATAAAGAACTTACCAACTCAACACCCAAAAAACAAATAATCCTTTGAAGAAATGGGCGGAAGACACGAATAGACGCTTTTCAAAAGAAGACATCCATATGGCCAGCAGACACATGGAAAGATGCTCAATGTCACTCATCATCAGGGAAACACAAATCAAAGCCACACTGAGATACCACCTCACAATAGTCATAGTGGCTAAAATGAGCAAATCAGGAAACTACAGATGCTGGTGAGGATGTGGAGAAACGGGAACTCTCTTGCACTGTTGGTGGGAATGCAAACTGATGCAGCTGTTCTGGAAAACAGTGTGGAGCGTCCTCAAAACATCGAAAATAGAACTACCCTATGATCCAGCAATAGCACTGCTAGGAATTTACCCAAGGAATATGGAGTGCTGATGCATAGGGACACATGTACCCCAGTATTTATAGCAGCACTTTTAACAATATTCAAATTATGGAAAAAGCCTAAATGTCCATCAGTTGATGAATGGATAAAGAAGTTGTGGTTTATATATACAATGGAATACTACTTGGCAATGGGAAAGAATGAAATCATACCATTTGCAGCAACATGGATGGTACTAGAAGGTATTATGCTGAGTGAAGTAAGTCAGTCAGAGAGGGACAGATATCATGTTTTCACTCATGTGGAAGTTAAGAAACTTAACAGAAAACCATGGGAGAAGGAAAGGGAGAAACATAGTTATAAACAGGGAGGGAGGGAGGCAAACCACAAGAGATTCTTAAATACAGAGAACAAACTGAAGGGGAGGGGGATGAGGGAGAGAGGAAAATGGGTGATGGGCATTGAGGAGGGCACTTGTTGGGATGAACACTGGGTGTTATATGTAAGCCAGTTTGACAATAAATTATATTTTAAAAAGAGGGGGAAAAAGTAGTGGGCTTATGAAGAAGAGGTCCTGTAGTGCCCTGTAGTGCAGTCTTCCCTGTTGACCAGAAACTGGTGCTTCAGGGGTGTCTCCTATGTGTTTTGCTAGTGCCCTGCTATTGTGGGTAAGCCTCTGTTGCCTTCAGTCCAGAGTGTGATGTGCCTCTCTTTGCCTGTTGTGGGCAGGGTTTAGTCCCTTTGTTGTTAGTGGGCCAGTCTGGGGCCTTGGGCTTGAGTTGGGTCAGACCAGGAGTTTGTCAGAGATGCAGTAGCACTGAACTGCAGGGCACTTTCCCTGTGTTGTCCCCTGAGAAGCTTTCACTATTGGGAAGGTCCTACAGTCAGACCTGATATCTGCCTCCATCCCACTGCTGGAACCACATTCAGATGGTTATATGTGTTTTGTTTTGTTTTTCCTTCTCCCAGAGCTAGAGTCACTTTGGAGTGGTGCTGGCCCCTGTCAGGGCTGCTTGCAGACTGCCAGGCTCATGGCATCATTTTGGATGGGCTCCATTCAAGTGCGTATTGTAGGGGATAAGACTCAGGAGAACACAGGATCAGGGTGGTATGTTAGCAAGGTTTGTGCAAGTCTGCTATGGGAGGAGACTCGGAGGAAGGACCTGTGGGAGAGGGCGTGTCTGCAAGAGAATGTCAGGATGGGGTACAGTGTTAGCAAGTTATTTGTGGAATATTGGTGCTTCACTCGTTACTACAAGTGTCCATGTATCTAGGCTGGGTGCTCAGGGAGGGAAACTGTGCCTGCCAGCTCCTTTGTTTTTTGAGAATTCTCCCAAAGATCCACGCCCCTCCAGTACATGCTCTGAGATCAGTAAACAAATCTCCCTCCCGTATGCTCCAGGCATTAAAAAAAAAATTTTTTTTTAAATATTTTATTTGTTTCTGAGGTAGAGAGACAGCGTGAGCAGGGGAGGGTCAGAGAGAGAGGGAGACACAGAATCTTAAACAGGCTCCAGACTCTGAGCTAGCTGTCAGCACAGAGCCCAATGCAGGGCTTGAACCCATGAACCGTGAGATCATGACCTGAGCCAAAGTCGACGCTCAACCGACTGAGCCACCCAGGCGCCCCTCTCCAGGCATTTTTAAAGTGCTGCTTCTATGCAGTAACTCAGCAGGCTGTTTATTGTACTGTCTCTTTAAAGGTGAGGGCTCAATTTACTGTTTCCTTCTGGCTCATACAGAACCAAGCCTGCTGTTTTTAAAGTTGCAGGTGTTAAGCTCTGCCAGTCGTAAGAACTAGTGAAATTTGGACCAAAGCCTGTTTTACTCTGAAGGTTTAGGTGGCCTGAGTGCTTGGTGTGAGGATCTTTTTCTCTCCCCTCTCCATGTTGGTGGTATCATGATATCTCATGAACAGTCCTGTGAGTCCCTTTAGCTCCTGACTGCTGCTTTACCCCTCCTACCCATTTTGATGTGGCCTCTTCTTTACAGTTAGCTGCAGAGAGTTTGTTTTGCCAGTCTTCAATCATTTCCTGGNTTAGTTGCATCCCTGGGATGAAGTGAGCATAGGATCTTCTTACTCTGCCATGTTCCTCTTAATTTTTCTTTCTGATTGATTGCTGTGAGTGTACAGAAATGTAGCTAATTTTTATTCATTGCCTTTGCATCTTGCAACTTTACCAAATTTGTTTATTAGTTCTAACAGTTTTTTGGTAATCTTTTAAGATTTTCTATTTTATTTAAGATTTTTTTAATGTTTATTTTTAAGAGAGAGAGATTGAAAGTGAGGGGAGGAGGGGCAGGGAGAGTGGGGGACTCCATAGTGACAGCAGAGAGCCCAATGCAGGGCTTGAACTCACAAACCATGAGATCATGATCTGAGCTGAAGTTGGACACTTAACCCACCTGGGCACCCTGGCACCCCCAAGATTTTCTATATATAAGATCATGTCATGTGCACACAGGGACAGTTTTACTTTTTTCTTTCCAATTTCAATGCCTTTTCTTTCTTTTTCTTGCCTGATTGCTCTGGCTAGAACTTCATTGCTATGTTGAATAGGAGTGGTGAGAATGGGCACCATTGTCTTAGTCTTAGGGGAAAAGCTTTCAGTCTTTCACAGTTTTTTTAAAGACATTTTTTTAAGTCTGTTTCTTTTGAGAGAGAGACAGAGAAAAGCACATGAAGAGGGGAGGGGCAGAGGAAAAGGGAGAGAGAGTGAGAAAGAGAATCCCAAGCATGCTTTGCATTGCCAGCAGCCCGACATGGGGCTTGAACCCACAAACCGTGAGATCATGACCTTAGCTGAGATCAAGAACTGGATGCTTAGCTGACTGAGCCACCAGGCACCTCCAGTCTTTCATTATTAACTATGGCTTGTCATATATGGCTTTTATTGTGTTGAGGCATGTTTTTCCTGTACCCAATTTGTTGAGGGTTTTTTTTTATCATAAAAGGATGTTCTTTTTTTGTCAACTACTTTTTATCATTCTGTTCTGTAGATGCTCATGTCCTAGATGATTTATAAGGAGAATTGTTAGTCACTTTGCATTTTTCTGCCATGAAAAGTCATGTACCTAATTGCTTCAAAGTTTTTTCATAATATGCAACTTTAAAAAATATTATTTTGCCAAATGTTCATTATACTTACTTTATTGTTGAAGTTACAAAGATTTGATAAAAAGAATCCTTATGGAGGGATGCCTGGGTGGCTCAGTCGATTCAGCATCCGACTTCAGCTCAGGTCATGATCTCATGGTTCATGGGTTCAAGCCCTGCTTCTGGCTCTGTGCTGATAGCTCAGAGGCTGGAGGCTGCTTCTGATTCTGTGTGTGTGTCTCTCTCTGCCCCTCCCCTGCTCATGCCCTCTCTGTCTCTCAAAAATAAATAAATATTTTTGTAAAAAAAGAATCCTTATGGAAAAAAAAAATACATGAACACCACAAGAAGGGCTCAACATTTGAGAAACATCCTAGGAATGTTTCTAGGATATACATGTATGATCTTGGAATATAAATGTTCCAAGATATGTTCTTTTCTAAGAAATGTTTGTTAAGTTATTTTTAATTGCATGTCCTATATGCCAGATACTTAGATTCGAGGAAACTATTTTAATGAAGAAAGTTATTAAGAAAATAAGACTGGAACTCCTTGGGAAATAGACAGTTAGTGAAGAATTGAAAAATTTATTCAGAATTACCAGAAAGATTTCTTGCCTATTTAGATTAAAGAAATCCTGGCATAGAGTTTTCTCTGAGCTAGGTCAGTCATTTGTGAAAGTGATTAACAAGATTTTCCTATATAAGCTTTGCCAAACATTGGTTTGGAACTACAGCCTTTTTTCTCTGAAAAGCCTTTTTTTAATAATAGATTTACTGAGAATAACTCACATACTATAAAATTTTAAAAAGTGTATAGTTCAATGGATTTTAGTACATCCAGAGTTGTGCTACCAGTAACACTTTCTACTTCCAAAACATTTTTATCACCCCAAAAAGAAGCCCCCACCTATTTGTAATCACTCCCTGTTCTCTCCTAACCCCCAACCTTTGCCAAGTACTAATCTACCTCTGCTCTATGGATTTGCCTATTCTGACATTTCATATAAATAAAATCACGCAATATGTGACCTTTTGTTTTTTTATGTTCTTTCACTTAGCATAACATTTTCAGGTTCTGAATGTTAGGATACCACTGCATTGAATGCTCCCAGCTCTCCCATCTGTTAAAGAGATTGTCATTTAATAGGTAGAAACTAATACCACAAAGAGTAATTTTTAGCTGTGGATTCAGTTTTTCTTAGAATTAACACTCTGCAGCATGTGTTTGTATTTAATTTATAAATAATAGAGAAAATTTTTAAAGAGAAAATTTTCATACTTCTACTCATATGCTAATGGAAGCTTGGACAAAGGTTTTTAATACCTACCTCTCTGGCTTGATAGCACTTGCTGATAGCAATCCAAAATAAGGCACTAATTATAATATACAAAATGATAAGGATAAATATTTAGAATAATCATAATCTAAAAAGGGAAAGCAGTATTTGCCATTTAAAATTTCTATATTTTTTATAAAATTTAGTTATTTTGAGCAAGAGCTAGAGAGAGGAAAGAGCAGGGGAGGGGCAAAGAGCAGGAGAGAGAGAAGGAGTATCCCAAGCCTGGAGCCCAATGTGGGGCTCAAACCCACAAATCGTGAGATCATGACCTGGGCTGAAACCAAGAGTCAGACATGTAAACTGACTGAGCCACCCAGGCGCCCCTAAAATTTCTACTTCTTGAATTATCTTCCTTTCTCTGGGGTCAATTTTGTCTGTCATGGGCTTTCATTCTTGTGGTTTTCTTCCCAAATTTGAAAGCTTAATAGGTGACTGGATTGATGTTCTTAGGTAAATTGTGTAGGTTTACAGTGCTTTATAATGTTTGTCTCTCCTGTGAACAGGAAGATTAACGAGACTCCCTTTACTTCTTTGAGGTGTGATGATTGGCAGTCTTTCCTTTAGGATAATGGTCTGGAAATAGCTTAGTAGGCAGGGTGCACCTGGATACAGAATGAAAAGGGCATTATACTGGTAAGCCAATCAATTACCCTAGCAGACTTACTCTCTCCAGACAGATCAGATAATTTTTAAAGGGAAATGCTGTTTGGTTGAAAATTTGTTTTTCTGCAAGTGGCCCTCCTATTCAGTGATGAAGGGGGAAGAGCAGGAATTACAATGATATGTGGGATCACTATAGTTGGACACACACTTTCATTTAACCTGCCATTTTAATCCCTTTTTCAATCCTGTCTCATACCCGTCTTGATTCAAGCCTGGCGCTCTTTGAGACTCTGCTTAGCAAATGTCTCTCCCTTGATTATGTCTTCTCTTAAATGTATTCTGGACTAAGTGTTCCTCATCATTTTTTCATCTGTCCACATACTTCCACTTGCTTTTCAGTTTTTGGAAATTTGTGTCTTTTGCTGTTAGTATTGTTCCCACTAGTATGTGTATTAGTTACCTGTTGCTGTGTAATAAATTGCCTAAAACTTACTGTCTTAAAACAATAATATGATTCAGTGTGGAGTTGGGGCTGGGGCCAAAGCTGTCAAGACCCCCCGGCCTCAGAGACATGTTCTGAATAGCAGGACTCCGCCCCAATTTGGGGGTTAATTCTGGATGTCCTTGATTTCCTGGGCGTAGGGCATATATCTTTGCATTAATCTAATAGTTATAGCCTTCTAAATCCTGGGAGCTCCATGCTTGGGGTCTAATGGAGGCTCAAGTGTTTGGGGAATTCTTTTCTTTCTTTCTTTCTTTCTTTCTTTATTTTTATTTAAGTTTTTATATTAAAGATTTTTAATGTTTATTTATTTTTGAGAGAGCGAGAGACAGAGTGCAAGCAGGGAAGGGGCAGAGAGAGAGGGAGACACAGAGCCTGAGCTGTCAGCACAGAGCCGGATACAGGGCTCGAACTAAGGAACCACAAGATCATGATCTGAGCTGAAGTCACATACTTAACTGACTGAGCAACCTGGGTGCCCCTTTTTTTTATATTAATTTTTTAATGTTTATTTTTGAGACAGAGTTTGAGCAGAAGGGCAGAGAGAGAGGGAGACATAGAATGTGAAGCAGGCTCAGCAAACTGTCAGCACAAAGCCAGACGCAGGGCTCAAAGTTATGAACTGTGAGCTCATGACCTGAGCCGAAGTTGGACGCTTAACCAACTGAGCCGCCCAGGTGCCCTGGAAATTATTTTCTTAAAATTCAAGTTTTATGGGATGGTATTTTAGAAGTCTTAGGCCTTAGGGTTAGTCCTGTGAGAATTGAGTCCTAAGGGCTAGTCCAGGGAGCCCTTTATTTTGGTATTTAATTCTGCACCTGCATATATTAGATGAGGAGTATCTTCTGGACTAAGCAAACCTACCAAAAGCAGCTGACCATCTTTCAAAATAAGAGAGTCCTGCTTGGAAAAATCAGCCAGGAGAAGCTACAAAATACTGCAAGAATATTGGTCTGGGTTTCAAGATGGCCAGGGAGGCCATTGAAGGCATCTACATTAACAAGAAATGCCCCTTTATTGGTATAAACAGACAGATTGTTTGGTATGATGACCAAGATGAAGATGCAGAGGACTGTTATCATCTGCCAGGACTACCTTCACCTAAATCCAAAAGTACAACTGCTTTGAGAAATGCCCTAAGGTTATGTCTGTGCACCTGTCCTCCTGCTTTGGAGACATTGAGGTCAGTGACACAGTCACATTGGGCAAGTGTCAGCCCTTGAGCAAGACCACATGCTTTTTTTTTTTTTTTTTTTTTTTTTTTACAAATAGTTTATTGTCAAATTAGTTTCCACATAAGACCACATGCTTTTATGTGCTTGAGGTCAACAAAGCCACTGACACCAGGAAGGAGCTCCAGAAGTTGTGAGACTAAACACTTGCCCACTCCCCCAAACAAAGTATTTTCCCATACAACAACAACAATAAACATTTACTATTGCATCATTTTTGAGGGTCAAGAATTTGGAAGTGGCTTATCTGCGTGGTCCTACTTGAGGTTTTTTGTGAAGTTGTGATCGAGTATGTTGGCTGGGGCTATAGTCATCTGAAGGTTTGACTGGAGCTAGAGCCTCTGCTCCCAAGATAGCTCACTTGCGGCATGTTGGTGCTGCCTGTTGATAGGAGTCCTAAGTTACTTACTTAAGACTTCTCTACAGAACTGCTTAAGTGTTATCACATCTAGGACTTGACTTTCCCCCAGAAGAAGTGATCCAAGATAGAGTGAGATGAAAGCAATGATTGTTATGTTCTAGCCTCAGAATTCACATTCACCATTTCTTTAGTATGCTGCTGATTACACAGGTTGACCCTATTCCATATGGAATGAGGTATGAGTACTAGAGAGAGTCATTGAGGGCTATTTTGGAGTGTGGTTATTGTGGGCATATTTCCTTTTTAATTTCTTTTGTGAGATAAGGGTAAACAGTCAGCCTGCTTTCTTTAACTGTAAGTCCTATTTGTAATTTTAGGTCATTGATTTGAAAGGAAAATGTAAACATATAAAAAATAGTCCATATTAAAATGGAACTTAGCCTATTTCATGACACAACTTATACAGTTTTAGGACTTTAGACATTTCTTTTATGATTGTTCAGAGCCTTAAAAAATATTAAGGCTTTTAAAAATACTACTTCACATTCAGCAAAGTCATTGCTTGCTAAGGAAAACCCAACCAAGTCCCTCTTGCACCTCATTGAGAACAAGAGAAAAGTAATTCAGGATGTTGGAAATCTGCAGCTAACAAAACATTGTTTTCACTGATTGCTTCATTTATGGGTTTTTTCTGTTTTATCTGTTTTTATTGTTGCTGTTGTTATTGACTTATTTGATTTCTTATATGTTAGTTTTTAATGGTACTTGTGAACTATGGGAGATAACTAATGAGGCAGGATGGTGCTTTGGTATAAACCAATATATTACTTTTCTTTTTAAAAATATTAAAATGAGTTTTTGAAACGTGCCTTTTGGGGGAAGAATAATTTAGAAGTAAAGGACATTTCAAATCAAATTTTGGCTAACAGAAAAAAAAACACTCCAAAACCTTTTTTCAAGGTAAATTGCACATTTCCATATGCTCATATGCTGGAATTAAACTGTGTTACTGACCTCTGCTTCATAAATAACATCTCAGCTATAGTAAAATGTTAATCTTTTTCTGAAACTTTAAAAAAAAGTTTTGGGAATTTTGTCAAAAAATTCTTCCTGTAAGATATATTCTAAAATGAGGATTTAAGCCATCATTTTAATAGTGTGCTTTTTGCTCTATGGAATGTAAGATTTATAATTTAAATTAATGTCTGAGTTGTCATGTCTTAAGGATTGATGATACTGTTAGTATCAAATATTCAGTATGATGTATTTTCACAGCTGCAAGCTTATCTCAAGAGTCTTATTTAAAAAATCACTTTAGCAAAATCAACAAATAAGCAAGGTAGACAAATAAATCAAGACTCGACTCTGGAATCTCTCATTGTTGGATTTATTCATTCTTATTAGTATAAGTTATTTTATATAGAAAGTTTAATTGGAGGCCTATTTTCTTCCTTGGGATTTTTCTCTATTGGTAGGTGAACATAGATTCTGGTTTTGATAGTGGTACAAAAATTTACTTAATATCTAAAGAACTTCTAAGTTATTTTAAAACCTATTAGGGTTTTTTAAACCTGAGGAACACTTTGCTTTTAGCATAATATATTTTCCTTAAATTATGAGAGGAACTGTTACTTAAAGTAGAGAATATATAATATCAGATATTATCATTTCTGTTTATGTTTTTTTTGTTTTTTGTTTTTGCCTCTGGTCTAATAGACATATTTATTACTATCTAAAATATGCTGATGCTTAAACTTCTTTCCCCTTGGCTTTTTGGATAAGGCTGATAAAATTATAGTATGATATTTAAGAGTATAAGCAAGCTCTGGAGTTAATACCTGGGTTTAAATTCTACCATTTGGTTGTGGAACTTGGGACATGTTCTTGCTAATGTAAATCTCTTGTTTCTTCATCTGTAAGATGTGGATAATAATAGTATCTACTTTATGAGTTGTAAAGATTAAGTGAGATTATCAACTTAACACATTTAGCACAGCTCTGGGTGCATATGAAGTGCCAAACCTACAGCATGGAGAAATACTTCTAGAACAATAAACTAAAAACCTCCAAAAATCTCCTTTACAAAAGCTATGAAAACACCAGCAAGAATTGCCAAAATCAAAATTTTAAGAATTCTGAAAATTAATGAAAAAATTCTAGAAATTTAAGGGGCATTTATTCAAGAAAAATGGCTTTGTGAGAACAGTGAACTTGTGGATTTTTAATTTGATCTCTTCCCATTCCCCTCTCCTCCATAGTCTTGAAAACTAGCAATCTCACAACTGTGGTAATTGCAAAAACCAGGAGCCTGGCAACCACCAAAAGAAACTTAATGGCTTTGGAGCTTCACAAAATTCTCACTGTTTTGACCTGTGTGGCAGCTCCCCACAAAGTTCCATTCTCAGGACTTTCTTTGATCTCTGTAGGAAGGACCTATCCCTATGGCCTTTGTCAAAAACAATCGGTGGCAATTGTTTAACATTACATACAGGAGGTGGTGATACCAATCAGGGCTAATAAGAGGCTGATCAAAACACTTAAAAGGAAAAATTGAAAAATGAGATTTTAACAGGGGGCTTTGAAAAGTTCCAGTATATTCCTGGGAATCTAGAAGGCCACAGGCATGCACAGGACTATGCATATGTCCAGGAAAGGCCTAGCAGTCCCCAACCCCTCACTGCTGGCTGACCTTGATATTCTGTAGAAGTGGGGAATAAAATTTCAGGCAGAAAAAAGAGAAAAATGATTAATTGGAATTTATCAAAAGTAAAAACTCTTGTGCTTTAAAGGACACCAACAAGAAAGTGGAAAAAAAAAAAACAGCATATTTCTCCCAATATTGAGAGAAATACTTATAAATCATGTACCTTGTAAAGATACATGTCCAGAATATATAATGAATGGTTACCACTCAACCATAAATGGACAAAGGATTTGAATAGACATTTCTCCAAAGAAGATATACAGAAGCCAGTGTGGAGATGAAAGATGCTCAAAATTGTTAGTCATTAGAGAAACTAAAGAACACTTAACACCCACTAGAGTGGCTACAATGTAAAAAATGGACAATAATAGTTATTGGTGAGGGTGTGCAAAAATCTAAATCATTGTGCATCCCTACTGGGAGTGGAACATGGTGGGGTCTCTTTGCAAAGCAATTTGTCAGTTCCTCAAAAAGTTAGAGTTACCATCTGACCCCTCCTCTCTTAGGTATATTCTCAAGAGAATTGAAAACATTAAAAACTTTTACACAAATGTTCAAAGCAGACTTATTCATGATAACCAAAAGTGGAAACAACTTACATTTCTATCATTTGAGGAATGGAGAAAAAAAAAAGTGGTGTATCTATATAATTTTGCCATAAAAAAGAATGACGTACTGATACTAGCTACATCTTAGATGGATCATGAAAACATTATGCTAAGTGAGAGAAATCAAACACAAAAGGCCACATATTGTTTGGCTTCACTTACATGAAGTTTCCAAAGTAGGAAACTCCAGAGACAGTGAGTAGATTAGTTTCCAGGGGCTAGAGAGAAGGGGGAATGAAGAATGACTGATAATGGGTACAGAGGTCCCTGTTGGGGTGGTAAAAATAGTCTGGAACTAGAAGGCGGTGCTAATTGCATAACTCAGTGAATATACTACAAAAACACTGAATTGTACACTGAAAAATATGAGTTTTATACAATATGAGCTGTATCTCCATAAAGCTGTTATTAAAAGACAAAACAGGGAAAGAAAAAAACAGGGGTACCTGAGTGGCTCAGTCAGTTGAGTGTCCCACTCTTGGTTTTGGCTCATATCTCACTCAACCTCATGTGGGAGTTTGAGCCCCACATCGGGTTCTGTGCAGACAGGACATAGCCTGTTTTGTAGTCAGTCGCTCCCTCTCTCTCTCTGCCCCTCCTGGCTTGCACTCTCTCTCTCAGGATAAATAAATAAACATTTAAAACATACACACACAAAACAACAGAGGCACCTAGGTGGGTCAGTTGGTTAAGTGTCTGACTTTGGTTCAGATCATGATCTCACAGCTCATGAGTTCGAGCCCCAAATCGGACTCTGTGTGGACAGCTCAGAGCCTGGGGCCTGCTTTGGATTCTGTGTGTCCCTCTCTTTCTGCCCCTCCCCTGCTCACGCTCTGTCTCTGTCTCTCAAAAATAAATAAACATTGAAAATAATTTTTTTTTTTAACACAAAACAACAGAACGGGCACCTGGATGGCTCAGTTGGTAAAGCATGTGAGTTTTGATCTCGAGATTGTTAGTTTGAGCCCCACAATGAGTGTAGAGATTACTTAAAAGTTAAAAAACTTTTTTTTGAAGCAAACACCACCACCAAAAACCCTACAGCATGTCATTTAAATGGATCACTTAGTATTGAAAAATAAAAATCACTCCAAAGCCTTCTTGCTTAGTGGGCTATTCTATAGTGTTTGCAGTTGTTATTTTTAATGAATTGTCAGAAGACTGGAATTTCATTTGTAGAGCTGTATGTGAACCAGAGTCGTATGACTGTTTTTCAGTTATTCAAAGGTTAGTCAGAACTGGATATGAGAGAAAATTCTTTAGAATTAGCCAAATTGAGATTTCAGTATTTTTGTAGAAAGTGTTACTTCAGTCACAATTGTGAGTTATAATATCTTTGAGCATTCTTTGCATGATAAAATCCTCCCCTCTTTTTTGATGCTTCATCTTCTGCTATTTGTATTGGTGAACTGTAAGATAAGTTTTCTTTGTATCCTGTGGGTTTAAGCGACTGAATTCAAACCTTGTTATAAAGTTGTACTCCTTCTTCAACTGAATTTTGAAATTCATTTGTAAAAGCTGTAAAATTCAGTTGTAACATTTAGCTGTAAAATCTTATTGAATTATTTTTATGGTTTAATCGAATTGAGTACACATTGATGTTAGCAAGATCCTATTTCCCATCTTTTATAAAGTTTCCTTCCTTGTATCAGGGGAATGTGTTGTAACCTGCTGTATTCCTAGCTTGCAGAACACCGAGAAGCACGGCACGCCTATAGCCTGGAGTCGCTCTGCCACTGCCCTTTTTATGAAGAAGCCATGCATCTAGTTGAAGAAGGGAAAATTTACTCGAGAGTGCTTAGGTACCATTTCAGTCTTGGTTTTGTTTATGAAAAACATTAAGTTGCTGTTGCTATGTTTGTGTAATATTTATCAAAGATGTTTATGAGAATGGGGGCAAATGTTTTTTAGGCTGAAAAAAAATTTTTACATGGTTGTCAGTATTGAAAAGCCATGTGTTTTATATTAAGGTCTGGAGGTTAAGCTTTGTTTGAGTCCACATTTGTAGTGGGCTTGATCTTGAATGCAGTTTAATGGTTGTCTTCCCTGTTTACTACATAGAACTGAAATGTTGGAGTGCCTAGGAGACAGTGATTTTCTTGCCAAACTTCACTGTATTCGACAGGCTTTTCAGGTATTTTTTTTTTTTTTTTAACATTAAGTGACTTCACCTAGCCACTCATCCCCACCTTCATGCTATAGAACCTAGCCGTATATAAACAAAGCAACTCTTTGCTCTTCCTTATCCTTATTTTTAATGGCAAGTATAAAATCTACTAAGTTTATTTTCCC
Organism: Crocuta crocuta; assembly: GCF_008692635.1. Taxonomy (NCBI): domain Eukaryota; kingdom Metazoa; phylum Chordata; class Mammalia; order Carnivora; family Hyaenidae; genus Crocuta; species Crocuta crocuta. Next base: position 1,827,744 of record NW_027531143.1, read on the forward strand.
TGCTTCCTATTTCCTTTCATTAGTCTTCATTTTTCTTTGCCCTGTGCCGTGGCTTCCCAGGTCCACCACACTTTGTCAAACAGGGTATTTTGATACTGGAGATGTGTACAAATGGCTGCTTAAAATAAAATTCCTTTCTTATTATCAATTAGTGTGTTTTCTAGATTGCTTTTTATTTGAATCAATCGTAAAATCATTGATTTCCTAAAATGAAATAAAATCCTTTAAGAAAAAAAGTAGCCTTGTTTTTCTATGTTTTGGGGGCTATGTAACATTTATTTTGGATTTTCTAATATTGAACAGAATTTAAATTCATATTTATTTCCCTTTAATCTTTTTTATTATAGGTTTCAAGAGCTCTTTTTATTTTAGTAAATTGCAACATTCTCTGTGGTCTACATGCTGAGATAGTGCCACATACAGTGCATTGACTGTAGCAGGGTCGCTTATGCGTAGATGTGCTGTAAAATCAAATGTCCGTTCAAATTAATTATTGGTTTCTTTTTTCTTTGGGGTTGAATATTTTTTTTAGGTAATACTTTCGGAAACCACCAACAGGATATTCCTTGCTGAGAGTGGAAGGAAAATTTTGTCAGCATTAATTGTGAAAGCACGAAAGGTAAACTTGTTTTCTTGGCACGTTTTTTATTGTTGTTCCAGTTGAACTAAAGATTACAGTACATTGAATTTTTATTCAAAGAAAACGTTTTTGCAGATCATTGCAGAGGCACACATACTAAAAATCAGTTAATAAAAATAACAATAAATTATCAAAGAACATGATTTCGTCTTGGGTTGACTTAGTGTCTACATATGAAGTCTACACTATTTTGATCAAGTTGTCGCTCATAAATTATTCCCAGTTTCCTATAAAGTCTGTGAATGTCCTGTTGAGAGTCATTGTTAGATATGCCACAACTACCACTATTGTTATTTCTAATCCTTCCTCTCTTACTTCCCTCAAATCCTGGTTGCTAAGGTTCTAGGAAATAGAATTGGTCTCAGAAATCTGGAGATACAAATTGAGTAGCCTCTTACTCTTACTCATGGGGCTGAATGAGGCAGAGCAATTGTAAGAACTTTATTAAGACTGTAAGGAACCACTTCCCTTTAGGCAAGCTGTATCCAGATGTTGAGAAAAAAATCAAATGAAACAGGGCTTTCTTGAGCCACTTGGAACACCTGGTTTTCTGGCCCAATTCTTTTCTTTTCTTTTTTCTTTTTTTTAAATATTTTATTGTCAAGTTAGCTAACATGCAGTATATACAGTGTGTTCTTGGCATTGAGAGTACATTCCTGTGATTCATCACTTACATACAACACCCAGTTCTCATCCCAACAAGTACCCTCCTCACTGCCCATCATTCATTTTCCCTGCTCACCCCTTGCCTCCCCACCTCCTTCCACCCTCAGTTTGTTCTCTGTATTTAAAAGTCTCTTATGGTTTGCCTCCTTCTCTGTTTATAACTTTTTTTTTCCCTTCCCCCATAGTCTTCTGTTAAGTTTCTCAACTTCCACTTATGAGTGAAAACATGATATCTGTCTTTTCTGACTGATGTATTTCACATCCATGTTGTTGCAAATGGCAAGACTTCATTCTTTTTCATCACCAAGTAGTATTCCATTGTGTATATATACCACATCTTCTTTATCCATTCATCAGTTGATGGACATTTGGACTCTTTCCATAATTTGGCTATTGTTGATAGTGCTGCTATAAACATTGGGGTATATGTGCCCCTATGAAGCAGCACTCCTCTATCCTTTGGATAAATTCCTTGTAGAGCTATTGCTGGGTCATAGGGTAGCTCTATTTTTAATTTTTTAAGGAACCTCTACACTGTTTTCCAGAGTGGCTACACCAATTGGTATTCCCACCAACAATGCAAGAGTAACCCAATTCTTTTGAACTCAATTACTTCATCTGCATAATAGAATTATATTTATGGTACACTATTGAGAGGGTTCTTATGATGATTAGTTAAAAGGTAAGTGGGGGGGCGCCTGGGTGGCTCAGTCAGTTAAGTGTCCTACTCTTGATTTAGGCTTAGGTCATGATCTTACAGTTCATGAGTTTGAACCCCACGTTGGGCCCTTTGCTGACAGCTCAGAGCCTGGAGCCTGCTTCGGATTCTGTGTCTCCATCTCTCTTTGCCCCTCCCCTTCTTGTGCTCACATTCTCTCTCTCTCAAAAATAAAAAAAAATTAAAAATAAGTAAATAAGATAAGTGCAAAATAAATGTAAGGTGATATTAACTGCTTGCAATTCCCATTGTAAATCTTATGTTGCTTCCTTGGCCTTCCCCTGACAGATTAAAACCAGTGATTTCAACTAGAGATTCTCTAAAAGGAGTAGAACTGCATCAAAAGCATCACATAGTATCTGCTGTAACCCAGGTTTTCATCCTAAGAACTGACCTAAACTGGCATACATATTTGATTAGTAAGCAGTGTGCTTATGACATCTTACTAATGTTCTTAGTCTTGGCTCCTGCCATATGTTGGAATAACAAAATATTAAACCAAGTGAATATGGCATATCTTGAAAATGTATTTTAATTCAGTTACTTAATAGAATTAAGATCTAACAAACATACTTGAAGAGTAACTCATTTGCTTTGTAGGTTTGAGCTTTGTTATAAAGTTAAGTTTAGGATTAAAATGTGTTTTCTTCTACAGAATCCAAAGAAGTTTGAAGATGTTTTTGATGAAATGATATATTTTTTAGAGCAGACTGATCACTGGGATAGTACTGAAATGGAACTTGCTGCTAGAGGAGTAAGTTTAAATTTTTTATAATATTCATTCCCCTTAGTTATATACATATAATATTTACATTATCTGGGGCCACTATTTCCTTGTCCCTGTTAAATGACAGTAAAGCCAATTATGTGGTGTGGTTATGACAGTCATAAAAAATAGCAACCATAGTCTTTATAGCAATAGTTGAAAATGATGTTTTTTTAAGCTCACCATTCTTTCCTTCCTTCCTTCTTTCATCCATCAATGAGAAGGCCCTAGCAGGATGGTCGTGGTGATCTGTGCAAGGTTGGCTTTGAGTGGGACAACAGACTTCTTAGAGAGGCCAGGGGATTGGCTACTCAGTATCAAACAAATAACTAAATATATTGAGAATAATGGGAGCCAGGTTTCTCACTATCACAGAAGGAAGGTATAAAAAGCTAGGACTGGAATTGGAGCTGTCCGTGTGGATTTGTAGTTTCCCAGATAGTTGGAGAGACAGACAGACAGCTGCAGAAAGAAATACAAAGCTTTGCATATATATAAGCCTACTTAGAGTTCCTAGTTTGTTCACTGAGAGGATCTGGTAGCAGCAACACCTCAAAAGAAATTACTTCTAGCACATGGAGCTCGTCTTCTAAGTACCACTCTTCACTAAATGGAAGGAGGACTCCTTGGAAAAATGGCTGATCTCAGAACTGGGATAGGAGAAGTCCATGATGAGCCTGGAACATTTTGTAACAGAAGCTTAAAGAATGAGTTTGCAAGGGGCTGAAAGGCTTTCTAGGCAGAGAAAAACGTCGGCACACAGAGACATAATCTTTCTTTTTGTGGTGTTCCCTCACTTGGTGAAGGAATTGGTATCCATGCAGTTGTGTGGCCAGAACCTGGGATTCCACCCTCACACCCCCCTGGTCCTTGCCTGCTCTGTCATATTTATGTGTAGGTTTGGTCAGTTTTAACCTCTAAATCTTTTTGCTTTTTCTTCAACTTCTCTCTTACCTGCCATTGCCATTGTAGCCTTAGCAACTACTCTTTTCCCTGGACCACTTCAGTCTTTGCATTCCTGGGTCCCCTCACTACCCCTCCCTCCCCACCTCCCCACCTCCCCATCACCTTTTCTCCTCTCCTCTTCCCACCTCCCCATCACCTCTCCTCCCCTCCCCATCACCTCTCCCCTCCTCACCCCTTTCTTTCCCTCCCCTCCTCTCCACATTGCTTTATAAACAGTCTTTATAACATGCAGATCTGATCATCCATCTCTTCTCCACCACTGCCTCCCCAAAATACTAGATAAAATCTAAAATCATTCACATGGACCCAGCACTTCCTTTTTGTCTCCAGCCACTTGCCCCTATGCTCTCTGCTACAGAGATTACAGCACACTTTCAGTGATTTTCTTTGACTCCACACTACTGTGTTACTTCTTACCTTAAATGCTTTGACAGGTACTTCCTGTACCTGGGATGCCTTGCTCCCTAAAGAAAGCCCTCTCTGAAATCTAGTCTAGATTAGAATTTCTGTCATAAAGCTCTCATAGTACCTCATACTTTTTCCTTTACTGGGTTTATCACAGTTTATAACTGTGTATTTGTGGAATTACTAGTTGCTGTCTGTTCTCTCCATTAAATTCTAAGACTCTAATTTGGTTGCTGTAGAAGTCTGAGAACCTGGTACAGTGTGGTACAACACAATTCGCATGAATGAATGAAGGAGCAAGAGGCTCACTGTGTGGTGGGGAAGATAGGCAGACATGCCAGTAACTAAATAACAAATGAGTTGAGTATTGTGAATGCCATAATAAAAGCATCAACAAAGGACTCCTAGAATACAGTGAAGGAGAGATTAATTTCACCTGATGGGATCTAGGAACAAACAGCTGTTTTATGTGAATTACAATTTCTGGTGACGACTTGTTTTCATATTTGTTTCTCCTCTTCCTCTTTTTTTCTCAGAGATCTAATATGATTCAACTAAGAACACCCTGCTGTTATAAAGAATGGTTCAGACTGTATTCCAGTGTTATATAACAATAATTTGTGTTTTAACTCATAATTTAATGCAGGTGAAAAATCTGAATTTTTATGATGTTGTTCTGGATTTTATATTAATGGATTCCTTTGAAGATTTAGAAAACCCACCCACATCCATACAGAATGTAGTAAATAACCGCTGGCTAAACTCTTCCTTCAAAGAAACTGTAAGTGGTGGTTTACCTTGTTTTCAACCATTTCAGTTTGATGAAAAATGGTCAGAACTGGGAAGATTAATAAGATTTACTTATATTTCTGCCTATAGAATGACTAGTGTGGAGACTGAGTTCATTCTTTGATATTGGAATCAGACGTGTACGATACACTATGTCTTCAGATGAAATTCTTCTTTGGCTCTTGTCAGTCCCTCCCTTGACCTGGAGGACCCAGTATTTCTTCAGATCTTGAATAAACTCAGGCTTCAGACTAGTTCAGGCCTAACCAAAAATTGTAACTGAACTGGCTCTGTGACTGAACTCAATATAGCAGTTGTAAAAAGACAATATGTATTTCTCAGAGGAAATACGGAGATTCATGTTCTCAAATAATATCAAAAATTAGGGGAGAAAGGAGCGCCTGGCTGGCTCAGCTGTTAGAACATGTGACTCTTGATCTCGGGTTAGTGAGTTCAGTCCCCACAATGGGTGTAGAAATTACTTAAAAATAAAAAATTTGTAAAATATTTTTTTAATTAGGGGAGGAAAAGAAAGAGGCGTGTGCAGACATAAAACAAGTTTAAACTGTATTCTGTACTTTGACTGTTTTCAGTTTCTCTTGTGTTTTTCTACTTAAATCTGTCTGACATTATTTTTTTTCGTTGTGTTTTTAAGTGTGTACCTGGAAGCAGGTGGAATGGATATTCATGATGCAGTTTGAATGCCTTTCAAAAAAAATGTTCCAACTGCCTATTTCACAAATATTTTAGAAATTCCTGCCATTACATTTGAAAGCATTTTTAATAAATCCACTTTTCCCTTAAAAGGTGTTTTACCTGTGGAAGGTATATAGTCTCCCGTTTCTATAACTGATTTGGTAAAGTGACCTTGTTCAAAGTTGGACCATGCCAGATTTCTTTAAGATCCACTTGGGTGTTTTAGGCCCTGTCGTTAAGGTTGTCTTCTTAGTTCTTTATTAGAATAAAACTGTTAGCTCTACCTACAACTATTTCCAGCAATACTATTCTTAAAGAAAAAAATTACTCTGTCTTCATTATTACACATACAACAGTTGTTATACATGTGTATCTCTGTACACATATTTTCATTTTCACTCTTTTCCCATAGGAACAGAATTGAAGAACTCCTAGAGTTGAACTCTGGTTACCAAGTTTCTGGTACCAGAGTTCAGCCTCTTTCCTTTAGTATCTTTGCATTTAATTTTAAAATTTATAAACACAAAGTATCTTTTCATTATTTTTACAAACAGTGGAAGGAATCTGGACTAGTTCTTTTCAGTGGTTAATGTTTTGAACAGTTTAGACCCATAACCTATGAATTTCTAATAAAAATCTCTCCTAATGCAATGTTTGCAGTTATCAATTTAAGTCTTGTTTTTTCTCATCTGCATTTATTTAGGCTGTGGCTTCAAGTTGTTGGTCAGTGCTGAAACAGAAAAGGCAACAGATGAAGGTAAACTTCATTTTGCCTTGGACTACTTTGTTGAGTGATTTGAGGCTCCTGTCAAACAGCTGAGTCAGTCCTCAAGTGGGGATGGCAGCTCATAAGGACTGTCACTCAAGCTGGATGAGTGACTTAATGATACTGGGTTGGCTTGTCCTGTTTTGAATTCCTTCTCCCTCTTGAGGCATGCATGGGATTTCTACTATGTGGGAAAGAGTTTAGAGTTAGAAATGGCTCAGATAGAATTTTTTAAATAATTCTGAGGGCCATATATTTGAATAATTTTTGTTTAAAATGATTCCAGAGACCCTGTGTTTTGAACAAGCTTTCCAAATGATGATTATAAACTCAGATGTTTGAGACTGGTTTGGGGTTAGGGAGCAGACTAGTAGACGCAGGCTTAATTTTCTCACTAGCTGTTATGACTTCAATCAAGTTCCTGACTCCGCTGAACTCCACTTCTCCCTTTTGCAGAATGGAGTTGGTGCCTACCTCATGGGGTGGCTGTAAGGGTGAAATGAGATAATATCTACCAGCTTCATTTAAACATAAAACTTAAAGCATAAATACAGAAACGAGTTTAATAAGTGCTAGTTACCATAATAGTCATGACAATAATGTATCTAGCTTTATCTGTTCTTAGCATAAATCTTGTGCCTTAGACTTGTCTTCTGCCTTACCCACAGATACCTATTTATCTCACCTCTTGGGAAACTATTTTCTGTAACTGGAATGCCATGCTCTATCCTCTGTATTTAATACATCATACCTTTTGTTGAGTTCAGCTCAACATTATTACTTGGCAAAGCGTGTTCTCGTACTTCAGCTCATGCTAATGTCCTACCTGTCTGTGGGATTTAGAATTTTAATATATGCAGAACCTCTCAGACTAAATGATAACTTCAGTGCATCCCTCATAACTTTATGGCCTTCATTGGTTAGCTGTGTGTGATTCAGGACAGGTTATGTAACTCCTCCAAAGTATCACTTTCTACATGATTAAAATGATGTTAACATGACCTACTTTTTCAGGAACTTTTTATCAGATTAAATAGAGCATATTATCTGGAATATAATGGTAAATTGCTGTTACAATATCTGTATTCTTTAAATTGATGTTTAGAAGATGATTCGGAGCCTATAAAATAGAAAATAACCCCTCCAAGAGACAGAATCTTAAAACATAGTTATCCCCAGTTGATGCTATATGACAAATCCCACAGGATGTTATATAGCAAGAGAATTTCAGAAGGCTATTAATAAACTTGGAGAGGTTCCTAAGTTACAACTGTATATGTTACTATTGCACAAGAAGAGGCCATTACACAATTAAATGCCTTGATAATATCTGGTTCCTCAACTGAAAGTTAGGGTTCTAATAAGCATTTTTTTGTGCTTAATCATTTAAAAATCATTTTGGTCTTTTTCAGATAATCTAATTAAGTGATTGTGTAAAGCTGTTTAATAGCTGAAACCCTGGTCATCTCATTCATCCTGAAAACTACAGTGCTAAGGAACGCCATAGCATTCTTGTTATTGCTTGGTTACAACACTTATATGATTGCTTTTTTATGAGGTATTTTTATGAGGTGAAAATGCCTTCAAGAAATAATGTTCCTCAGCATATTTGAAACCGTTTGCTAGAATATGAAAATTACATAAAACATCCTGTGACTCTAAAAGTTACTTGTAAGCTTATTCACATCCTTGGTAGACTGGCTCACCATTAACCCTTGGTCTACCCTCAAAAAAAGAGCCGGTCATACGATGGGCAGCAATTAGAGTTTCTCTACTAGAGATAGCTAATTCAAGAAGGTAAAAATAACTTGATTCTCATTTACTTCCCAACAGATCCCAGATGGCTTTTTTGCCCATTTCTATGCCATTTGTGAGCAAATCAGCCCTGTCCTAGCCTGGGGCTTTTTGGGTCCTAGAAATTCTCTCTATGATTTATGTTGCTTCTTTAAGGTACGTTCAGCCATTGAATCGTTTCTTTTCTCTAAATCAAAAAGCAGATAAGTTTTATTGTTTTGCTTTTGCTTGTGTAGAAAAAAAGAGTACCAGTGAAAGGTAAGGTTGTAAAAATCACCTGAATTCAGTTTTTAAATGCCAGTGGAACATTATTATATAGATTTGGTACTATATCCTGGAGTAGATATCATAAGTCCCGTCACTATCAATTCAATTCCGTCTATAATGGAGACACGTGTTTGGATGGTGTTAGTACCATGTTACAGTCAAGTTGCTGCAGACAGTTGTTCTTCATGTCTGGACCCTTTTGAAATACCTGTCTTTATTGCACATGTAGGCAATTTAGAGCTACATTCTGGTTCAAGGTTAACATGAATGATAAAATCTCAGGTGTGAGAAATAACATGCAAGTTTAAGGTTGTATTACAGAATACAAGTTATAATACGCTGCAGAATTTTCTGCCTGGCACAGTGCCAAGAAAAGTCCCACTATTTTTAAGTTTATTTATTTATTTTGAGAGATATAAATGTAAGAGAGAGAACACAAGCATGGGAGGGGCAAAGAGAGAGAGAATCAATCCCAGGCAGGCTCTGCACTGTCAGCACAGAGCCCAGCATGGAGCTTTATCCCATGAACCATGAGGTCATGACCTGAGCCGAAATCAAGAGTCAGACCCTCAACCGACTGAGCCCCCCAGGCACCCCAAGCCTCACTATTTAATAGTCTTGAATTTAGGCTGTTTCAAGGAGCAAATAAAAGTAAACATAATCAAGTATGAATCTGAAAGTTTTTGATGTTTGTAAGTTTGGATGTTTCACTATAGTGCTGATTTAAAAAGTTAAATTATTGGGATGCCTGAGTGGATCATTTGGTTAAGCATCTGACTTTGGTTCAGATCATGATCTCATGTTTCATGAGTCTGAGTCCTGCATCGGGTTCTTTGCTGACAGCTTGGAGCCTGCTTTGGATTCTATGTCTCCCTCTCTCTGCCCCTCTCTGGCTTGCACTCTGTCTCTGAGAAATAAATAATAATAAAACATTTTTAAAAAAGAGAAAGAACTTTTATAAAAAATAAAAAGTTGAATTATGTTTATGTGCTGTTAATATAGCATTTATGGTAATGTTTAAGAAATATTTATTTTACTGCCATTCAAAACTGGTCAATTTTTGAATCGTTTTCTTGAACTCCCAAATGGAAGGTATGTGTTTGTGGGGAAAATTTGGACTGAGAATTAAGTTTGTCATTAATGAACAGTCTGAATCTGGGCAAATCATGCTCTTGTCTTCTTTTTCTTCATCTCTAAGATGAGGGGGCTTGATAGGCTGATTGCTAACAACTCGTCCAGGTATAAAGTTAAGCAAATCTATGATGTGTGCCTTCTTAGTACTTCTTAACATTTGATTTCTGAGGATAGAAAGTAAGTATTTCTGTTTTTTGTTCTTTGGAATTACTTTTTTCCTCTCATCATGACAAACAGGCTGAGACTTAATATTTAGTAGTATACAACTTGCCTAAAATGAGTTTCAGAAAAAAAGAATGAGGGGCGCCTGGTTGGCTCAGTCGGTTAAGCGTCTGACTTCGGCTCAGGTCATGATCTCACGGTTTGTGGGTTCGAGCCCCACATCAGGCTCTGTGCTGACAGCTAGTTCAGAGTCTGGAGCCTGCTTCACATTCTGTATCTCCCTCTCTCTCTGACCCTCCCCTGCTCATGCTGTCTGTGTCTCTCTCTCTCTCTCTCCCTCTCTCTCTCTCTCTCAGAAATAAATTAAAAACATTTTAAAAAATGAGAGTTTTGCCATTTTGAACAATATGGATGGACCTAGAGGATATTATGCTAAGTGAAATAAGTCAGCCAGGGAAAGTCAAATGCCATATCATTTCACTTATATGTGGAAACCAGAAAACAAAGCAAATGAACAAACAAACAAGAAAAAAAAAACAAATAGAATCGTAAATACAGAGGGGCACTTGGCTGGCTCAGTTGGTAAAGCATACAACTCTTGATCTCGGGTCTGTGAGTTTTAGCCCCCCATTGGGTGTAGACATTACTTAAAAAAGAAATCTTAAGTAAATAAATACAGAGAACAAACTGGCGGTTGCCAGAAAGGAAGGGATTGAGAGGGTGGGCAAAATAGATGAAGGGGATTAAGAGGTAGAAACTTCCAGTTATAAAATAAATAAGTCACAGGGATGAAAAACACAACATAGGGAATATAGTCAGTAATGTTGTGATAACATCGCTTGGTGACAGGTGGTAACTACACTTACGGTGGTGAACTCTGAGTAATGTCAGCGTTGAACTTGCACTGTGTTGTACACCTGAAACTAATACAACACTGTATATCAACTATACGTCAGTTTTTTTAAATGGGTTTCATCAGAAGTGTTAACTTACTGAAATGAAATATCATTCATTATCTTCCACTGATTTGAAATCTGAAATTTGTATTTTTCATGTATCTTTATTTAGGTACAGAAAAATATACACTTAAAACTTAAAAATGGGGCACTGAGTGGCTCAGTCAGTTAAGCGTTGACTCTTGGTTTCGGCTTAAGTCATGTTTTCACAGTTTGGGAGTTCAAACCCTGCATCGAGCTCCATGCTCTCAGTGCGGGATTCTCTGCTTCTCCCCCACCCCTCTCTCTCAAAAATAAATAATTTAATTAATTAAAAGAACCAAAAGTTACAATTATGGGAAATAGTTTACTCTTCTATCTTATACTAGTACCAGTGTTCAGAAGTAACAGTGAAAGGGTCAGTTAATGAGAAAGAATTAATAATAGCTTCTTAAATTTATATAGTGCTTTCAGGGTTTACAGGCATTCCCAATAGATTATTTCTTCTTCATCATCATGTGAGCTCTGAAAGGTACAAAGGACTAGTATTATCCCTTATTTTACAGAAAAATAAAATGAGATCCAAGAAAGGTGTAAGCGCTTGTTCAAGGTTCCTTTTCCAATGGATATGGCACTAGCACTGGGAGTCTGGCCTTCTGACTCCTAATTCAATGCTTGTTACACTATTAGTAGCTATTTAGATAAACAAAATTGTGGTCTGTTAAGCACCAATTTGTTTTGTGTTCATTTTCCAGAATCAAGTTCTTTTCTTTCTCAAAGACATTTTCGACTTCGAGAAGGTGCGCTATTCCAGTATAGAGACTTTGGCCGAAGACCTCATGCAGTTACTTATTCGCCGCACTGAACTCTTAATGGCCTACCTTGGAGCTGATGCACTGAGGCATACAAGTAGTTGTATAAGTAGTCATGGTCATGTTATGTCCAGTGGCCTGTTGGAAGCCAAAGTACAATAGGTACCATAAAAACCATACATCTTGAGTGTGCTATGAAATATTTAAGGTAACTATTGATTTTGTAACACACATTACAAGGAATTGGGGATATGGACTCAGGGAGGGAAAAAAAAATCCGGTAAAGAACAAGTGATCCTACTATATTTACACAGAAGTTCTGTCATTGAATCCCTGTGTACTGTATCCAAAGTGACATTTTCCAGTCTTTAGGTAATAATTTAAGTGGTGAAATGTTGTATATTTTACAGAAATATTGCTTGAATTGAAACCAGTTACTTGGGAGTTAATATGTCGTCTTGAAGTTGTCTGCAGTGTCCAGTATCATTCTCCAAAGCGCTGTTTTTATGCTTTGCACCTTGAATATATACACTTTAGCCAAGACCGTTGTGGCCCACACATGTAAGAATATATGACTCCTTGTTTCAACAAGTTTAACTTTGCCTGAAAATGTATTTTTCATTGTAAAGTTATTCATTGTTTAATCAAGTTTGGGCAGTAGTGATGTTTAATATGTACTGCTTATATTATTGCTTGTGCATTCGCTTATGTTTGAATCAAAAAAATTGTAATGGCTATCTTATAAAACATTTAAATGAATTGACACTGAGAAGCTTACAAGTTTATATTAGATTTATTGCAGTTTCCAAAATATATTATTTTGGTCCTATAAGTTAGAATAGAGACTGAAGAAATTTCTTTTATCTTTTTATAGATTAGAGCATTTTCCCTTGAATGAATATTGATTAAAAAGATAACATTTATTAACTGTGAGAGGTAATTAAGATTTTTTGTTTGTGTAGTTTTGAGACTGTCTCCCAATAAATATCTCAAGGTATTAATCTGGATACAGTAAAATAATTTTCCTTTCTCCTTTTATAGAACTTAGCACACTGGGGGTTTGTCATATTATGCCCCTATTTTTAAAATATTCATACTTTGACTCTTAGTGAAGTTTTAAAGGTTTTTTTTTTCCCTGAATATAGAACAAAATATTTTTTAGTGGTATGGAAGTATATTTCATGTCCTTTATGATAAATAAATGAATGAACAAATGGCTTGTTCATATGAGGGGTTCTTCAGGGTATATTAGATACATTCAGAACTGTATTAATTTTGTGTCTAAACCATATATACCACTTATTTAAAGTGACTCACTCAGCAAATCAATGGATTGGATTCATTGATTATGCTCCTAAGGTGGGTTTTATTTATTTTAGGAGTGAGTTACCCAGAAAGATCTGAAGTATATTTTTTAAAAATGAATTTTTAAAGTGCCTAGTTTCTGATTAATGAATAGAAAATGAAAAGCAAGGGGAAAAAGCATAATCTTTTAAGGTTTTGAATTTACATATGTGCCATATATATGTAATATTGATTACAAAATGTGAGTTTCAGAATCTTTATGCTGTTTTCATGTTACTGTGTTCCATAATATGGGTTACAGCATTAAACAGTATGAAATATTGCTCTGATATTTAGCTCCTGACCTTCCTTATGTATATTATTAATTTAACAATTGGCTATTTGTAACTCTTATTATTGATGGAGGAATATCATTGGAAGTATCAAAGCTAAAAGTTCCATTATATGTTGTTTTATTTTTTAACTCATCTCTTGTATTTTTAGCTTCTTGTTGAGGTACCCCTGACCTTGAATGAGTCACACACATGTGTATACACACACACATTCCCATCATTGTGTAGACAGGACAGTTATTGCTTATATTAATCTTCCTGTTTGCAGGGGGAGGCTAAATGTTTTAAGCTGTGGTTTTACAAACAAAGATAGAAGTAAACTTAATTACTTTTTTATTTGAGGAAGATATTATTTGAAATCTATTTTGAAGAATTGCACTATTTAATAATGCTGCTATTACATAATATAACTCTGGGGAATTTATTTCATCAGATAAGATGAATGGCTTTCCAGAAGGTGTTTTTTCTTCTCTTTCACATTTCACCTTAAGAAAAAAAGCCACCCATATTCAAGAGGTTGGTTTGTCAAAATCAGTGAGTTTGATTAGTTTCTAGGCGGTTGTGTAGCTACTACTTTAGCAAAAATGCTTTCTTTGTGGCCTTTGACAAAAGAGATAAGAGTGACCAAATACAACTTCAGGGTGATAAGTATGGGAAAAACCTCTCTATTGTAAGGGAAGAAACTTGAATTAGTTAAACATCTCTCAAAAACGGTTCATACACGGAACATACGTACCAATTCCAGTTTGCCTCGAAATTAGGTTAAACAGTTAAAGCAGTGTTGTAATAATAAAAAAGGATTAAACTAAGTCTGGAGCCTTTTAGGAAGGAACCCTGTTTGACACTTAACATGACCATTGTGAGTCCTACTAACATCCACTGCCCTGTGTACATGATAAGAGGGTGTTAAAATCATCCTGAGAAAATGGCTTTTTCTCCTGTTTTCTGGAAGAAAAAAGATCAGTGTTCAGGTGATTCATATTTGCTAACTTTTTTTTTTCTATTTTTGTTTCTCTGTGTTTTTGTTCAAAAGGCTAGTTATTTCTTCTCGAAGGCTTATGTTTATTAAATATCAAATTGAGGTTACTTTTTTAAAATAAAGAAGCCAAGTTTGTCATACTCTTCTAGTCAGCTCCAAAAACCTTTCTCTCAGAAAAAAAAGTACTATTTATTTGCATCGATTTATTTTGATTCTGTTGTTAAATTATCTGACTTTATAAAAAAAATGTAAACTTTCTCTTGCCTTAAGATGCAACATGTTCACACCTGAAACTATTGCAACATTGTGTCTCAACTATGTTTCAATTTTTAAAAAGGTCACATTTTCTACTTAAATGATTACCTAAAGAGTGGTTATTTGCATCACAAAAGAATTAGTTTATTATCCCTTTAAGCCTATGAAATAGGAATGCCAAAGTAACATTTAATATACTTCTCTGTGACCTTTCATAATCAAATTTTAATTATGTTCGTGACATAATTTGGTTTTATTTTAATTAATATGAACACATATAGGAAATTATTTGGAGTATATATTTCAAAGTGATTATAAGAATGAGGCTGAATTCAAATCTTTTGTTTTTTACTTGGATTAATCATATTTAGAAATTTCTCTAAGTGAGACTCAAGAATTTGTATAATCTATGATTAATGGAAATAAGGGCATTCTTTCTTTGTTCCTAATGATTGTTATGTTATCGTTTTGCTTAGTTTGAGAACAATCATGTATTATCTTTACTTGGCTGATATTAGTAAATGTGTCTATTTCCTAAATGTAAGGACTGTACTTATTAATTTATGTAAAAGTGAAGCTCTACAGTAGCAGGAAAAAAAAATAGCACTGGCTCTTTAGCCAAAATAAAACTCTGTAACATGGATGTATCTCTACTACTGCCAAATAAAGAATTGATGGTACATCTTACTGATGTATTGACTATTTTATACAATGCTTACATACATTTGCAAGATCACACCTGTCTCATCAGACCCTGACATATAGAAACTTTCGGTCTCCATAAGACCACACATCTACAGGCACAGAGAAGAGACACTGCAGAACTGTTGGAACCAAGCACCAAAGCAGATGTTTTCTTTATGGACTAAGTGGGAGAAAAGACAGTTTTATGAGGAGTAAAGCCAAAGTACTTGTGTTGGGGATATTTGTTTGTTTGTGTTTGAGAGAGAGCATGTGTGCAAGTGGAGGAGGGGCAGAGACCGAGAGAGAGAGGGAGAGAGAGGGAGAGAGAGAGAGAGAGAGAGAGAGAGAGAGAGAGAGAGAGAGAAAATCTTAAGCAGGCCACACGGCCAGCAAGAGTCCGATATGGGATCATGACCTGAACGGAAATCAGGAGTCGGGTGCTTAACTTACTGAGCCACCCAGATGCCCCAAGAGTACTTGTGTTTTAATTGATGAAGTGTTTTGATTGACACAATATAAATGTATCTGATTGATGATCGTGCAACCATCTCTATTCAGACATCCTGTTTCCCACCACTTCCTTGTCAAAGTTCAGACACAGTCAATCAAGGAGAAGGGGGTGCTGCCTGGACACTGCCGGAAGCACCAGGGGAAAGAACGGTTTGTCTGGAGGTAAATACAGCAGTCGCCATACGAGTATGAGGTCACTGTCTTCCCAGCACAGAAATGGGGTGGGGGATGGACAGGGATCTGGAGCAACGTCTCCGTCTCCTCTTCTGTTTTCTTTGTCACCTGCCACCCTCCTTGCTCTCCCATGCCATCCTCCATCCCACTGCCTGAACTTAATGTTTTGTATTTTAAACATCTCTGAATTTGGGGGCTCCTGGTTGGCTCAGTTGGAAGGGCTTGAGACTCTCGATCTCGGGGCCGTGAGTTCGAGCCCCACACTGGGGATAGCGATTATGTAAGTAAATTAATAAAAATAAAAATTTTAAACATCTCTGAAATTTTAAGTATGTTTAGAATATGTCTGTACAAGCATCTCAGTGTCTTGTTACATTATTTGCAGGGCTTTGCTGGAAATGTTTATTAACTCATTTGGTTTACCCACCGTCTTCCTTACTGCTCTTATGCCTCTTTTGACTTTTATTACAAAGTATTTCTTTTTTTACCCTGTATTCTGTAATACTTTATCCTGCCCTGTCTTCTCCTTTAATCTCTCCCTCTCCTCATGCTGCTGACATCTTTGATCAACTCCACAGCTCTCTTGTCTGCTGAGGTGTTGTGTTTTTTTTCTCCCTACCTCTGAACAGTGAAAACCTTTCAGTAACCTTCATCATTTGGGCAGGGAAGGACTGAATTCCAGTATAGAAGAAAAAAGCAAACCTTCCTTTGACACTTTATTCTTTGCTTAAAAGCCACAGCAAAGCAACTGGTACATCAAATATCACCTCAACATTTTGCTTTTAACTGTCTCTTATGTATGTCACAAAAGCCTTCCACAAAGTACATTTATATATAGGAGATTACAGAACTTTTATGATTTGCTGTGTTTGAAATAATACCATTAATACTTGTCTATAGAAAAGCACTTTGACATTTGCAAGCACTTAAAATACAAGACTTTCAGAACTTTGTTGTTTGTTTGTTTAACAACACTGTGAGAAAATAGGACCAAAGACTTTAAAAAGGACTGGGTCCTTAATGTGGCTAGGAGATGGCTAATTTAAAAAAGTAGGGGGGCGCCTGAGTGACTTAGTTGAGCGTCTAACTCTTGATTTCATCTCAGGTCATGATCCCAAGGTCATGGGATCAGGCCCTGCATTGAGCTCCACACGGAGCGTGGAGCCTGCTTAAAATTCTATGCTTCTGCCCCTCTTCCCCACTTGTGCATGAGCTCCTCTCTCTCTGTCTGTTTCTCTTTTATTTTTTTTAATGTTTATTTATTCCTGAGAGAGAGAAAAACAGAGTTGAGCAGGGGAGGGGCAGAGCAAGACACCGAGTCTGAAGCAGGCTCCAGGCCATGAGCTATCAGCACAGAGCCCAACCTGGGGCTCGAACTCAAGAGATGAGTCATGACCTGAGCTGAAGTCAGACGCTTAACCAACTGAGCCATCCAGGCACCCCTCTCTGTCTCTTTAAAAAAAAAAAAAAAAAGTAGGTTGGGGGTCCCTGGGTTGCTCAGTGGGTCAGGTCATGCTCTCACAGCTCATGGGTTCAAGCCTGGCATCGGGCTCTATGCTGACAGTTCAGAACCTGGAGCCTGCTTCAGATTCTGTGTCTGCCTCTCTCTCTGCCCCTCCCCAGCTCACGCTTTCTCTCCTTCAAAAATAAACAAGCAAACAAACAAACAAAAAAGTAGGTTAGAGGAGCCTGGGTGGCTCAGTTGGGGAAGCATATGACTCATGGTTTCAGCTCAGGTCACCATCTCACATTTTGTGAGTTTGAGCCCCACATGGGTCTCTGAGCTGACAGTGCAGAACCTGTTTGGGATTCTCTCTCTGCCCCTCCCCCACGCTCTGTCTCTTGAAATAAATAAACTTTTAAAGAAAGTAGGTTAAAGCAGGTGTGTTTGTTATCTACTGCTGCATAACAAATCATCCCCAAATTTAGCAGCTTGAAACAATAAACGTTATCTCACAGTTTCTGAGGGTTGGAATCCAGGAATGGCTGTTTCTGGTGTTTCTGGCTTATAGTGTCTCCTGAGATTGCAGCCATTTGAAGGTTTGAGCAGGATTTGCTTTCAACATTTGCTTACTCACGTGGCTGTGGTTAAAGGAGTGTTAGGTCCTTGTCTAACCTAACCAAGAGGAGTGTGGGCCTCTTGGCTGCATGAGTGTCTTTAAAACCATTGCATCTTCCAGAGTGAGCAATCCAAGAGATATCAAGGCCAAAGATACAGTATCTTTTATAACCTAGGCTGGGAAGCGGCACACTTGTGCCATGTTCTATTGATCATACAGACCAATCCTGACACAATATGGGAGGAGATTACACAAGGGTGTAAATATTAAAAGGCAGGATCATTTGGGGTCATCTGAGTGGCTGGATACCACCACAGGGAGCCATAATACATTACATATAGTTAAGGTAGATTATTTTAAATGAATAAATATGTATTCTTTGGGCAATAATTTGATGTAGGGTCAAGGCCTTCAGTAGGAGTGTGGATCCATTTGGCATTCTGAGCTATCTTTGTTGTATAGACTATATATCTAAATCATCATCTGAGATTTCCAGTTTCCCTTACTTTTGAAGGAGAAAACATTTACGTGGAAAGCAATGAATGCCAAATCCCCCTCATTTTCGTAATTTTGTAGCCACTTTTATACATTTCTCTTCCCCACATCTAGCTTGATGGTAATTTTTATAATCTATTTGCCTTTTTCAAGTCTTCAAAGCTTTCACCCTAGCTTTTGTAAAAACTATAACTTATTTTGCTTTTATATTTCTTCCTTTTTGTAATGGTTATGTCATTTCAGTAATGTGCAACCGATATAATCAAGTTTGAGAATAAACCCAAGTGATTCATGATCGGTATATGAGGAATGTTTATTAAAAAATGGCAAATCTTAGATTTCACGTAGTCTTTTTTTTTTTTTAATTTAATTTACGTATTTATTTTGCAAGAGAGAGAGTGTGCCAGTGGGGAAAGGGCAAATAAAGAGGATCCCAAGCAGGCTCCAGGCTGTCGGTGCAGAGCCCAATGAGGGGCTCAATCTCCTGAACCGTGAGATCATGACCTGAGCCAAAATCCAGAGTTGGACATGTAACAAACTGAACCTCCCAGACACCCATCAAATAGTCTTAAATGTAGCATGTCCAAAACTGAGCTCCTGACTACACCGGCCTAAACCTCCTCCTGTCCGCAATTGACAACTCGCAACTCCATTCTTCCAGATCCTCAGGCCAAAAACTTTGTCCTCACACCTCATGTTGCATCTTCCACCAAAATCTACCAGTTCTACTCTTTAAAATGTACCAAGAAAAAAACGTGCCAAGCGCTTCTCACTATCTTCCCAGGTATCAGCATGGTCCAAACTCCCACTACCTGTCGTCTGGTTATTTTGAAAGCCTTGTAATTGGTCTTCCTGTTTCATTTAGTGTATTTTTGTTTTTTGGGTTTTTTTAACATTTATTTTTGAGAGGGAGACAGAGTGCGAGCAGGGGAGGGGCAGAGAGAGAGGGAGACACAGAATGTGAAGCAGCCTCCAGGCTCTGAGCTGGAGCACATCAGTCAGAGTGAACATGCTAAAATTTGTCATATTGTGTCACTACTTTATTCAGAATCCACCACAGACACCCATCTTAAAGGCCAAAGTCCTTACAATGTTAGACAAAAGGGTTCTCCACCGTCTGTGTCCTGCCCCTGTCCACTTCCTCTTTTCACCCTATGTCTACCCAGCTTCACCCACGCAAGTCTCCTTGCTCTTCCTACATGTCAGGATCTTTCTCAGGTTTTCTCTCTCTCTTGGACCCCTTTTGTACAATATTTGGGGCACCCGGGTGGCTCAGTTGGTTGAACAACCAACTCTTGATTTCAGCTCGTCATGATCTCACGGTTTGTGAGATTGAGCTTCGCAAGGCGCTCTGTGCTGACAGTGTAGAGCTTGTTTGGGATTCTCTCTCTCCCATGCCCCCCCCCCCCACACTCTTTCTCTGAAAATAAATGAAATTAAAAATAAGAGGGGTAAGCTATTCTTTCCTCAATTAAAGAAATGTTCTAGATTGGTAATTAAAACAGCTATTTAAACTTAATCTAATCTAGACAGGTGGCCTAGATGGTCCAGCTCGCCCCCTCGCTCCCTTCACTACCATTACCTCGACCTTCTTTAGTTCATGGAACTGTCCGTGATCATTCTGGCTGCAGGGCCTTTGCACAAGCTGATCTCTCTGCATGACATGCTCTTTCCCCCACTCCCCACCTACTAACTTCAATATATGCTCTTGCTGTCTACTTAAATGCTGCTTTCTCAGAGAAGACTTCCTTTCACTCCCAATCTGTGTCAGTGTCCCCTATTATGAACTCTCATTCCACCCCTTTCCTCTTTAAACTTTCCAACTTAAGAGTTTACATTTATTTTTATGATTTAAAGAAGTGAGTAGAAGCTCTCTTAACTGAGAATCCACTTAGTGGGTTCACCCCATTAAACAAAGTGCTTCATTCTTCCTACAAAGCTCTAATATAGAGGGACACCTGGGTGGCTCAGTCAGTTAAGCATCCAACTCTTGGTTTCAGCTCAGGTCATGATCTCATGGTTTGTGGGTTTGAGACCCGAGTTGGGATCTGTGCTGGCAGCACAGAGCCTGCATGGAATATTCTCTCTTTCTTTCTCTCTGTCTCTCTGTCTCTCTCTGTCTCTCTCTCCCCCCTCTCTCCCTCTCTCTCCCCCCCTCCCTCCCTCTCTCCCCCCTCCCTCTTTCTCTCTCTCTCCCTCTCTCTTTCTCTCTCTCTCCTGCTTGTGCTGTCTCTGTCTCTCTCAAAATAAACAAATAAACTAAAAAGTCCCTCTAATTGGTACCCACATCATGCAAGGCCTCTTCTGCCTTCACCAATTCATTATTCATTTTTTTGTTCAACAAATATGCAGTTCTAGATATTTAGGATATAGCAGTTGAAAAGATAAATTACAAGTCCTCCCATTATGGAGCAGACACTCTAGTGGAAGAAGGCAGACAATAAGCAAACCATGTACTTAGTGATCTGCAATACAGATAAAACCAGAGCAGGAAAGTAGGGAATGCTGTGAATGAGGTGAGTGGATATCGTAGTTTTATTTTATTTTCGTTGTTTTAGAGACAGTACCCACAGGTGCACGTGAGCAGGGGAGGGGAAAGGCAAAGGGAGAGAGAATCTTAAGCAGGCTCTGTGCTGCCTCAGCTTACACATTTTATTATTTTTTTTAATGTTTATTTTTGAGAGAGAGTGCATGTGTGCAAGCAGAGGAAGGGCAGAGATGGGGGGAACCCATGATCCAAAGGAGGCTCCATAGTGACAGCAGAGAGCCAGATGTGAGACTCCAACTCACCAACTGTGAGATCATGATCTAAGCCAAAATTCACTGCTTAACCGACTGAGCCACCCAGGCACCCTCCACCAGCTTACACCTTTTAAACGAATTTCCAGGGCACCTGGGTGGCTCAGTCAGTTAAGTGTCTGACTTTAGCTCAGGTCATGATCTCACAGTTCATGGGTTCAAACCCCGCATTGCCTCTGTGCTGACAGCTCAGAGCCTGGAGCCTGTTTCAGATTCTGTGTCTCCATCTCTCTCTGCCCCTCCTCTGCTCATGTGCTCGCTCTCTCTCTCTCAGAAATAATTTTTTTTTAAAAAATTTCCATCCTGGCACACCTGAGCGGCTCAGTCAGTTAAGTGTTTGACTCTTGGTTTTGGCTCAGGTATGATCTCACAGTTCATAAGTTTGAGCCTCGCCTCAGGTTCTGGACTGACAGTGTGGAGCCTGCTTGGGATTCTCTCTCTCTCTGCCCCTTCCTTCCCCCCACCCCCAACACTGTGGCATGAGCACTCTCTCTCTCACTCAAATAAATAAACTTAAAAAATAAATTTCCTGGGGCACCAGGGTGGCTCAGTCAAGCGTCTGACTTCGGCTCAGGTCATGATCTCATGGTTCATGGGTTCGAGCCCCGCATCGGGCTCCGTGCTGACAGCTCGGAGCCTGGAGCCTGTTTCAGATTCTGTGTCTCCCTTTTTCTCTGATCCTCCCCTGCTCATGCTGTCTCTCTCTCTCTCTCTCTCTCAGAAATAAGTAAAACACTAAAAAAATTTTTAAAAAAATTTCCATCTTGAGTGGATGGTGATGGGGTGGAGATAAAAAGCTACAGCTGGGAGTAGAGAGCCTTTTCCATATCCCTGAAAATATAACCTGAGCACCACTGTCCAGAGCTGGAAGTTGGAAGGGCTTGTCCCTGCTGTATCTCTGCGGATGCTACCACAATACGATTTTTATATTTTTCTCTTTTTTTGTTTGTTCTCTCTCTTCTATCTTTTATTATTTGTTTTCTGCATGCAGTGAAAAACTGAAGATCTCCCATACCAGAAAAACCTCTTTAAGGGTTATCTGATGGGTTTAACCGACAGGCTGGTGGTCGGGTTGAAAAGGCCTGTGGGTGCTAATAACCGCAGGTGCCTTTAGTTTAAAAAGACCGGAGATGATTTGCCTTTAACTAGGGAAAGGAGGTAGATTATATAAGTAGTATTCGCGTCTAGGTGGTGGTGGTGGTGGTGGGGTTTTTTTAAACCTCTTTTTCTCCCTCCCCCTTCTCCTTCCACTTTTCTCTCTCACCACTCTCGGTGGAGTTGAAGACGAAGGCCAAGAAAGAGGGAACCACAGCCGGGTGAAGCGGTCCCGGGACTGCCGCCCTATAGTCTCAGCAACAAAAGAAAATTTGGTCAAAGGTCACGCTGTGGACGAAGACGAGGTGGTGGCTCGGCGTCTCGGTTAGAAACCAGGACTGGAAGAGTCGCTGAGAGCAGTGGGCCCCCGGGCAACCCGGCTGTGGGCAGCGGGGAGCCAGCTGCAGCCTGGCTGCGAATCCCATTCCAGCACCACCACGCACCCACCGGGGAGGCCGCCCCCGGACCCCGCCAGGAGGTGGAGGGCAGAACCCCCGGGAGACCACCGGCGACCCAGAGTCGGGCGGCCCGCAGGGTCTGGCGGAAAGTTGGCGGCCACNCCAGCGCCGCCCGTGCCCTGTCGGCACGAAACTCGGGTGCTCGGGTGCCTTCCCTGCCCCTGCCGGGAAGAGCCCTCCGCTAGCGCAGCGGGTGCCAGTCCCTTCGCTCTACCCGTGGGGTCCAGGCCGCCTCAAAGTTCAGTCTCGTCCCCCCACCCACCACGTGCCCCTGGCGCGGTCTCCGTCGCCGCCAGCGATGCCTGCTGTTTTTAAGAGAAATCGTTTCTGCTCTGTCCGTGCGGAGGTCGGGGAGTAATCTGTGATTTAACAGCCCATCATCTACCCCCTCCCTCCAAAGTGTTTTTTGGAGGCTATTTTGTCCGAGGTGGGATGTTGGGGTTGCGCAACTACAGTTGGAAGTTGGCATGCATAATGTGGTCACCTCTTTGGACCTCCCTTGTCCCTCTCTTTTTTGAAAACGCCGAGCTATTCCAACTGTTTGTAAACTGCGAAACGCCCTACAGTGCTAAAAATGTATTGGCATTTGTAAAGAAAATAACCAAGTTGGGAGGTTCGTTGATTATCGCAGTGGCTTCGAGATCTTCATTTTCTATTTATTTAAGGACCACAACGCGAAACAAAGAGAGCTGGGGGGAGGGTGCGGTAGGAGAGAGAGCGAGAACAAGGTAAAAATAGCAGAAGGCTATGTCCTAACAAAATGTCTGTCCTTGGGAAAGAGGCAGGTAGAAGAAATGAAGTAAGCCGTAAGAAATAGTTCCATGAGCAAAGCCATGGGAGCATCATTCATCAGCTAAGTTTTCTTAATGAATTTGTGTAACGGGCCCGCTGGCTGGCGAGTCACAACATAACTATGTTGGGTAGTACGATTAAGTAAACCTGAGTATTTATGCTATGCCATCTTAGTCACACGTCATTAGGTGAACCACATTACCACCACCACCCCCCCCCCCAATCCTTTTACAGGTTGAATTACTGACCTAAGAAAACTCAGAATACACCTAAGTCTTTGAAGTTCTTTTGAGTTTTGAAGTGTGCCAAGGTGGAAAAATAATTAATCAAATTGAGGGACAGGGTTGTTTGTTTTTTGAGATGTGTTTAGTATAAATGATCTTTGATTATTTGATACAATTAAGTAAGATTCTTCCTCACAGCTATTAGCCCCCTATTTTTGAGGTCTTTTATGGTTTGACTGGAATAATTTTAAGAAAAATGTGGGGATTGGTGTATTTTATCTGCAACAACTCCCTTAAGGAGCCCTAAGTAAAAGCTACAACAAAAATTTTTTAAATCCAGTTTCCCTCAAATTGGCGAAATTCGGTTTTAATGGAAGAGGCACACTTCTAAATCCATTTTCAGCTGAATGTAGTGAATAGCCATTTTTCTTGCTCACCTTCAATGGAATCTGTGCTATTTTTGAAAATATGATATGTAAGACTGATCATTGTCAAAATGTGTGTCATCTTGAGATGACTATATTTAGCATCAAGAAAGGAATGCATTATCTACGCTTTTGAACAGTATTTTTCCCCTGAAATTACACTTGAAGTATTTAGGTTAGGGTTTCATTTGTGAACAGAATGAAAACTGAGTATGTATATTTGGAAGAAATTAATTGGGGATTTAGATTGCTTCGAACCTGAGTGACCTGAAATGACATACTTCATTTAGGAATAAAGGATAAAAACCTACGGTTATCTTGAAAACCCCCTAAGGCAAATAAAAGTATTGTTTAAATAAAAACACATGCCTAGAGGAAAGAAAACAAAGCAGTAAATGTAGAAAAGTATGTAATAGATGGGCAGATATCTAAAAAAATTTTTTTTAATTTTTTAACATTTATTCATTTTTGAGAGAAGGGCAGAGAGGGAGGGAGACCCAGAATCCCAAGCAGGCTCCGAACTCTGTGCAGCACAGAGCCTGATGTGGGGCTCAAACCCACGAGCGGTGAGATCATGACCTGAGCCAAAGTCAGATGCCTAACCAACTGAGCCCCCCAGGTGCCCCTATCTAAAAATTTTTATGGAAGAGAGGACTCAGTACATTTTAGTATATAAGCCATATATACACACAAAATATCTTGGTCGTCTATTTTACGATTTAGAGGGGAAATGACCCACAGGATTCTTAACAATTTCACACATTTTTGTTCTTACTTAATTTGTGGTCTATATTACCTTTGTAATTTTTTTTATCTTCTTTCTTCTGGTTTTATAATTGGAAAATTACATTATTTACATACACTTGGAATTGTTACATTTTCTTTTTCTATGTAAATATTCAGTGTATTGTGTGGCTGGACTTACGGTGGTATACTCTATACATGAAGTGATAAGTGGGTTCTTACCCTGAAATCCAACTTATTTAACTTCTAATAAAATGTGTTTCTTTGCTTTAAACTTAATTTTTAACCATAAATATGGTTATATTATCAAGAATGGAGGGGCACCTGACTGGCTTGGTATGTCGAGCTTCCTACTTCAGTGCAGGTTATAATCTCACAGTTGGTGGGTTTGAACCCTGCATCGCTTCGGGCTTTGCTCTGAAGCATGGAGCCTGCTTTGGATTCTCTGTCTCTGTCTGTACCCCTCTCCCGGTCATTCTCTCTTAAAAATCATTTAACATTAAAAAAACTTATCAAGACTGGAAAAGGGGACCTTCAAAGTGCGACACACATTTTGTTAGTATTTTGATATATTTCCTTTTTTCTCTCAGTAGAGGTTCTTTTACTCGCTGCCCCNTCCTTTTTGCTGTCAGATTAGAAAACAGATTGGGGCTCCCTGGGCCACGTTTTGAGGTTGGTGAAATTTGACTTCCACCTTCCTTTCTGTGCCTCTTTCTTGTCCCTTCCTCCCCTTTGACTGGGCCTCCGCCTTTCAGGCCAAACTAGGTCTCCCTTTGTCTCTCCATTTGCTTAGTGCTGCCTGTTCATTTAGATCAGGAGCCACACACTGACAGCCAGAAAGCCACGTTCAGCCACAAACAGGCTTAACAAATAAAACACGGATTTCCAGCCACTGTTGAAAAATTGGAAGATGTTGGCAAAACTGGGTCCTTTGTGCACGGCAACAATGCTCTGGGACAGTAGTGGCTTCCCCCTCAGGGTATATGCTCCTTTTGACATTGTCTCCACCATTCCCTATTGTTTTACAACCAGTCCTCACTCACAGTAACCGTCAATTGCAGTACGTCAATTGCAGTACGTAAGATGGACTTATATTACATTTACATTACCTGACCATAGACACTGGAGTATGCAGTCCCCTGACCTAAGTGTGAGGGCAAGTCTGAAGCTATATGATGGGAAGTCTGGACCTGGCATTAGGAATCCAGACTTTAAAGTAGATACATTTTGGTTAGCAACTCTTCTCTTAAATAATGTGATCATAGGACTGAGAAGAAGAGGTTAACATTCACTGACCTTAATTGCTAGTATCAATTTGAGCTGGAAGGGACCATGTATTGATAACTAAAGTGAGTAAAAAGATTTTAACTGGTGGGATTTCAGAAAGGTAGGTATTTCTAGGAACTCTTAAATAATCCTAATCTCTCTCCCTCCTGGAAATGTTTAGGAGAGGTTTTTTGACCCCTAGAGATTGGCCGTAAAAAGGAGTTAACGACTGTACCTCTTCTGCCTTTCTACCCTTCCCTTCTTTGGAGGCAGGGCCTGGGTCTGCCCCTTCCCAGCTATGTCCTTCATTTGAAAGGCCATCTTCCACTTGCAGTGAAGGTAAGGAATCCCATTCTTCTCCAGAAATTACCACATCCATGTGATTTGGAAGCCAACTTCTGGTTTTCCGTGATAGATAGTTTAATGTAAATCCACTCCATTTTACTTTATTTTCTCTTTTAAAAAATTTTTTTAATGTTTTTGAGAGAGAGAGACAGCATGAGCAGGGGAGGGTCAGAGAGGGAGATACAGAATCTAAAACAGGCTCCAGGCTCTGAGCTAGCTGCAGTCCAGAGCCTGATGTGGGTCTCGAACCCATGAACTGTGAGATCATGACCTGAGCCAAAGTCGGCTGTTTAACCAACTGAGCCACCCAGGAGCCCCATTTTACTTTGTTTTCTATTCATGCATGCATGCATGCAGTTTTATCAGCAGTCCTCTTTTTGGAGATGTTAATCATAAGTTTTATTTGGTTGACTTTGGATTAGACAGTTTTCCTGTTCTCTCTTTGCCATTCATCTACTCCTCCAAATATGAGTTGAGTATGTACTGTGTCCTAGTTGTGTGAGATGCTAAGGATGAATAGAGCAGGGGCACCTGAGTGGCTCAGTCGTTTGCATGTCTGACTTCAGCTCGGGTCATGCTCTCACAATTTGTGAGTTTGAGTCCCACATCAGGCTCTGTGCTGACAGCTCAGAGCCTGGAACCTACTTCAGATTCTGTGTCTCCCTCTCTCCCTGACCCTCCCCTGGCCACACTCTGTCTCTGTCTCTTTCAAAAATAAACATTAAAAAAAAAAGAGTAGAGCAGCATTCTTGATTTTAAGGGTACCATAGTACAGTGATTGCTCTCTGAAAACTATCACATACAGTCATATGAGTGCAAAATATTATACATTACTAATACAGAAGAATGTCAAGGCAGGTTGAAAATAAGATTCTTTGTCACCAGTGAGGAATTGTTTATTGGCAGGAGGAAAAAAATCTCACTATTTGAAACAGATAAAATAGGATCTAATTTAACATTTTTGAATTGTGACAAGACTTATGACAATTTTTATAGCATTTTTAAAGTATAAAGTTATAATCTTTATTAACTAAATGTAAAGAAGTTATATTGTATTTTTTAAATGTTTTTTACTTATTTTTGAGAGAGAGAGAGCACGCAAGCAAGAGGAGGGCAGAGAGAGGGAGACAGAGGATCCAAAGCCAGCTCTATGAGCCTGATTCAGGGCTCCAACTCATGAACTGTGAGATCATGACCTGAGCCGAAGTCAGATGCTTAACCAATGGAGCTACCCATGCCCCAAATTATACTGTATTTAAGTATATATTTCTGGTAAAGTGAAAAATGATAAAATTTAGGCCCATATTTTATGAAGCTCAAAACAATGTTGTTGTGTGTTCCAAAGACTGTAAAGAGATAGGTTTTAACATTTACTTGTAGTATATAGTTAAGTGTTCTAAAACCTTCTTAAAAATTGGGAAGAATTTTTAAGTTTAATTAAAAAAGAATTTACTTGAGTTTAATGAAATGCAGATTTAAAGCTGTCAGTCTTGACGATTCTGTTCCTTGAGAAAGGAGATACCACATTAACACAGTGAAACCATTATTATAAATTATAGCTATGATTTAAAATTCTCTTCTTCAGGGGCACCTGGGTGGCTTAGTTGGTTGAGCATCTGACTTTTGGTTTTGGCTAGGTTATGATCTCGTGGTTTGAGTCCCGGGTCCACCTCTGCACTGACAGAGTGGAGCCTGCTTGGGATTCTCTCTCTCTCGTCCTCTCTCTCTGCCCCTGCCCTGCTTGTGCTCTCTCTCTCTCTCTCTCTCTCTCTCAAAATAAATGAATAAACTTAAAAAAATATTGATTCCTGGATTATTTGCTGTGTTGAAATATTTTAATTGAATATCTAAAAAAGTCAAGGAAAATTAAATTTAGAAAATATAGAGTCAAGCATCGATCCAATGAAATTCTAGAAAAGAAGCCTTAGCATGAGTATTTTTAGATCTTATGTACTTAATATTACATTCTACTATAAGACATATTGTCTCACAGCTTGAGCTTCATACCTTAATATTCAAACTGGGAATTATTTTATAACAGCTCTAAATTATACTCTATTCTTGAAACACATTTTATCAGGCTATTAAGTCATTTTCAAAAGTGTCTTGAAGCCTGTCTCACTAATTGCTGTACCTGTTGGTAACCAATATTAGTATTACCATTCAGCATATT
Source organism: Crocuta crocuta (assembly GCF_008692635.1). Classification (NCBI taxonomy): domain Eukaryota; kingdom Metazoa; phylum Chordata; class Mammalia; order Carnivora; family Hyaenidae; genus Crocuta; species Crocuta crocuta. The sequence continues at coordinate 1,856,375 of NW_027531143.1, forward strand.
ATATATATATATTTCATGTACTTAAATTAGGTAAAAATGGAGAATGATAAAGTAAAATAAGTAGCTGAGTAACAGTCAAGAAACCTGCAACTGAACACTTGCAGCCTCAGATAAGTCACTGCATCTCTTTGTGCCTTTTTTTTTTCCATATGGTAAATGAAGGGGTTGGACTAATTGATCTTTAAGGTCTTATATAATGAGCTCTAAAAATCCATGATTCTTTTTTTAAATATTATTTTTATTTTGAGAGAGACAGCATGCACACACGAGTGAGCGTGGGGGAGGGAGAGAGGGAGAGAGAGAATCCCAATCAGGCTCCGTCCATGCTGTCAACAAGGGGCTCCATTACGCTAACCATGAGATCATAACCTGAGCCAAAATCCCAAGTCAGATGCTTAACCCGCTGAGCCACCCAAGTGCCTCATAGATTCTTAATCTATGTATAAACAGACCCTAGATGTAATTCTGACAGGTGGTAAAACCTATTTAAAACTGAACTCATTTTCTGACTCCTCTAACATGTTTTCAGATTTAATCTCAGTTAATGGTAACTGTCTACTCATTTGCTTGAACTAGAAACTGAGTTAATTCTTCACAGTATTCCTTGCCTCTCCTCTCCCTCTCCAAGTCTAACTGGCCAGAGCTCTTGCGGTAGTGCCCCCACTACAAGGTAAGTTCTCTGGAGGCAGGCACTTTGTTTTTTGGTTCACTTTCATCTCTCCACAGGCTAGGACAGTGCCTGGAATATAGTAGGAGCTTCACATGTGTTAAATACGTGGATGAATGGGTTACCATGTCCTGTCATTTCCACTGCTAAAATGTCTCTTCTAGTTTTTCATTTGTAATGCCATTGTCTTAAATCGGGTCTTCGCCTGCCAGGACTACTGTATTTGTCCTCTTTCGTGTACCTCAATTTTCTGCATGGCTGTCAGAACGCTTTTTCTTTCTAGAATACATATCCGATTCACATTCTTGCTTTTAAAAAAAATCTCTTTTTGGGTCCTCATTGCCTATAGGATCAAGTCTAAACTTTCTTTCTTTGTTTTTTTTTTTTTGATGTTATTTATTTCTGAGAGAGAGACAGCGTGAACAGGGGAGGGTCAGAGAGAGAGGGAGATGCAGAATCTGAAACAGGATCCAGGCTCTGAGCTGGCTGTCAGCACAGAGCCCGATGCGGGGCTCGAACCCACAAACTGTGAGACCATGCCCTGAGCCGAAGTTGGACGCTTAACCAACTGAGCCACCCAGGTGCCCAAGTAAGAAAGTCTAAACTTTCTTAATATGACATTTAGGAATGTTCCCAGTCTGTGCCCAGCCTATCTTTCTGGTTTCATCATAGATTTCCTGGATAACTTACAGTTCTCCAAATTTGTGACAGGTCATCAGGCAATTGATGTTTTTGTTCATGTTCCTTCTTTTGTCTGAATGTGTGAAATCCTACTTATCATCTCAAGTCTAAATCAAATGTCACTCTCTCTGTGTAATGTTCCTTAACCCCAACCCCCTCCTTCATTCCACCATTGTCTTTTTCACAACTGTTCCATGTTTCTACAGCCCTGTTTATATACTGCTATCATAGCACTTAATGCTTCGTGTAATAACTAGTTGTGGTCCCATCTGTTTCTTCCAACGAAACTATTTGATCTCAAAGGCTGTTTCATACATTTTGTATATGATTGCTAGGCATAATGTCTAGTACAAAGTACATTCTTCTTCTCACAAAAATACTGTACTGTTAATAGAGACCATATATGTCAAATTTGAAAAACAAATGCAACCTTTTTGATAAATCATATCATAATATGCTATAGGCTATGGTAATATTGCCATACTCTGAAACCTATGATGGATATTTAGCTGTCTTCATTTAACATGAATGATTAATATGCTAGAGTGGCATCTTTAAATCCCTTCATCATCCCAGCCTTCTTTTTTATGACCAAGCTCTTGTTGATGAGCTACAAGTTTAACCTGATAGAAAACCTTTAGTGTTTTCTCTCTACTCATTCTTGATAACAGTTCATCGGCTTTGCCAAGAGATCTTTAACACTTATCAGTGCAGAGGGGCTAAATTGTTGTGTTGCTGCTGCCCTCTTATGGTGGACAAATACATTGCATCTGCCGGTGCAATTGGAAGTCAGTTAATACTAGATTAGGAAAAGACTCTGAGATTCCCCAAATCCTTTGGCATTCAGCTTACTGAGTATAGAAGTTATGTTATTAAAATAACTTCATTCAGCATTCTAAAACAGTGAGGGAAAGCTCAGTCCAACTACTCCCTTTGTAGAAAGAACTGAGATGAGTTGATAGAATGTTCTCTCCTGTAATTCAACAAATCTCAGAATGTGGTTTTAGAATTTCTGGGAGTATCCAAGACCCTTTAGGAGCCCATAAAGTCCCTCCTCTTTCAGTTATGTATCTGTATGAGGCTAGCTTTATTTTTATTTTTTGAGGCCATATCTTTAATACTTCAGTCAAAACAACATATCACAATAGTTTAAAAGCAGAAGGTATGAAAATGTACCTTTTATTAAGCCAGTATTAGAGATGTGCAAAAATATAAAACAATGCCACTCTTAAATATTTTTATTTTGAAAAATATTTTCATAAAATGTTTCTGTTGATATGTAATGGATTTGTTATTATTTTAAAGGACTCTCTTGGGAAGACTTTGAAGTAACCAGTCCAAACAAATTATAGGTTCTTATTTGATGACATCATTAAGTTACATATACATATACATATACAAATACATATACAAGCACATATACATCATTAATTAAGTTACATATACAAATAAAATTTAAGGATTTTTTAATGTTTATTTTTGAGAGATCATGAGCAAGAGAGGTAGAGAGAGGGAGACACAGAATCTGAAGCAGGCTCCAGGCTCTGAGCCATCAGTACAGAGCCCGATATGTGGCTCTGAACTCAACATGAGATCCTGACTTGAGTGGACATCAGATGCTTAACTGGTTAACCCCTTAACTGACTGAGCCACCCAAGTGCCCCCAAATATAAGGAATTTTTTTTAAAGCTACAGTACATCACAGGAAAGACCTGGAGCTTCTATACTGAACAAAGGAGAAGAGTAGAGTGTTTTAATTTTTAATATATTAAATATCTGTAGATAAAATCTATATAAAAGTTCTTGAAGGCTTTTCAATAATAAGCCTAGACATTAGGCCCTAAACTCAAAAAGTTTGAGAACCAGTTCTCTAATTCATAGCTTTTCTGCTACTGGAGACATTTTCTTTAGTATCAGAAAGCCTATTTTTATATGCATTCCCACACATTCAGATGTTATTAAAATGAATCATTTTCTAACTAAAAGTGTTAGCCTTGTTATATTGGTAATTATCTTTCATCCTATCTATACTATGAGCTCCATAAAAAGAGCTTTTAGGGGTGCCTGGGTAGCTCAGTTGGCTAAGCATCCAACTTTGGTTCAGGTCATTATCTCATGGTTTAGGGGCTGTGTGCTGACAGCTCAGAGCTGGAAGCCAGCTTTGTGGATTCTGTCTCCCTCCCTCTCTACCCCTCCCCCACTCATTCTCTCTCTGTTTCTGTCTCTTCTCTCTCTCTCTCTCTCTCTCAAAAATAACACATTAAAAATTTTTAAAAAGAGATTTTATCCTATTTTTCTTTGTATATGTAGTGCCTTACTTACATTGTGTCTAGCACGTTGTAGAAAGATGTTCAGTAACTTTCTTGAATGTTCGTTTCAGCTTATTCGTTCTTGTCTCATTTATTTGTAATTCCCACACTCTTAACCTCTAAATCTAGGAGATAACACGCGCAAACCACCTACTGTGTGGCCCAGAGTAGGGATTCAGTTGTCCGTTTCTGCTTTTCTCCTTCAGTGTAGGGACTCCAAGTCTTTACTGCGATGTATTGTAGCTTTAAAAAAATCCTTAAATTTTATTTATATATGTAACTGAATTTTATTAATGATTCCATCAACTGGGAACATACTGATTTTCTTTGAGTAGGTCCTTGAAAGTCTTCTCAAGAGAGAATAAAAGGCAAGAGTTCTTCTGAGCTGAACTGTGAGGGAAGAGGAAGATATACTCTGTGGTGCCTGGTGAATTCTGTTGAAATCATAGGATTTAAAACATCTATGAAGTATTTATGTGTCATGATGCACTAGCATAACAAATACATGAAACAGATTTTGTATTGCCAAAGACCATGGAAAAAGCAAGTGATTGTTGAAGCTTCTTGATGGTTATATAAGGGTGCATTATATTAGTCTAATTTTGTAGATGTCTCTGCAATGTTTTATAATAAATAGGTAAAGTAGATTAGACTGATATGTCTTGGATGTTTTTGTGTGTCTGAAGGGGTGTTTAATAATATAAAAAAGCTAGGAGCTACTATGGAATTTTTTATTTAGTTATTTTTAATTTTTTTAAGTGTTTATTTACTTTTGAGAGCGAGAGAGAGCAAGTGAGCCGGGAAGGGACAGAGAGAGAGGAGGGTGCAAAATCTGAAGCAGGCTGCAGGCTCTGAGCTATCAGCACAGAACCAGACATGGAGCTCGAACCCATGAACCGCGAGGTCATGACCTGAGCTGAAGTCAGATGCTGAACCGACTGAGCCACCCAGGTGCCCCACTATGAAATGTTTTAAACCTCGTTGTACTAATAATGTATACTTAAAATCATTGTTCTGATAACATGTATCAGTTAAGAACTTTGAAGAAACCACATTAAAAGAGCTACCCTGTAGAAACTGAAGTAACCTTATGTACTCACCCCACTCACCCCACTTGGATTCTTGTACCCCTTTTTTTTTTTTTTTAGATTTTCATGAATATTTTTTTTTATTTATTTTTTTACAAATAGTTTATTGTCAAATTAGTTTCCACATAACACTCAGTGCTCATCCCCAAAGTGCCCTCCTCCATGCCCATCCCCCCCTCCCCCCCACATCCATCAGTCCTCAGTTTTTGTCAGCATTCAAGAGTCTCTCATATGCTGAGCGAAATAAGTCAGGCACAGAAGGATTCTTGTACCTCTTGAAATGACTTGATAATTCAAAAATATTAGGTTTCTGAGGAAGGGAAAACTGTTAAAGTGAATATTTGAATTTTATAGCTTCTCATTTTGTAGGTTTTTTTAAAAGTTTATTTATTTTGAGAGAGAGAGTAGGGAAAGGGCAGAGAGAGAGAGAGAGAGAGAGAGAGAATCCCAAGCAGGCCCTGTGTCACCAGCACAGAGCCTGATAGGGGCCTCGAACCTGTGAACTGAGATCATGGCCTGAGCCAAAGAGTCGAACGCCCAATTGACCGGACCACCCAGGCACCCCTCATTTTGCAGGCTTGTTAAAATGACAGTGATACATGTGAATACTAAATAGATGAATATTTGCACCTGCATAATTGTATGTAGTAGAAGGAGGACCTGGGGTCTCTGCCCTAAAAAAATGCAAATTTCATGAGATTTTTTTTTGACTTTTTTTCTTAATAAAAAAAATTATTTGTTTTTGAGAGGGAGAGAGAGTGTGTAAGCAGGGGAGGAACGGGGGCAGGGGGGGGGGGAGACACAGAATCCAAAACAGGCTCCAGCTGTCAGCACAAAGTCTGATGTGGGGCTCAAACCCACAGACCTTGAGATCATGACCTGAGCCAAAGTTGGACGCTTAACTGAGTGAGCCACCCAGGTGCCCTGAGAGACTTTTTTTTTTTTAATATTTTATTTTTGAAAGACAGAAAGCATGCACACATGAGATGGGGAGGGGCAGAGACAGAGAGGGGAGACAGAGGATGTGAAGTGAGCTTTGCTCTTTCAGCACTGATGCAGGGCTCAAACCCATGAACAGTAAGATCATGAGTGAAGCTGAAGTCAGATGCTCAACTGATTGAGCCACCCAGGTGCCCCCAACTGAGTCACCCAGGCAGCCCAAATTCCACATGAGTTTATAGACTAGTAGGTGAAATATTGACTAATATCATATAAAAAGCATGCAAGTGGGAGAGAATAATAAATGAGTCTAAGATTGAATGGATATTTGAATTTGAGAATGTGTTCCCAAAAGATTAATTTGAAAATCTTCTGTAACTGTCAAATAGCATATTTTAAAATAAGTACAGATAGTTCATTAAGAAAATAAAAGTTGGGATGCCTCGGTGGCTTAGTTGGTTAAGCATCCGACTTTGGCTTGCGTCATGATCTCACAGTTCATGTGTTAGAGCCCCGCATTTGGCTCTGTGCTGACAGCTCAGAGCCTGAAGCCTGCTTCAGATTCTGTGTCACTCTCTCTCTCTCTCTGCCCCAACCCTTGCTCATGTTCTGTCTCTGTCTCTCAAAAATAAATAAATTTAAGAAAAAAAGAAAAGAAAAGGGTCAAAAGGATAGGATCTTTTAGACTTCTCAGTTTTGATGAGTACTACATGGATATTGAAAATCTTTCCGTGATGGCTTTTGGAGTTCATTGAGGTAGGCACTGGAAAGGAACCAATCCACTGTAATCTGGGAAAGGAGCATAAAGTCTACCAGATATACAGGTGAAAGTCTGGGTGGAATTAGGAGAAGTACAAAAAGTAGTCTGAGAATAGAAGTCATTATCTTACGCATCTGACTGGAAGGTTGGGGTATGGTGTATGCCTCCTTTCAATTCTGTATCAGATAATTGAGGTTAGAACCCTACCTGTGCTTGTATATGGACCATTAAAAATCCTGTTCCAAGGCTTCTGTTAAGAGTTTTGGCCAAGAGACTGTTAACAAACAGCAAGAAAATTGGGAGAGTGTCTGCTTATTCAATGCTGTATCTCTCAATGCTTAGCAGAGTGCCTGGCACATGGCAAATGCTTAATAAATATTTGTGTAATAAAAAGTGTGTTCTATTTATATTGTATTCCATTATTGCATAATGAAAATCATAATGATAGGGATACATTATATACAATAGCCCTTAACTGTTTATAAAGTGCTTCACCTTGGAGTTGGCAGGATTTACCTATCAGTAAACAATTATGTAGGTCTTCTATATGCTGGGCAAATGCCATGGGCTATGGACACAGTAGTGCATAAATTACAGTCTCTACTCAAAGAGCTCACATTCTAGTAGAGGAGGAAGTCAGGAAAGTTCATTACCATATTGTGGTAAATGCTACAGTCGGGGTAAGTATGGGGGTGATTATGGAAACACACATAAAAGCAGCACGTAATCCTGTCTTATGGAGTCAAGGAAGACTTCCTGGAGAAAAGTAAGTACTAAAGGAGGAGTAGGAGTTAGCTAAGAGATAAGAGAATGGGCACTAAGCCGAGGGAGCTAGCTGTGCAAAGGTTTGAGATGTGCCAGTATTTCAGTGTGAGAGAGTGGGAGGAAGGTATGACAGAGATGAGACTAACGAGGCAATTCAAAGTACCAAAGTGTATTACATCACTTTGTAATAGATGTAATTAGAGTAAGAAGAAATGGGCAAAGACTGAAACATGTGGGCAAACAACACCAAAGAAATGGAGAGAGGCAGAGAAGTCCTCAGAGGAGACAGAAGGAATGGTCAGAGACACGATAGAACAGGGAGGGAATAGTGTCACGGAGCTGAGTGAAAAAGGATTTCTTCTGAAATCCTTCTTCTGAAGGAGTGGCTGAGAATCTCAGGTGTAGTAGTGACATTCTGAAGGAGAGAACTGTCCATTTTATGGGCAATATAATGAGAAAAGCATTATTCCTATTTTATATATAAAACTGAAGTTCACAGAAGTAAGCTGGCTTAACCAAGACCATACATCTAATAAACAACCCGAACAGAAACCCTAGTAGAAGTTTTCTGGTTCTAATTCCTGTCTTCCTCCATCATCATGGTCTTCTTACGTGTTTAGAAAATCAACAATTAACTGAGAAAGTGTCATCAGAATATATTTATAATTCTGAATATTTTGCTACGAAATTCCTTAAGCAACAAGTGTTAGAATACTTTGGAAGACTTAAAAATATATTTGTATTAACTTTTATTAAATGTAAAAATACATACCCTTGCATTTTTTTGTATGAGAGTGTTTATGAAAAATTATGACAAGATTGAACTTGTATATGCAGTTTTAAAAATTGAAGTGTAATTAACATACAGTGTTATGGTAGTTTCAGGTATACAACATATTGATTCAACAATTCTATTCATTACCCAGTGCTCGCCGTAAGTATAGTCACCATCTGTCACCATCCAGTGTTAGACAGTATTACTATATCCCCTGTGCAGTGCTTTTCATCTCTTTGACTTAGTGATTTTATAACTGGGAGTTTGTACTTCTTAATCCCTTATGTATTTGGCCCATCCCTCTACCCGCCTTCCCTCTAGCAACCACTAGTTCTCTGTTTTTAAGAGTTTATTGGATTTGTGTCCTTGTATGTTTTTTAGACTGTACATAAAAATGGAATCATATGGTGTTTGTCTTTCTCTGACTTATTTCACTTAGCATAATATCCTGTAAACCCATCCATGTTGTTGCAAATGGCAAGATCTCATTCTTTTTTATGTCTGAGTAATATTGTGTGTGTGTGCATGTGTGTGTATATCTTCACATCTTTATCCATTCATCCATTGATGAATACTTACGTTGCTTCCTTATCTTGGCTATTGTAAATAATGCTGCAATAAACATAGGGGTGCATATATCATTTTGAGTTAGTGTTTTTGTTTTCTTTGGATTAAATACCCAGTAGTGGAATTACTAGTTCATATGGCATTTGTGTTTTTAATTTTTCTGAGGAATCTCCATACCATTTTTCTATAGTGGCTACACCAATTTCCAATCCCACCAACAGTGTATTAGGATTCTGCTTTCTCTACTTCCTTACCAATACTTGTTTTCTTGTCCTTTTGATACTTAGTCATTCTGAATTGTGTGAGGTTTTTTCTCACTGTGGTTTTGTATTTCCCTGATGATTAGTGGTGTTTTCATATGTCTGTTGACCCTTTATACATCTTCTTTGAAAAAAATGTCTATTTGGGTCCTCTGCCCATCATTCAGTTGGATAGTTTTTTGTTTATTTTTGTTTTTTTTGTTTTGATGTTGAGTTGTAGAACTTCTTTATGTATTTTGGATATTAACCTCATAAGATATTTCATTTGCAATTATCTTCTCCCATTCAACAGGTTGCCTTTCTGTTTTGTTGATGGTTTCCTTTGCTGTGTTTCCTTTGTTATTTTAGTGTTGTCCCAATAGTTTATTTTTGCTTTGGTTTCCCTTGCCCGAGGGAGCATATCCATAAATATGTTGCTAAGGGAGATGTCCAAGAGATTACTGCTTGTGTTTTATTCCAGGAGTTTTATGATTTCAGATCTCACATTTAGGTCTTCAGTCCATTTTGAGTTTATTTTTGTGTGTGGTGTAAGAAATTCCAATTTTATTCTTTTACATGCAGCTGCTCAGTTTTCCCAGCACCATTTATTGAAAAGACTGTCTTTTCCCCATTGTATAATCTTGCCTCCTTTGTTGTAAATTAACTGACTTTGATTACTACAGCTTTGTAGTTTATCTTGAAATCTGGGATTGTGATACCTCCATCTTTGTTCTTCTTTCTCAAGATTGCTTTGGCTATTTGAGGTCTTTTGTGGTTTCATACAAGTTTTAGAATTATTTGTTCTAATTCTGTGAAAATACTATTGGTATCTTTTTTAAAAAATGTTTATAGGAGAGCCTGGGTGGCTGGCTGAGTCAGTTGAACATCCAACTTCGGCTCAGGTCATGATCTCACAGTTTGGAGTCAAGCCCCATTGTCAGGCTCTGTGCTAACAGCTCATAGCTTGGAGCCTGCTTGAGATTCTGTATGTGTCTCTCTCTGCCCCTCTCCTGCTTGCACTCTAGGTGTCTCTCTCTCTCTCTCAAAAAATAAATTAAAAAATTTTTTTAATTTATAATGAAAAATGTTTACTTTTGAGGAACAGAGAGTGAGTAGGGGAGGGATAGGAAGGGGGGGGGGAGAGAGAGAGAGAGAGAGAGAGAGAGAGAGAGAGAATCCTAAGCAGACTCTGCACTGACAGTAGAGAGCCTGAGGCAAGGCTTGAACCCAAGAACCATGAGATCATAACCCAAGCTGAAGTCGGACATTTAACCAATTGAGCTACTCAGGCATCCCTCTTGGTATCTTGAGAGAGACTGCATTAAATTTGTAGATTGCTCTGGGTATGTTTTAATGATATTAATTCTTCCAGTACATGAGCATGATACAGCTTTCCATTTGTTTGTGTTGTCCTCTATTTCTTTCATCAGTGTCTTAGTTTTCAGAGTTTTCACTGTACTGAAAAATTAACCTCTGGGTTAAATTTATTCCTAGGTATTTTATTCTTTTTGGTGCAATTTTAAATGGGATTGTTTTCTTAATTTCTCTTTCTGCTATTTCATTATTAGTGTATAGAAATGTAATAGATTTCTGTGTATTAATGGTCTGGAATTTTTACATCATAATACACATTATACCACATATAATTATGATCATTTACATATTAAGCAGCTATTATTTAGTCTAAGACATGGTCTCTAGTTGGCTGATATATGAGAGGGAGGCAGTTTCGGCAGAGTCACAGGTCATTGTGCCCTTCTTGAAGGAAGGGCATGAGTAGTTAGGGCACTGTGAAGTGAGGGTGGAGAGAGGGTGGTAGGAGACAGGAAGGAGAGGATTTAAGGAAACTGAAAACTTTGAGCTGTCATTTAGAGATCATGATGATCCATTACTTGACTAAATGTCAGTACTGTTGACTTCCTTCACAGGAAGTTCCTTGATGGATTTATGGTTCAGTGTTGAGATTCACTAAAATGTGTGATATTCAAATAATTTTTGAACATTTCAGAGTTCATGTCATGACTTTGTTGGAATCAGATCTACTTTAAAAAGCCTTCATAAAACCAGAATTCTCACTGTCATTGTACAATTAAGAGGGAATTTGGCTTACTCTAGGAATACTGTTAGATAATGTTCTGTTAGATAAATTCAGAAGCCTTCTATACTCTTGGCAAGTGAGTAGGATGATGAGATCGGTCAGTGTGTTCCTTAAGAGAATGATATATATGTGAATATTGTTATTTGATTCTTCACTATCATTAATTACAACAATAGAAGTGCTACCTGCATGTTGCTGATTTGGGCACTTTGAAAATCAGAGAAAATAGCACCTGACTTTATCACATTTGAATGAATTCACTAAATGAATTCTAAACCACAGCTAGGTGAGATAACTGCATTTCATTCAGTATTTGAGAATCATTTAATGACCTATGTGTTCTCCTTAATGCCAAGTAATTCTAAGAGAATAACTGCTAGAACATATTAATTTAAAAGGAAATACTTAAATAAAAATTGTGCTCACGTGGGACAAAGTACCAGCACCACATTCTACTGCCAGTTGCCAGCTAAAGACTACGAATTCACTAAATGTAGAGAATAGTATTAGTCATGTCTTATTTATTTTTGAGAGAGAGAGAGAGACAGTGCGACAGGGGAGGGTCAGAGAAAGAGGGAGACACAGAATCTGAAGACAGGCTCCAGGCTCTGAGCTAGCTGTCAGCACACAGCCCAACGTGAGGCTCGAACCCACGAACCGTGAGACCCTGACCTGAGCCAAAGTCAGACGCTCAGCCAACTGAGCCACCCAGGCACCCCTCAGTCATGTCTTTTGAGCTTCCAATATATTTCTACTGCTTAGAGTTATGGTTCTCAAATAATTTGATTAAAGTTTTTGTTGATTACACTAGTAGGTTAAGCTGGTTGGTATTCCCCTTGCCCCACCACACATGCCAGTTGCACTGCTTTTTTGGCATCAGCATAATACAGTGGGTAGAATGCAGACCCCATAGTCAAACTGCCTGCTCTTATCCTGTGTCCACCACTCATTAATTGTGCGGTCTTGAGCAGGTTACTTAACTTTTTTTATTTTTTTAAATGTTTATTTTTGAGAGAGAGAGTGTATGTGTGTGCAAAGTAGGGGAGGGGTGAAGACAGAGGGGAATAGGTTCTAAAGTGGGTTTTGTGCTGACAGCAGATAGCCCAAAGAGGGCTGGGATGCACAGCCCAAACTCATGAACTCTGAGATTATGCCCTGAGCCCAAGTTGGAGGCTTAACCAACTGAGCCACCCAAGAGCACCCTTGGTTACTTAACTTACCAAGTCTCTGTTTTTCTTAAAAAACTTTTTTTTAAGTTTATTCCTCAGAGAGAGAGAGGGAGGCAGAGCATGAGTGGGGGCGGGGCAGAGAGCAGGATACACAGAATTTGAAGCAAGCTTCAGGCTCCAAGCTGTTAGCACAGAGCCCAACATGGGGCTCAAACCTGTGGGAACTGGGAAATCGTGACCTGAACTGAAGCTGGATGCTTAACTGACTGAGCCACCCAGGTGCTCTAAGACAGTTGGTTTTAATAAGACATTACAATCAATGACAGTGGAACAGAGTTCTTTTTTGAGAAGTTAATGAACCTAATGTAGTCAAATTCATACCTTTCACTTTAGCACATAAAGACAACTGAGTTAGCAACTGGAATGTAATATTGTTTCTACGAGGAATTTTTAAAATTCCTTTTAAAAATTATGAAGGAACCTAGTAGATAGTTGCCTGCTTGGTTTTGAATTTTTTTCCTTTAACATAAAGCTATTTAAGGGATAGGAGTCCAATTGGTGTTTTTTTTTTTAATTTTTAATGTTTTATTTATTTCTGAAAGAGAGTGTGTGAGCAGGGGAGGGACAGAGAGGGAGACACAGAATCTGAAAATGGGCTCCAGTCTCTGAGTTAGCTCAGAGCCCGACGCAGGGCTCGAACCCACGAACCGTGAGATCATGACCTGAGCCAAAGTCGGATGCTCAACCGACTGAGCCACCCAGGCACCCCAGGAGTCCAATTGGTTTGTAACCTACACCTTAAAAGACAATTCTATAAGACAAAAAGCTAACGAACTTATATTGCTACAACTTTTTATCCTCAAAATGCAGAACAGAGCAAACTCAGCAAAGGATTGCCTGCTTATATTTTAATTAAAAAAGATAAAGTTAGTACTATTCAGATTTTCAGACTTTCAGAATGAGAGTTCAGAGTACTGAAATGACATTTAAAAAACTATTTTAACTGGTTTCACTCATTAAATTTAAAAATTAAACTTATTTTATTCTGAATCTAAAAATAAGTCAAGATATAATTTGAAGATTTCTTGAAAAATTAGATGAAGAGGTAGCTGATTCATTTATTCTCCAGGACTACTCTTGACAGGCTCATTTTTCATTGTCACCAAACGACAGAATTTTCTTTCATTTCACCACAAAGGCTCCTTGAAGTTCCCTCTGGACAATTAATATAGCTACATTTATCAGTCTATGTGAGATTGTTCAAAGTTTCCTCATACCCTTTGCTATTACTCTTTTAGATTACACAAATAATATATTAATGTATGCTCATTGGCAGGGAAATGTACGTTTTTACTGATGAGGGTAAAAAGGATAGTGAGGAAGACCATGAGTAATGAAATCAATCAAAATTATCGATACCTACTAATGTTAGGTATTGTTCTAGAGTTTTTCACATTATGTTACCTAATCCTAACCAGGAAGCACAGAATTGAAATTTGGTTTTAGCTCTGATTACCAAATTGTTGTAATCAAAGCATGAGATGATAAAGGCTTATATTATGAGGAAAATGGAAATAGTGAAGTAATATATAAGAAGAAATTTGAAAGAAACTTTCACTAACCTTGACAGTCTATCATAGTTTAGGAGATCTAAAAGAAGAATGAACTAGAAATAACTCTAAGGTTTGAGAAGCTATGAGAATGAAGGATAAGTTCTCTTGGTTATACAAGAAGAAATATCTAATAGGCAACTCTAGATTTGATAGAATGACTCAGATAAGAGCTCAAGACTAGAAATACTGGTTATTTTTATCTCAGGCACATAGAATTAGATTACGCCCAAACCTTGGTAATGACACACAGTCATGTATTCTCTGCTTTTTTAGGAAAGTACTGTTAATAATGTAATAAGCACCCACAGACCCAGTGAACAACAAAAGTTAGGACCTTGTTAATAATTACATTGAATCATGTCCTATCTACCTTCATCATATTGTCTTCTCCCAGAGAGAAAATTTTAGCCCCCAAATGGATTCACTGGAAAGGTCTTGCAAACATTTAAGGAATAAATGAATTAGGGGCATGTGGGTGGCTTAGTCAGTTAAGTGTCTGACTCTTAATTTTGGCTCAAGTCATGATTTAAGTTCCTGAGATTGAGCCCCTTGTTGGGCTCTCCACTGATAGCATGGAGCCTGCTGGGATTCTGTCCTCTCCTCTCCTCTCTCTCTCTCTCTCTCTGTCCCACTCTCCCACTCACATTTTCTCTCTCAAACATAAATAAACATTTGGAAAAAAAAATGATATCAATTCTGTATGAGGTCTTACAGAGAATTAAAGAAGACAAAATACTTTCCAACTCTTTCTATGAGAGCAGTATTACTCTGTTAACAAAAGCAGATGTTATTAAAAAAATAAAAGACCAATATCCCCCATAAACATGGATGGAAAACTTCTTAACAAAATTTTATCAAATTGAATTTATCAGTAAGTTAAAAGGACAATGCATCATGACCAAATGAAATTTCTCTATGAATGAAAAGTTGACTCAACATTTGAAAATAAATTAATGTGACTTACTATAACAAGAATCAAACATAAGATTATCTCAATAGATACAGAAAAAACATTTTATTAAATCCAACATCCATTCCTAAAATTATTCTACCACAATAGGAATAGAAAGGAATTTAATCTCATAGAGGGCATCTAAAAAAAATCTACAGCTAAAATTGTATTTAATGGTGAAAAACTAAACATTTTTCTCCTAAGGTCAGGAACAAGGCAAATATGTCTGTTCTCCCTACTTCTATTTGACTTTGTACTGAAGGTTCTAGTCAGAACAGTCAGGCCAAAAAGAGAAAGAAAAGACATACAGATTAGAAGGGAAAAAGTTGAAATGTGCTCCTAGATGATATAGTTATCTATGTAGAAAATCAAATGCAATCTACAAAAAACTTCAATGGAACTAATAAGTTACTTTGGCCAGGTTGCAGGATAGAAGATGAGTATACAAAATATATTTCTATATACCAGCAACAAATGATCATCAATTGAAATCTAAAAAATAACACCACTTACAATAGCATCAACAAATACGGAACTATTTACAGATTTATATGTGAATGCAAAGGACCTAGAATAGTCAAAACAAGTCTTAAAAGGAACTAAGTTCCTCTTAAAGTTACACTAAAGAACAAAGTTCCTTTCTAAGTTACACTAACTTTTTCAAGGCTCATAATAATATATACTAATCAAGAATATGGCATGGTGACTATAGTTAAAAAAAAAAAATCCCTTGGTACTGGCATCAGGACAGACTGATGGAACAGAATGGAGGGTCCAGAAATAGACCCACCTGTGTATGGTCAATTGATTTTTGACAAAAATTCAAGAGCATTTCATCAGAGAGATACCTTTTTTTTTTTTTTAAATAAGTGGCCCTGGGAAAATTGTTTATCCATATGCAAAAAAATGAAATTTTGTCATATACAAAAATCAACCCAAAATGGCTGAAAGACCTAAATGCAAAACCTAAAACTATAAATCTCTTAGAAGTAAATATAAGTTCTTTGTGACTGTAAGTTAAGCCAGTACAGCACCAAAAGCACAAACTATAAAAGAAGAAAATGATAAGATAGACTTGATGAAAATGAAAAGCTTTTGTTCTTCAGAAGACATTGTTGGGGTGCCTGGGTGGCTCAGTCGGTTAAGCATCCGACTTCGGCTCAGGTCATGATCTCACAGTTTGTGGGTTCGAGCCCCTCATCGAGCTCTGTGCTGATAGCTAGCTCAGAGCCTGGAGCCTGTCTTCGGATTCTGTGTCTCCCTCTTTTTCTGTTCCTCTCCTGCTCATTGCTGTCTGTCTGTCTGTCTCTCTCTCTCTCTCAAAAATAAATAAAACATTAAAAAAGAGAGACATTGTTAAGCAAATGAAAAGACAAGCCAAAGACAGAATATCTTTTCAAATCATATATCTGATATAGATCTTTTATCCAGAATATATAAAGTACTTTCAAAAGTTAGTGGAAAATAAATAACCCAGTAATAAGAACGGGCAAAAGATTTGAACAGATACTTCTACCAAAGAATATTTGTAGGTAGAAAAGAAACATATGAAAAGATGTTCAGTAGCATTAATTATTAGGGAAATGTACATTAAAACCATAATGTGATGTCACTACACACCTTTAGAATGTCTAAAATTTAGAAGACCATACCAAGTGCTGGTGAAGCTATAGAAGTACAACTATCATATACTGTTGGTGGGAAGATAAAATGGTACAACCAGTTAGAAAACAGTTTGTCACTTTCTTAAAAAGTTAAACATACATCTACCATAAGGTTAGCCATTATACTTTATTTACTCAAAAAAGTATATGTTCACAGAAAGATTTATACATGAATATTCATAGCAGCTTTATTATAACAGTAACTGCAAACAGCCCAATGTCCAGCAACAGGTGAATGGTGGTATATTGAACAAACTGGTATATTTATACAATGGAATCATATTCAGTACCGAAAAGGAACTATCAATGATCCAACTTTTGATGGATGAATCTCAAAATACTTAAGCTGGATAAAGGGGCCTGATAAAATAGTACATACTATCTGATTCGATTTATAGAAAATCGAATCTTTGTTGACCAAAAATGTACCTTCCTGGGGAAGGAGGTGAGAGAAGCAAGAAAAGGGAGGAATTAAGGGATCTGAGAAAATTTGGGGGGTAATGTATATATTATCTCAATTATGGTGATGGTGTCACCATTTCAAGTTATCAAACTGTGCACCAAAAAAAAAAAATTTAAGTTTATTTTGAAAGAGAGACAGCATGAGTGGGAAGGGGCCAAGAGAGAGGGAGACAGAGAATCCCAAACTGGCTCTGTGCTGTCAGTACAGAGTCTGACTTGGGGCTCAATCCCACAAACCATGAGATCATGACCTGAACCGAAACTAACTGAGCCACCCAGGCACCCCCAAACTGTGCACTTTATATAAGTAATTACATCAGATGTTAAATGGACTATACATTGTAATTAAAAGATATCAGAATTGGGGCGCCTGGGTGGCTCAGTCGGTTAAGCATCCAACTTCAGCTCAGGTTATGGGTTTGAGCCTGGCGTCAGGCTGTGTGCTGACAGCTTGAAGCCTGGAGCCTGCTTCTGATTCTGTGTGTGTGTCTCTCTCTCTGCCTCTCCTCCACAATCTCTTAAAAGTAAACTTTAAAAAAATTTAAAAAGATCAGAATTGACTTTTCAAAACAAGGCCCAATTATATGCTGTGTCCAAGAGATGTACTGTACATGTAAAATAATAAGTTGAAAGTAAATAACTAGAAAATTATATAGATCATGCAGACTAAACTTAAAGTTGGTGTAGCTATTTTAATATCAGAAAGTTCAAGACAATGAGATAAAAAGGAAATTTCATACTGATGAGTCAATTCAAAAAGATGATATAATCATAATGCATATGCACTTAAAAGAGGTTGAAAAAAATGACAGAATTAAAGGAAGAAAGACAATCCCACATATCTGAAGACTGACAGAAAAACTGGGCCACAAAAAAAAAAAAAAAAAAAAAAAAAGACACAGAAGATCTCAATAACACGATAAACTACCTTGACCTAGTTGATATTTATAGAGTAATACACCCAGTAACTGTCAAATACAAATTCTTTGCAAGTGCACTTGATACATTCACCAAACTGTTCTGGGCCATAAATTTACAAGGATCTTTTAATCCATGCACCTTGTACCCTCTTATACCCTGAATCTTGGGCAAAGGAGCTGAAGGTTATCACAATTTATTACTTGCCTGGATTATGTCAGTATTTTTTGAGATGCAATTAACATGTTATTTATGTTTACAAAAATACATAGCAAATGAAAAATTAAGTCATTAAAAATTCTTATACAATACTAATATATTTTTTTTCAGGTGCAAAAATATACAAAGCTCCATAATCACTCTGAGACCACATAGAGCAAACATGAATGAAATTTCCCAGAAGGCTGAGGTAAGTCTCAAACATTAAAAAAAAAAGAGGGGGGAACATAGGCTTGACGGTAGAACTGCTGAAAGGGCCATTGCTTGGTGGAAAGGTCATATCCAGAAGTTCATAATGACATAGTGTCAAGATATAAAATGTAAGAGCTAAAATTCACAGGCTGGTGTTGGGCCCAGTATTGTCATTTGGATTCTAATCTTGGAAGCATAAAGATACTGAAATGCATATGATGGCTAACATCTTGAATAGAGTTTTAATACCTTGATAAGTTATTTTTTAGTATTTAAAAAAACCAACAACCCAGATTTGACGTATACTTTTAGGAGAAAGCAATGATTCACTCTCTGGTAAAGTTTCTTAGCTACTTCTCCCAGCGGCTGAAGTAAAACTTCTCTTAGGCTTTTTCTGGTCCTTGGCTGTAGTTTCTGCGAGTTGTAGTAAGAAGAGCTCAGTTGCTGACACCCCAACATTATGAAGTTTAAAAAGCCTTAAATGGCCAATGACACCATAAGAAGATAATAAAATAGAGGCTGGGTATGCCACAGGATTAATAAGTAACTACTGACATATTATTTACTGAAACATCTGGATCAGCTTAGTTTTCAAACCTATGAAAATTTTAAAAATATTTTTAAAAAACGAAAATAATTTGCTTTCCTGGTTTTAGAGTGGAGGGAAATATTTTCTCCTGTCTTTTACTAGAACCCTCCTTTTCCGGGAATCTCTTTTGCCAGCCTAGAGCTCAGCCCACTTGGAATGATAGAGTATTTTTACACATTTTTAATGTTGGCTTACAGAAGTTCTAGATAGCAGTACAGCAGTAGTAACAACATACAAATCACTGCTTTGCGCAAAGACCCTGGAGCACATCAGGCACACATGGGAAATAAAGGGCTCCCCTTCAGTTTATTCCTATTTGATATGGAAACAAGAGCGTTGATATATGAATTAGGCTATAAACTTTAAAGCCTGAACTTTTGCTTTATTTTCACCTTAATTTATTGAAATTAGTGAATTTATTGAAATTAATGTCTTTTAAGTAAGAGATGTAAAATCTGAATCTTTAATAATCGTGTAGAAAAACAAAGTGCAGGTTGTTTTAAATTATAATCCAGTATTCAATTTTTATATTTTGTTAGTCTTTAGCCTCAGTGGAATGCATCTACAAAGTGGAATGAACTCCTTTTCTATTAATAAAGTTTTACTCTCATTTTTCTGTGATTTCATTTTTCATACTTAGACTTTAGAAAGTAATCAGATTCTCAGTGTACAAATATTTGAGACTCATTTCTGTTTTCTGTTTCAATAAGTATTTCCTATATTGCTGATGCTGATCTATCTTTACTTGATTTCTTCCTATCTTATTTTTTTAACCTTCTTCTCTTTATTTTCTTCTAATGAAGATTCTGCTTTCTTCATCTAAACCTGTCCCAAAAACCTATGTGCCAAAACTTGGCAAGGGTGATGTAAAGGATAAATTTGAAGCCATGCAGAGAGCCAGGGAAGAAAGAAATCAAAGGAGATCTAGAGATGAAAAGCAAAGAAGAAAAGAACAATATATTAGAGAGAGAGAATGGAACAGGAGAAAGCAGGAGGTTATTTTATTTTATTTTATTCTTGTGCAAAATTCATTTTCATCTTTTTAATTTATGCTTTGTTATTCACATTAACCATATTTTATATTAAATGTAATTAAAACTTCTCTGTATTTGTCAGTTAATTTCAAACTTTGCATATAATGTAGTCTAAATTTTGGACATGCTCATATTTATTTAATCATTTAGATTAAAGAAATGCTTGGTTCTGATGATGAGGAAGAGACATCTTCTAAAGTAGAAAAGGCCTATGTCCCAAAGCTAACAGGTAAGAAACCTGAGGGGTAAATTGTAAATGAAATTGCAAAACAGAACATAGTAAATATCAAACATGTTTCGTATATTCTTAGGAACTGTTAAAGGTAGATTTGCTGAAATGGAGAAACAAAGACAAGAAGAACAAAGAAAGAGGACAGAGGAGGAACGAAGACGCAGAACTGAGCAGGATATGTTAGAGAAGAGGAAGATACAACGTGAATTAGCAAAAAGGGCTGAGCAGGTATACACTAAATATTAAATTGGTATTTGCTTCAGAAACTAATTGTACAAAGTAAACTAATCAGTACATTGCCTAATTAAAATATATTAATATAACATAAACTTAATAGCAGCTAACTTGAAAACAAGATCTTAAACACAAATATTAAATATCAGATAAATATTTAATATCATCTACCTAAGAAGGATTAAGGGCAAAATATACTTATTTTAAGGTTGAATGCTAAGATAACTTTTGTTATGCACCGACTTGTCATTCAGTCCTGATTCCTTATGCTGTCCACATTTCTTCTTTTTCCTGACATGTTAGAGGATTTTACAAAGATGTAAGGCAGTGTACATAAACTATCCACAATATGCTGGTCTTTCAGTAGCAATCAATAAATACTTGTTGGTTATTATTACACAGTAAGGCATAATTAGGGTATCTTCCTACTCAAGAATTTGAAACAAATCACATTTTATTTAATAATGGTATTATTAGCTAGCTTATTAACTTTTTTTTTTTAAGTTGGGAATGATAGTAGAAGAGGGGAGAAATGTGGGACAGCCATTTCCTTCATAGAGCCATTGCTGATGCCCATAGCCACAGGGGATAAATTAGAGGGGAAAAATTGTTCCTATGATTTTATATAGTCTCTTAATGAATTTAGGATTCCCACGTATTTTAGCTCAGAGCATGAGAACTAAGAGGCTGGTAAGTATTTTTAAAATACTCAAGAATATGATTGAATTTCCAGAAAAAGCTAATCTCTCAAAGTGACTAACGAGTATAATGACATAGAAACTTAATAGTCATACTTTTATTAAGTAAAGAATTGACTAGTTCACAAAATTAATGCACTGATATTTATTATACATTATCTCTAGCCATAGACTTGAAAAGATGACAGTTATATTGCTTATGAACTTAATCTAGTCTACATTATAAGATCAAAAGAGATGATCAGTGTATTGAGTTTAGTGAGATGGCATTTATCTCCTAGAGTTGTTAATAGTATTATATGAGTTAATAAATGCAAAGCACTTAGAAAAGTGCCTGGTACACAGTAAGTAGGTGATAAATAATATTTCACATAAATAATAAATACAGATAAAGGTCATGAAACCATTTTAGCTCCTCTTTTCTCATCAATATGTTAACAATATATTAACATAGTCTTCATAGTATAAAACCATTTTTATTGTGAAATTGTACTTGGCTCTTTTTTGTCTACCCTTTAAGTACTTTAAATCTATTTGCTGGGTGGGGGAGAGGGGAAGGGGGGTGTGGGCATGGAGGAGGGCACTTGTTGGGATGAGCACTGGGTGTTACATGGAAACCAACTGGACAATAAACTATGAAAGAAAAAAAATTTAGTTGCTAAGTTCCTTCCAGATTCCTACCTTTCTAAAAAGAAAAAAGACAAAGAAGGCAAAGCATATGCCGTATTTGCATGTCAAAGAAATTTATTTACCCAGACTTTGCAAATAACCATTTCTGTGGCACAAATAACCACTTGTATAGTGGCAAATAATGACATAATACCAGATGAATTATAGAAAACAATTGGAATTTCCTATATTTTATTACTTTGTATGTCTTTAATTAAAGGATGGCATGTACTTTACCTCTGATATCTCCAGTTATCAAAGATGAGAATTGAGGGGTGCCTGGGTGGCTCAGTAGGTTGAGTGTCCTACTTCAGCTCATGTCATAATCTCACAGTTCGTGGATTCAAGCCCCGCGTCGGGCTCTGTGCTGACAGCTCAGCCTGGAGCCTGTATCAGATTCTGTGTCTCCCTCTCTCTCTGCCCCTCCCCAACTCGTGCTCTGCCTCCCTCTCTGTCTCAGAAATAAACTATTAAAAAATTAAAAAAAAAAAATTCATTTTGCAATGAACTTTCACCCAGGAATATAAATGAGTATTATAGATTATACATTATAAATATAAAATATATCAGTATATGTAATTATATTTACAATATAAAGTATAAAATAAGGTAATAAAATATATAATTAAAATATATGATATTTGGCAGTAAATAGTGTACCTGGGTTTAGTCTACTTATATTAAGTCTTATAAACTTTTTCAAAAAAGCACTGATTACTCACTAGACTTTAAGACCCACTACCAGCCCAAGAACTGAATATATAGGCAGTGGTTTCTCAAAGAAAAATGACGTGTGTGTTGAAAGAGGTGAGTTTGAATATGATGAAGACATGGGATACTCAGAGAGAGAGAAGGAGACAAAGAACCACTTCTTTAGTAACTCCAGAAACTACATGGCAGGGTGCCATAGAGTCCTGGTTAACGAAAATTTTACTCTCTTACGTTATTTGAGAATATGTAGGTGCAAAATAGTAATTTTATCTTACAAATATGGAAAGTCCAGCTTTAAAAATTAAGTACATTTTCTGCTCAAAACTAATAAAATTGAATCTATCTTTGAATATACAAAGTATGACATGGGTAATCAAGAAAAGTTTGTTTTAATTTTTGTTTTTTAGTAGGGGCCTAAAAATTTGTTTTAGTTTTTGTTTTCAACACGGGGCCTGAACTTAACGACCCTGAGATCAAGACCTGAGCTGAGATCAAGAGTCAGATGCTTAATAAGCTGAGCCTCCCAGGTGCCCCCCAAAAACTATTAATGTTGGGGCACCTGGCAGGCTCAGTTGGTGGAACATGAGACTCTTGACTTTGGGGTTGTGAGTTCAAGCCCCAATTTGGGGGCAGAGTTTACTAAGAAAAAAAAATCTTAATGTTAATTTGAAAAATTCACTTGTACAAGTCCATATTCAAGAATGCTTTAGAAAGGATTCCTGAGTCAGGAGAACTACCAGATTCTACTATCTTATGATGAATTAAAAATGAGTATACTTTGTATACTGGATGTTAGAATCAAAGACCAATAAAACTTGGGGGATAATCTTAATTTAGTATAATTTTTAAGGGTTTTATTTTTGGGTTGTTTTTTTTTTTTTTGAGAGAGAGAGAGAGAATGCACACAGGGGAGGGGCAGAGGATCTAACGCGGGCTCTCTGCTGTCAGCCCCGATGTGGGGCTTAAACTCACGATCTGTGAGATTACCACCTGAGCCGAAGTCAGATGCTTAACTCACTGAGCCACTCAGGAGCCCCTTAATTTAGTATAATCTGGTTATCTTTGAGGATACCCTAATGGGCAAGAGAAATTATTGATAGGGGCTGTGGTGTTAAAAATAAAGGGAGTAGGGGCGCCTGGGTGGCTCAGTCAGTTAAGCTTCTGGTTTTGGCTCAGGTCACCATCTCGCGGTTTGTGGGTTCAAGCCTCACATCGGGCTGTGTGCTGACAGCTCAGAGCCTGGAGGTTGTTTCGGATTCTGTGTCTCCCTCTCTCTCTGCCCCTCCCCCTCTCATGCTCTGTCTCTCAAAAATAAACAAACATTAAAAAAATAAAAAATAAAAAAATAAAGGGAGTGGTGCCTGGGTGGCTCAGGCGGTTAAGCATCTGACTCTTGGTTTTTGGCTCAGGTTATGATCTCCCGGTTCAAGAGTTTGAGCACTGCATCTGGCCCTGTGCTGATGGTGCAGAGCCTGCTTGGGATTCTCTCTCTCTGCCCCTCTTCTACTTGTGTGCACGCTCTCTCTCTCTCTCTCAAATAGATTAAAAAAGAAAAGAAAAAGAAAAGGAAGTTGCTTTGAGAAGGAGGAAAAGGAGTTGACTTTTCATAATCTAAAGAAAGAGTTGGGAAGCAGCTCTTCAATGGTAATTTCTGAGAGCCAACACTATAGGAACTGAATATCTCAGTTCTCTGTGAATGTACTGACACCATGGCCACTCAGACAAATTCATCTTTTCCTTTGTTGAAACTGAGTTGGGGGGAAAATCCTATATTCTGTTAAAGTTTTGGTAATGGCTCAAAATGAGCAAAGAAAGCATACAACAACAAAACAGAGTCACCTCAAATATAATTTATTGTCTTACCATAAGCTAAGAAAAATCTGAGAAGGATCTAGCTACAAGTAAAAGAAATTTGGGGTTAAGAAATTCAGAATTTGGGGCACCTAGAGTTGGCTCAGTCAGTTAAGCATCCTACTCTTGATTTCGGCTCAGGTCATGATCTCATGGTTTGTGGGTTCCAGCCCCATGATGGACTCTGCACTGATGGTGTTGAGACTGCTTGAGATTGTCTCTTCCTTTCTCAAAATAAATAAGCTTTAAAAAAATTAGAGTTTACCTTCCCTGTACTCTCAATGTCTGGTGTCTTACCATATCTCTTAGAAATTTTTATTAAAGGGACAAATATGATTTGTGAAAGAATTGTTACCCTTCTTTTGAAAGGAAATAGTTTTCTTTAAGTTTATTTATTTTTAAGTAATTTCTGTACCCAATGTGAGGCCCGAACTCACAACCCTGAGATCAAGAGTCGCATGCTCTTACAACAGAGCCAGCCAGGCGCCCCTAAAGGGAAAGAATTTTGTAACTATTATATATTAAAATTTTTCTTAGCTGGGCACCTGGGTGGCTCAGTCAGTTGAGCTTCTGTATGCAGCTCAAGTCATGATATCATGGTTTATGGGTTTGAGCCGAGCATCGGGCTCTGTGCTGACAGCTCAGAGCTTGGAGCCTGCTTCGGATTCTATGTCTCACTCTCTGCCCCTCCCCAGCTTGCAGTCTATCCAAAATAAACAAACATTAAAAACAATTATAATTTTTTAAATGTTTTATTTATTTTTGAGAGAGAGAGAGAGAGAGACAGCATGAGCAGGGGAGGATCAGAGAGAGAGGGAGACACACNAATTTATTTTTCAAGAAATTTGGTATCTTAATAAAATGTGTTAATTCCCCTGTGACAGAAAAAAAGGGGAAATGGAATGATGAATAGGGACTTAGCCAGAATTCTCTTAGACTACATTAGGAACAAATTATTTCCAGACTCTCACTGATTTTAAAAATCATGTTAAAATAATAAAATCTGAATGTTTACTTCCTAACTTCTCTCATTTTCCCATTTCTTATGTTTTCTTTTCCTGACATTTCACCTGTGAATCTTCTTTCTCATTTCTCAATCTGTTACATACATTAGCCTGCTCCTCAAGCTAACCTAATGGTGTTTCTTATGAGTAATGCCAGAATTGAGACACCTTAATGACTGAGGGCCTTTCCTTCCTACATGTAGTCAAATATAAACAATAATATCTACCAGAATTCTTCTCCCTTCTAAACTAGCCATGTGAAAGCTGGTGCATTGCACTGTATTATTGTATCAGTTATATTTTGCCATGTATTTATATTGTAAAATATAGTCATAATTATTTGATTACCAATGATAGGTTTTACTTGGCTGGGGCAGAGACCATAGAATGAAGAAATGTTTCTGTATCTCAGTTTAAGTTGCTAATTTAATTAATAACTGTGCTTCTAAGCTTACAGACAGGTTGTAACAGTTTGGTCCATTATTCAAATCCCAAAATTACAAACGTAGGCTTTATCTTCATTTTTCTTAATATACTATTCCCCATATATTGATTTTGATGTCAAAATATAAAAATAAATGTAAGGCTTATCTCCACTTAAAAGGATATAATAGGCTAATATGCAGCAACATAAAAATATTTCAAAAATTACGAATTTGAATATTTACCATAAGTCACAACTAAATTACTTTTCAATTGTATGTTTAAAAGGAAAAAGCAGAAATTCAATGTAATGTAATGATATGAAATTCTCATTCAATAGATTGAGGACATAAACAATACGGGAACTGAATCAGCATCAGAGGTAAATGGACATTTCCTTTAATGAAACATTCACCTAAAATTATCTGATTCACAAATAATCTTTTAATTAAAAATTAAAAGCATATCTATTCTTATTTCCATAGCAACAACAAAAAAAGGACAAACATATTTTGCAAAGCAAGATCATACTTTTGCATTCTCTGAAACATTATAGCTTAGTGTCTTAAAAGTATGTTTTTGCTTTCATGGTTAGAGACACAACTCTCAGTTTGAGATACTCTGCCAACACTTTGTATTTCTTGAACTGTTAATAGTTGAGACTGTTGAAAGGTAACATTTTCAAAAAGCAGGGTTTTTTTTCATCATTTGTCTTCTTTCCTCAGAGTTCCTGATAGTTTGTTTTTATCATCACATACTAGTAGAAAGTATAGTAAATAGCACCATGAAGGAATGTTCCACAACCACAGAAATTTTAGTTAATCTCTTTTTATCTAACAGAGAAAGTTAAACATCAATTTGATGGTGTGCCTAAAACTACAGCCATATAAAGTGGAAGCAATTTTATTTTAGCAGCATGTATTGCATATTATGACTCACTTTAGTTTTGAAATTAGTTTAGATGTAACAATAGATTATGTAATAGAACTAATTAAAATGAATTTTAAAAACAACAGAATTAAGAATATTTTACTAGGACCAAATGCCAATGAGTTTTGTCTATAAGCAGTTTATAAATCACTTGAATATACTGTTTGTTTTTCCTAAATATTAGTTTTGTTAAGTATTAAAACTTGCATATAGAAAAGGAAAGATTTTCTGTGTATTTAAACTGAATCTATCCACCATCAAATTGATGTAGAGTATACTCACATGCACATTACCTTTTGTGGAACTAGTGCATGGACAGCTAAATTCAGATAATGTCATGCAGTTTTATCCAAACAGCTGTATTAACACCACCTTCTGGGAAAGAAGATGCTCCTTGAACCTTCTCATCAATGGATTTCAAAGATTAACTTAATGTACAATGAATTCAGAGAAAGAGCTATTGAATAGAAATCTGTAAAAAAAAATGTATATATACATATAAAAGTATATACATACTTATATATATGTGTATATGTATATATATATATACATTTAAAAGCATATATATATATTCTTTATAACATTGATGGCCATGTAATAAAATTCACCAATAATGTAGGCAAAGTCCTGTGAAACCTAAATTTTGGTTAGGAAGAAATATGCTAATTATCTATTTTATAAATTAGGAAGGAGATGATTCACTGCTTGTAACAGTGGTACCTGTCAAATCACACAAAACTTCTGGAAAGATAAGAAAGAATTTTGAAGATCTAGAAAAAGAACGAGAAGAAAAAGAAAGGGTCAAGTATGAAGAAGATAAAAGAATAAGATATGAAGAACAACGGCGATCTCTCAAGGAAGCAAAATGTCTTTCATTGGTCATGGTAATTTTTTTTTTAAGGAACAAATTAAAAGCAGTTAAGTTGGTTAGCACTATTTCCTTTTGTAATTAACATGTGTTTTCACAATGTTTCTTAGGATGATGAACTAGAAAGTGAGGCAAGAAAAGAATCAATTTCTCCTGGGAAATTGAAACTAACTTTTGAAGAATTGGAAAGACAAAGACAAGAAAACCGAAGGAGGCAAGCTGAAGAGGAAGCACGACAACGTTTAGAAGAAGAGAAGCGTGCTTTTGAAGAAGCAAGGCGGCAAATGGTAAAACATATATGTAACACACACACATATTTTTTTAAAGATTTTATTTTTCAGTAATCTCTACTTGAACCCACAGTCCTAAGATCAAGAGTCGCATGCTCCACCAACAGACCCAGCCAGGTACCCCTATGACATATAGTTTTTACATAGGATATTATATAAAATGATATAGACATTATATATAATATATAATAGTTTTATATATTTATATTTTATTATATATGTTATATATATTTATATATTTTATATTGTATATTATATTGCATATTATATATTTTATTACATTTCATATTATATATTATGTTAAATATATAATACATATTTATATATATTTTATATATTAAATATATATTTATATATAATATAACTATTATATATAAAGTAGATAATATTAGGGAAGGAAGCTGAGTTTAGCTAAAATTCATTCCTACAAATTCAAGATTATCTATATAAAAGAGTCTGATTTTGAAACTACATATTTCATATACAAAATGCATCTGTATTATTTTCTAGTTTCCATTTTGGGGCATTTTACCTATTATACTTTACATTTTTATTTTTATAAATTATTGGAAATATGTAATTACTCAGTGAACCTAGTTTCTCTTTATTCACCCTGCAGGGTATTTAATGACAGGATACAGCACATGCACACTTTCAAGTCTAAACATAAAGATACAGTTTTAGTCCAGTTTTTCAAATACTTGAATGTATCAAACTCAGTTTACTATGGACTATGCAGCTTGCCGTATGAAGTAGGTAGATTTATATGTGCATGTGATGTATATAGTTTAGTCGTTAGTAGCATGGATTCTGAAGCCACGGTGCCAAGATTCACATATCTACCATTTATTAAGTGTGGAAGCAGAGACAAGTTATTTAACCTGTGTCTTAGTTTCCTTATTTGTAATATGGTGAAAAATAATTGTGTCTACTTCTTAAATTGTTAAGTGAGTTAAAACAGAAAACAATTAGTGTCTGGCATATAAGTGCTGTAAAATGTTAAACTATTATTATATTTCTAGCAATAAAAATATATTTATCAATAAAACATAAAATTGAAATAACATTCCAAATCTCATTATAAAAATTGTAAGAAAGGGCACCTGGATGACCCAGTCAGTTGAGCGTCTGACTTAGGCTCATGTCATGATCTTGTGGTTCATGAGTTCAAGCCCTTCACTGGGCTTTCTGCTGTCAACAGAGAGTCTGCTTCGGATCATGTGTCTCCTCTCTCTGCCCCTCCCCCACCTTGTACACATTCTCTCTCTCAGAGATAAATATCTAAAAAAAAAAAAAAAAGGCTCCTGGGTGGCTCAGTCAGTTTGGTGTCCAACTCTTGGTTTTGGCTCAGGTCATGATACCATGGTTTGTGAGTTTGAGCCCTGGCTCAGGCTCTGAGCTGACAGTGCAGTGCTATCTCCATTTCTCTCTGCACCCCGACTGCTTGTGCTTCTGTACGCTCTCACATGCTATCTCTCTCTCTTTCTCTCAGTCTTCCAAAATAAATAAACTAAAAAAACAGTGTATACTTAAAATTTTTCTAATTTTAATGGATATCTATAATTTTTTTTGGTTTCAGAATTTTTTTTAGTGTTTATTTTGAGAAAGAGAGAACATGCAGGTGGGGCGAGGAGCAGAGAGCGGAGAGAGAGAATCCCAAGCACGCTCCATGCAATCAGCACAGAGCCTGATGCAGGGCTTTATCTCACGAAGTGTGAGATCATGACCTGAGCCTAAATCAAGGGTCAGACTTTAAATAACTGAGCCACCCAGTTGCCCCTAAAGCTTCAGAATTTCTTGATCAACTTTCATTAATGATGTTCTAAGGACTCCAAAAGTTAAATGTTCTAGACATTTGTTTGAAATTTTTATTACTTTTGAGTAACTACAGTTTCATAATATCTATACATTTTAGCTATTGGTGGTGGTCAATTTAATGGAAAGAAATAGAAATACCATAAATCATAAACTTCAATAAATAATATTAAAGTAGAATTTTAATTATAAAATCATAAAATTTGAATTTCATAAAAAAATACTCTTATCTAATTAGTATAAGGAAGAGTACCATAGTTCAAAATAAAAAAAGAAACATGAAAATTACAAAATGAGAATTTTATTTTACTACAAAAGAGACTCTGTATAGGTACCTTGAACTTCAGTAAGTATACACACACACATTTATGTTTTGTCCTGGGAGAGTTAATGTTTAATAGAACTTTTAAATGACCCCTTAAATTTTTTCAAACACTTCATTTATCTATTTAAAAATTTGACTTTCTTGGGAAATTTTATTTAACTTGAGTACATCTTTATCTGGAATTTCCTGAAATTTGAATATTGCATCATATAAGACGATATAAAGGAAGGGAATTTTTGGTCAAATATATTAAGGGCAAGGAAACATTCATGTGTGAGATGGCTGATTCTGTCCCTTTTGAGGTCATTCATTCCTATCTTTGATGAATCTCTGTTCTTAGTAATGAGTTGTTTCTTGGTTAGGTAAATGAAGAGGAAAACCATGAAACAGAAAAAATTTTAAAAGAGTACCGCCCTGGTAAACTCAAACTCAGCTTTGAAGAAATAGAAAGACAAAGGAGAGAAGATGAAAAAAGGAAAGCAGAAGAAGAAGCCAGAAGGAGAATAGAGGAAGAAAAGAAGGCATTTGCTGAAGCAAGGAGAAGCATGGTAAGACAGAATGGAATTGGGAGAAGGCCACTAGGATTCAGCTTTTTAAGACTATGTTAAGAGAGGGTGTCTAGCTGCCTCTACTAGGACATGCAACTCTTGATCTCAGGGTTGTGAGTTCAAGCCTCACACTGGGTATAGAGATTACTTAAAAAATTAAAATTTTTTTATAATTTTAAAAAATATGTTAAGAGCAATAATTAAACTTTGGAGAATATTATTTCAGCAATGTTTCAAAAGTAGGGATAGCAAATAAGGTTTTAAAATCTCCTGTGGTATAACACCAATCAGTTAAAGGTGTTTGCTTCAATGTAATGTTGAGACAGTTCTGATTAAATTGCTATGCCTGGCATAGACGATTGACAATATAATGACCATGTTTTCCAGAAGTATGTAAGCAGGGAGCTTCCTACTCTCACCCTTTCTTCTATTCTCTCCATTCTTTCCTTTCCCACATTTCCTCTTTCCTTCCCCATTCCTTCCTTTCCTTCTTTTGTTTCACTTTCCATTCCATCCAGTATATAGTAAATGACCAAAGCCATTTAATCACAATTATTTAACTCTCTAAAATACTCACCCATCACTTCTGGATATTGCTACCAAACTTAATTCTGTCACAGTGTTAAACTCCTTATACAATTTTAATGTTTGTAAAATGCAGTTATCTGACAAACTTTATTTTCATGCAAGCTGATGTGAATGAATGCTGCATCCCCTTCTTGAAACATTTTAAAGTAACCTCTACGCCCAATGTGCGGCTGGCACTCACAACCCCAAGATCAAGAGTCACACATCCCACCGACTGAGCCAGGCAGTCGCCCCAAAACATTTTTTTTTTTAAGTAGGCTCTACACTCAGTATGGGGCTTGATTGAATTTACGACTCTGACATCAAAAGTTACAGGCTCTACTGATTGAGCCAGCCAGGCGCCCCCTCACCCTTCTTGAAACATTCTAATTGGCTTCAGTGATATAATTACCCGGTTTTCTTGTCTGAGAGAGCTTCAGGCACATATACCCACATTTTTATTTGGCTTCATCACCAATCCAGATGCTCAAATCAGAAAGTTGGGAGCCTTAATCACTTTCACCTTCTCATTCATGCGTCATATCTAATCATTCACTAAGTTTTATTCATTCTACCTTCTAAATCACTCTAAAAATCTATCAGTTTTTCCTTTATTTCTACTACTATTGTTATCCTTTCCTTGGGTCACCTATCTCCTCACAGGTCACAGTTATCCCTAGCCTCAAACCAACTTCGTTTTAACTTGTTCTCTTGCCTATAATCCATTCTTCCCTGTAAAGCCAAGTGATCTTTCTCATCTCTTTTCAAGTAAATTTTATTGTGTTACTATTTTGCCTAAAATTTTTCCATTTCTGGGGTGCCTGGGTGGCTTAGTTGGTAGAGTATCTGACTCTTTTCTTAGGGTTGCAAGTTCAAGCCCCACACTGGATGTGGAGCTTACTTTAAAAAAAGAAAAAGAAAGGGGTGCCTGGGTGGCTCAATTGGTTAAGCGTCCAACTTTGGCTCAGGTTATAATCTCATGGTCCGTGAGCCCTGCATCAGGGTCTGTGCTGACAGCTCAGAGCCTGGAGCCTCTTCAGATTCTGTGTCTCCCTCTCTCTCTGCCCCTTCCCCACTCAAGTTCTGCTTCTCTCTCAAAAAATAAATAGTGAAAAAAATAAGAAAGAGAAATGTTCTACTTCCCCTAAGCAAAAATCTAAATTAAATTTTTTTTAATTTCTAAACAATTTTTTAAATAATATTGCTCTGGTGTATTTTCCCAGCTTCATTTCTTGATTCTTCCTGAATCTGCAGTCTTTTGTTCCAGACATACTAAATTTTTCCCAATTTCTTCAAAATACTGTGCTCTCATCCATCTGGATCTTCATAAATGCTGAATGAAACATGTCCCTTTCCTTTCCCTATGCTCTAATTCCTTTTTATATATTCCATTTCCTCAGGGAAGCTTTTCCTGAGAACACAAGTTCCAAAGACTTGTTCCTTATTTACATTCTTATAGCATTTAGTACTCCCCTGGCATAGCACTAAAGCTGTCTTGTTGCTTACAGCTGCCTTTCTCATTCATGAGGCTGAGACTGTTCATCTGGCATGTGGCACAGTGCATTCTATTATAACACATTTCCTATAAATGTTTGTGGAATATATTAAAAGTTTTTAAAAAATTACTTAATTTTTTGTTAAGTAAACTACCCCCAACATGGGGCTTGAACTGACAACCCTAAGATCAAGAGTTTCATGCTATACTGAGCCAGTCAGGTGTCCCTTAAAACTGTCTTGTGTGTATTACTAGGTAATCCTTGATTCACAAATGATTTCTACACAGAAACCCTATAGGCATTGTGAAGGCACTTAATGTTTGGAGAATAAGCAGGTTCAGAAGTAACAGACAAGAAGTAGTAAAGGTCAAGTAAGTTTCAGGAGATCTAGTCCCAGGGACAGATCTTTAGGTTGAAACTGCCATCATTCACTAGTGGAAAAAAGTACAGGGAAAGAAAACTGCATTAAACCAAATTCTAGTTTCCTAGAGATATTTCCTAGGAAAAAGAAACTATTTCCTTCATTTATGTTGTTTTCTTATCCAGGACCATATTTTAATTTTGTATTATACCTTAGTTAATTCATGTATTAATAAAAATTTTTGGCAATCTTTGGATTGGATTCAAGGAATGCTAATATAATAATAAAACTGTCATTGGGAGCTTACCTTTGAGTGTCAGGTGAAGTGCTAAGTGTTTCCAAACTTTGAATCTCGTGACAACTGCATGAAAAGTCATCACAGATGGGGAAACTCACAGAGGCTAGGGTAATTTGCCCAAGATCACAAATAAATGCCAGTTAGACATGTAATTCATGTAATTACAAAAAGATAGTCTAAATCATTATTTATAATTTGATTAGGCTTTTGAAATTTTGAATCCCACATTTGCCGCTTAATATTTGTGTTGACTTTGGACAGGTTACTTTTCAGTGCCTCAGTTTCCTCATCTATAAGATGGGGGGATATTAATAATACCTACTTCTTAAGATTCGAATTAATCTGAATTAATCAAGTCAATACATGTAGAGTGCTTAGAATTTTACATGACAGCTCTAAGTATTAACTATTATTATTAACCTGACTGTAATAAGTCAGTACAATAAAATTACAGCATTAAGAGTGATTTTTACCTGATTATGAAGGAATCCTGATGGATTATCTAATAATCCAGACAAAACCATGATTTAACTGTGAAATACTCTATTTTAATCACCAAAATGGAAATTCATTTTAATTCAATTAAAAAGTGTTCTTAGTACTATAAAATCTTAATGTCTAACTCAAATTACTCATAATACAAAGTCAAAGGACTTGTGTTCACTGGAATGGAGAACAGACGGTCACCATTTCCTCTGCAGCCACAAAAACACTTTAGTCTTAAGTTTTCTAGTGATTTTTACCTTGTTTATTGTTTTATACTTTTGAAGAGATTTAGGGTCTTCAAATTTTTAGTTCAACGTGAAGCCTTTCTACTCAAGTAATCAGTTTCTACAAAAAAAGAATTCCCCTCTTTAGTATGTGTAATTTTGGCAAGAGTAATAAGAGTCTTATTTTAAATAGGTAGTAGATGATGACTACCCGGAGATGTATAAAACAATTTCTCAAGAATCTCTTACACCGGGAAAACTGGAAATTAATTTTGAAGAATTATTAAAACAAAAAATGGAAGAAGAAAAACGACGAACAGAGGAGGAAAGGAAGCATAAGTTAGAGATGGAAAAACAGGAATTTGAACAACTGAGACAAGAAATGGGAGAGGTGAGATTTTAAGAAATATTCCTTTATATCTTCCAAGTGTTTATTAATGTATGTTACATGTATCTTACAATAACTTTCTGAGTATTATTAAGGACACTCACCATACTATGAGGTACCTGGTACAAGTTTCAGCACAGTTATGTGCACTTTCTAGCCTGATAGAACTCTGCTCCTTCCTTACTAGTTTGAATCACTTATGATTGCAGGGCACCTGGGTGCCTTAGTTAAGTATCCAGCTTCAGCTCAGGTCATGATCTCGCGGTTTGTGTGTTTGGTTCTTGGGTTTGAGCCCAATGTTGGGATCCTCTGTCCCCCACTCTCTCTGCCACTCCCCTGCTTGTGCTCTCTCAAAAATGGATAAATACTAAAAAACAAAAACAAATATGATTGCAGGTAATTACCTTAAGTGAATATATCTTCCTATATACCTCACAATTGTGTGGTCACATTATGATTGAGAATTGTTTCCAGGTCATGCATAAGGTTTAACGCTCTAAGGTTGCCAATCTTGATTTTTATTAAAAACAATTCTTTTTTAATTTAAGTAATCTCTACACCCAACGTGGGGCTTGAACTCATGACCCCAAGATCAAGAGTCACATGCTTTTCTGACTAAGCCAGCCAGGCACCTGGCCAATCTTGATTTTTAAATCAAAAAATTTAATTAAAATAAAATTTAAAACTTAATTACAATTTTAATAATCTTGTTTTTGAATTTGTAAGTGAAAGCTCACTGGGCAGTGGAGTGTGTACTAGAGTCTTAAAGCACTGAAACCTGCTGTCCCCTGCCTCCCTATGGTGCATTCTCAGAAGCCCTTTTTCTACCTCCGGATGCCCTAAGGCCCTTTTCTTTTCTTCTTCTTTTTTTTTAATGTTTTATTTATTTCTGAGAGAGAGAGAGAGAGAGAGAGAAAGAGAGAGAGAGAGCGTGTGCGCATGAGCAGGGGAGGGTCAGAGAGAGAGGGAGACACAGAATCTGAAACAGGCTCCAGGCTCTGACCTGTCAGCACAGAGCCTGACGCGGGGCTCAAACCCACTAACCGTGAGATCGTGACCTGAGCCGAAGTCGGACGCTCAACCCAGGCGCCCCTTTAAGGTCCTTTTCTTTCCCAGAGTTGCCACCCTCCATCTGGATGGCCAGTTGTGCAGGCAGAAGAGGGGAGGGAGAAAGAGGGGGCCAGCATTCCACTGCCACCCTCAGCCTCTGATAAGGAGGCTCCTGGAAGCAGCATGCGAAGGATTAGGGATCAACACACAGCCCTGTGACTTGGGGTGAGATGGGCAATGGCTGTCCCAGACTCAGACTGGCAATGACAGGCATGTTTGGTAGGCAACTTGGTGGGGGCCTCCTGCCAACTCCTGACCTATGTAGAGGTTGCAATCTCTTAGAAATTGCCTTTGTGTTATGGGTTGGGACAATGGGCCTGTGGGGAGATTTACTTCCTTGCCGTAGCCAATCTAGAGACTATAAATACTATATAAACATATAAGTAATGATAAAGTATCATGAATATGCTGTAGGAAAACATTCCAAGGTCTAGCCTTAAAATGTTTTACTTTATATGTATACATACATATATGTATTAGTATATAATTTTTGAGAGAGAGAAACAGGGTGAGCAGGGGAGGGGCAGAGAGAGAGGGAGACACTGAATCTGAAGCAGGGTCCAGGCTCTGAACTATCAGCACAGAGCCCAATGCCAGGCTCGAGCTCCCAAACCTGAGCTGAAGTCAGATGCTTAACCGATTGAGCCACCCAGGCACCCCTAGAAATTGGGATTTTTGTTATCTTTGTGTGCATATACATGCTTTTTCTAACCATAAAGGCACGTCCTATTTATGTATGAACTCCAGTCTGGAGCAAAAGCTCTGGCAGCTGGAGCTTTCACAACAGTATGTCATGCTGCTTACCCGCTTAGTCCTGCTCTAGTCTCATTTGAGAATTACCCGAGAAGCCGATCCGGGTCCTTCCAGCTAGCAGAGGGCAGCTGCGGCTGTGGATTGTAGGGATGCTGACNTTTTTATTTTTATTTATTTATTTTTACAAATAGTTTATTGTCAAGTTGGTTTCCATATAACACCCAGTGCTCATCCCCACAAGTGCCCCTCTCCGTGCCCATCCCCCGCCTTAAAACTTTTAAAATGTAATAGTATTTATTTTATAAAGGAAGCTAAAAGTGAATTGTCTCGAAAAACTTGTAAATTATATTTTAGTATACTGAGATGGAATCTCATTAACATATGGCAGTGTGTAACTGTCAGACATCTGGTGCTCGTAAAGGACTTACCCCAATACATCTGGCAGTTTCTAAGCAAGTAGCACACCAGTTCCAAGATCATCTACACTGTAGCTAATTAGTTCAGTCATTAATTTTGACCAGAAAGATTTGGGAACCATTGTGATATGAGGTATACCAAATTTGTTTCTGGTATTTTAGGAGTTGTTTGTTTGGACCCACAGAGACCAAAACATGGAGGATAATATAAAGGAATAAATTTTGTCTTTTACCCCTTTGGTTGAACCAAGAAATGAAGCCTCATGTCACATCATCCACAGTGACCCCTACCTTCCCCTCCTTCATTTTCCTTCTCTACTACACCCACCCCACACGTAGGACTCTAGGTCTTCCCCAGGAAAAGTACATCAGGAACAACTCCAATTTTTTAAACCACTTCCTATAGTGAGATTAGGGTTTAGTTTAAGTATACAAAGAACTAGAAATAAATTGTAAAAAGCCAAGGGAAACTTAAGTAAAAAGTATTTAAGATAAAATGCACATTTCTTCATCATCCCCTAAGCAAAAATTTTCCTATAATTCATAGTAAAAGTTAATCCTGATATGCATATTTTAGTTATAATAAAAGTTATAATGGAATGTTAAATGATTTTTGAGTCATAATGAAATTTTTTTTTTTTTTTTTGAGGGAAGGGACAAGTGAGCAAGGAGCAGAGAGACAGAAGCAGGGCTCACTGAAGCAACGCTCCTGTTTTTACCCAGAGCAGGGCTCCTGCTCACCTGAAGTGGGGCTTAAGGTCACCTGATGTGGGACTTGAACTAATGAGCCATGAAATCATGATGGGAGCTGAAGTCAGATGCTTAATGGCTTAGCCACCCAGGCGCCCTTAATTTTTTTTCGTTAAAAAAATTTTTTTTAATGTTTTATTTCTGAGAGAGAGAGAGTGTGAGCAGGGGAGGGTCAGAGAGAGAGGGAGACACAGAATCTGAAACAGGGTCCAGGCTCTGAGCTAGTGGTCAGCACAGAGCTCGACGTGGAGCTCGAACCCACTATGAGATCATGACCTCAGCCGAAGTCGAATGCTTAACTGACTGAGCCACCCAGGCTCCCCTCTAAAGTCTTAAATTTGAAATTACTTTTCTAAAAGTTTATTTTGAGAGAAAGAGAGGGAGGAGAGAAAGAGAAAGAATGAATGAGAATCCCATGCACGCTCTGTGCTGTCAGTGGAAAGCCTGACATGGGACTTGAACTCAAACTGTGATCATGACCGGAGCCAAAATCAAGAGTCTGATGCACTTAACCAACTGAGCCACCAAGATGCCCGTTAACATTACTTTTAGTCAGTAAATTTAGGCATTGTGTTTAGGGAATAAGTTATTTAAACTAATTTTTGGCCTCAAACAAGAAATGAACACTTTTTAGGGATGCCTGAGTGCCTCAGTTGGTTGAGAATTTGACATAATTTTGCCTCCAGTCATGGATCTCATGGTTCCTGAGTTCAAGCAGTGCTGGTCAGCACAGAGCCTGCTTGGGATTCTCTCTCTCCCTCTCTTTCTGCCCCTTCCCTGCTCATGCATGCACTCTCTCAAAATAAATAAACATTAAAAAAAAAAAAGAGAGAGAAATGAACACTTTTTGGATGGTTTATTGTACAAACTAATTTTCTGGTATTTAATACACAAAAATCTTAATATTTTTGAAGGAAGAGGAAGAACATGAAACCTTTGAACTGAGTAGAGAATATGAAGAATTAATCAAATTGAAAAGAAGTGGCTCTATTCAAGCTAAAAATTTAAAAAGCAAGTTTGAAAAAATTGGACAACTGTCTGAAAAAGAAATACAGAAAAAGATAGAAGAAGAACGAGCAAAAAGGAGAGCAATTGACCTCGAAATTAAAGAGCGAGAAGCAGAAAACTTTCATGAGGTATACTATTTTGTATTTAACAGCTATGGTACAGTAATTATGATGAACATAACAAATATAACGTGGACTTTGAAATAAGCTTTGGTATTTACAGTTAACCATAGACGCATACGATATTATCTGAGAACTAAGTAGCCAAGGCATATTAAAATGTTAGGAGACTCTGAAAGATTTCCTTACTCTAGCATTGTTTCAAAATGGCTTTTATTAGAATTAAAACCTATAGTGAACATCAGATAAGTCACTCCAGAAATAATAGAAGTATTTATTGGCACAAGTTTTATTTTTATTTAAAAATATTTTCTTTAATGTTTTAATTATTTCTGAAAGACAGCGTGAGCAGGGAAGGAAGAGAGAGGGAGAGAGAGAGAGAATCTGAAATGGGCTCCAGGCTCTGAGCTAGCTGTCAGCAGCACAGAACCCGACATGGGGTTCGAACCCACGAACCATGAGATCATGACCTGAGCCGAAGTCAGATCTTAACCGACTGAGCC
Organism: Crocuta crocuta; assembly: GCF_008692635.1. NCBI lineage: Eukaryota > Metazoa > Chordata > Mammalia > Carnivora > Hyaenidae > Crocuta > Crocuta crocuta. Next base: position 1,895,152 of record NW_027531143.1, read on the forward strand.
ACCCAGGCGACCCATATTGGCATAAGTTTTAGTTTGAGTAAGTAGAACCAGTGTACATATGGTTTAAAACAAGTTCCAGAAATTATTCATATTTACTTTCTTATTTAAAGATGAAGTAAATAAAGCCTAATGATCTGCTTAAAGTCATGCCAACAATTCAGTGGCAGAGCCTAACTCAGAATTCAGATGACATGAATTTTGAAGTACCTCTGCATATGTTAGAAAAGAGGCAATTACTAGATAACCTATAATGCTCCTTCCAGTTGAAGATCTAGTTCCATGATTCTGAGTACTGCTTTAACTAAGGATCTGGAAATTTTTTTTCTGCCAGAATTGCCATTTTATAATACTTAACAGCATTTAACTTATGTTCTTCTAACAAAGAATTTCCCATCAAATATTCAATAAGGTGGTGTGGGAAGTTGGGAGGGCCTTCAGGGGAGACTATGAATTAAAAGAATGAAGAAATTATGTGCAAATTCTTTGGAATATAAGCTATTCATTATTATTAAAGCAAGTAGAGTGTAAGAACAGCAAATATAATGATGCAGATGCAAACACAGGCAAGATGGTCATGGAAGGTCTTAGATGTCATGTTAAGGGACTCTGAATTGTTGTTCATTGAAGGAATTCTTAAAACATGGAGATATCATCAAATAGACATCTTCGTACCTAGATGACACTAAAGCTAAAGATGGTTTTAGATTCATGCATTAAAAAATTATTTGAATCCCTATTATGTTCCAGGGACTGTTCTGGATACTGGCAGTACACTGGTGAATAAATCTGCAGTCCTTGCTCATGTAGTGTCTAGAATCTAACAGGTAGGGAAGATGGAAAACAATTATTGAGTAGTAAAGTAAAAGCTATGGAAATTAACAAAGCAGGATACTATTTTTTGGAGTGTGGTCAGCGAAGCCCTGATGAGGATTTTGAACTAGAGATCAAATAGAGAAAACAGAACATCAGATATTCATTAATGAAGTTGGTATGCATTTGAACTCTGTGCAATGTACACAAAATCTTAAGGTTTGTTGTCACTGCTAAGAGCAAATGCTACTGCTAACATCTTCTATGCTGGGCCCTGTATTCAGTCTTGGGTTCATGTAAGTGAATATAATGAGCCCTCAAAAAGCTCAGCCTAAGGAGATGTATGAAAATAATAATTTAAGTGCTAAAATAGGTCAAATAGGATGGACTCAGTATTCCTAGGAGAGTTTTAACAGAGCTGAGAAAATGGCATTTAAGCTAAGTGGGAAGGTTAAGTACAGCCTTTACATAAGGGTTGTGAAAATGTGTCTGGGAAGTTGAAAGTTTATTCAAAGGCATGGCTCCTAGAATAATAGGTAATAGAATAAAGTTGTAAAAGTAGTAGCTAATTGATACTGGGTCTTTTTAACCTTGCAGGGACTGTGATTTGAGAACAATGTTAGTGATCGTTTTAGGACAGAATAAAAAGCTTTTGTTTTTAAAGAAATCCAGTACCATGGAGAATGAAGAGGAAGAAAGGAATAGGGCATGAAATTGGGATTCAGGGAGGGAGAAAAATGGACCCAACTTTTAACCAAACTGGATAACAGGCTGTTTATGGGTAGGTGGTTGCTGAGAAGCCCAACATTATTTTAAGATTGCCAGGGAAACTAACTAGATGATACTACAGAGAATTCAGGTCTGGAGATGGTAGGGTGAATGGTTTGGGCCCGTGAGGTTTATGTATTTGGGTAAGATAAAGGCAGTCTGAAACATAGGTACTAAGTTCAGGCAAGAGGCTGGAATTATATAAATTTTAACTATTATGAATAGTATTTAAACATATCAGAGTAGATAAAGCTATCTTGAAAAGGTTAATAGTTGGAAGGTGAACAATAAAACTGGAGAACACTAACATTTAGTGGCTGGATGGCCACAAGATCAGTTTTTACAGAACTATATATCACAGAAGGCAAAGTTAGTCAGCATGTGCTTGCTCCTCTTTGTGATAAAGGTAGTGAAAACTCAGAGCAGTCTTACCTAGTCCTACAAAATATTTAGGAAAGATTAAAAGTGAGATAGTTGACTTACTGTTTTATTGCTCTTCTGTATGAAAGAACATGAGTTTAGGACATGTGTGATTTCCTGAAAACCCTGAGGATGTCCTCACTGTGAAGGATGCTGACATCCTTCCTATCTTCTAGATTTAAAGGTCAGAGATATCCTTGAAAAACTTGTTAGCATAGTTCAGCCATTGAGTGCAATCAACTTCTAGCATAGGACTCCCCGTACCCCTGATATTATCTGGTTTCCTCCTTTGAAAATGTGTGCTCAGGGCACCTGGGTGGCTCAGTTGGTTGAGTGTCTGACTTTGGCTCAGGTCATGACCTTGCAGTTAAGGAGTTCAAGCCCTGCAACAGGTTGCGCTGACAGCTCAGAGCACAGAACCTGGAGCCTGCTTTGGATAAGGTCTCCCTCTCTGCCCCTCCCCTGCTTGTGCTCTCTCTCTCTCTCAAAAATAAACATTAAAGGGGTGCCTGGGTGGCTCAGTCAGTTAAGTGTTAGACTGTGGCTCAGGTCATGATCTCAGTTTATAGGCCTGAGCCCTGCATCAGGCTCTGTGCTGACACCTCAGCCTGGAGTCGGCTTCGAGTGTGTAACCCCCCCTTGTTGCTCCTCCCCCGTTCACACTCTTTCTCTTGCTCTCAAAAATGAATAAACATTGTAAAGACATTTTAATTAAAAAATAACAATGTCTGTGTTCAACACTCCTTGTTTATATTCCAGACACTGTTCAAGGTAACCTCATCCATATAACCTCCCCCAAAGAACTGCACAGTTCCTTGTAGCCCTTAATCTGTTATCACTCATTTATTTAATCAATATAAGTGTTTGACTTTTTAGTTTTCCAAGAAGGCATACTCCAAAACCATTTCTGTCCCTCACTTTTATCTCATGTTCACTGTCCAATTGTGCTTCCTTTAATATTCATGTGTTAGGTATCCATACCCTAAGAATGCACCCAGAGAACAAAGATCATTCCATTTTATAGGACTCTAGGTAGGTTCATTTCCCAGAAACATTTTTAGCCTGGCTTTCAAGGATTCAAGAAAAAGCAACACTTGTACTTAATAACTGAAAGACTAGTCATAAACTTTCTCCCAATTCATTTTCTAAAGGCAGGTTTTAAGTAGCTAAATGATTAAGTTATAAATTTGTACAAACCTTTTATCCTAAAATCCAGAAAGCAAGTTGAAGGAGATTCAGTACCTGTACCTGCAGAAATACTGTATCTTGAAGATTTGGTAAGCAAGAATGAAATTAACTGTATCCTGTAAACTGAGGTCCTTTTAATTTTTTTTAACAGAAGTCCTTTTTAAACTGCAGAAAAGCCTGTTGAGATAAAACTGCAGCAAACTGATATTTAACATGTCTTTTAGCCTCTTTTAGTAATAAAAAACTATAGCAACATCATTCATTAGCAATTAACTGTAGTCCTGCATTGTGTTTATTAATAGGCATTAGATTTATCACTTCAAACTGAAACACTGGGGTTAATGGCATAGTAATAGATTTACCCATTAGCTATTTGGTTGTGCCTGATGTTCTAGGATCTTCCAACATCAAAGTAAAATCTGATTCCAGAAAACAAGAAAAACTATTCACTCCTACATTCATTGGAACTGAGGTACAATACTTCAAAGTGATGCAAAACATCCATGCAAAGATTTTTTTTCTTACATAGGCAATTATTTTAAAGCTTCTTTCAAAATTTACTAACATTAGCTGGATGTGATACCCTGAAGCAATTTCTTCACAGTACTATGAAATACAAAAGGTGAGATTTCCAAACATAAAAGTCCAGGTAGTTTAGAAACCAAGAGTCTACTACATCTAAAATACTTTAGAAAACCCTGAATTAACTGTACCTACAACTCCACTGTCCTAAAACTGCCCTCAAAGGCCACCAGTGACCCCATCATCACCAAATTGTTTTTTAGACTCACACTATTTAACAATTGAAACTCTGCTCTTAAATTCATTCCTTATTTCCATAGCTTCCAACTCTCACCCTAAATAGATGACTAGCCATATACTTCAACTCAACGATTTCCCCACGTTCCAGCCAACGCCTCTTTCGGCAGTTGTCTTTCATTTATTCTGCCTGTGAAGACTCTTGTCTGCCATTTAGCCATCAATAAATATCGGTGGATGGAATTCATTTCAAAGACAATTAGCTAAGAAGGGTGAGGAAGAATATCACAAAGTAGGAAATAACAGAAATTACATTTTCTATTATATAGTAGGGTGAAGAGTGATGGACACTCTTGTGACAAGGAAGTATTTTAACCATTGTTACAATGTATAACATCTCCACCCTTTTCTGTTATTCAGTACTATCAGCTAGCACAAAGAGTTGGTTGAGCAAATACATTGGGACTCCAATATTATAGAACCTTTACACTAGGGAGAAAAGGGTTCTAATTGTCAAGAGAATGTTTCACAAATAAAACTTTTTTTTTCCAAATTAGGGGGCAGTGAAAATCTACATGTCTGCAGTGTAACACAAATATGTAAACCAAACATGGCAATTATTTTGTGTCCATAAATGACATCTTCAGAAGTATTGCTTTAGTTCTTGTTGGTTTCTAGAAAATAAGCAATTACTATTCTTGGCTCACTTTCATAAAGGAAGAAGATGTTGATGTCAAGCCTGCAAAAAAAAGTGAGGCTCCATTTACTCATAAAGTGAATATGAAAGCTAGATTTGAACAAATGGCTAAGGCAAGAGAAGAAGAAGAACAAAGAAGAATTGAAGAACAAAAGTTACTACGCATGCAGTTTGAACAAAAGGAAATTGATGCAGCACTACAAAAGGTACCAGGGCTTACATATCCTTTATTTTTCAAAGACGCTCTTAAAATTTTATGAAGGATTAGAAAAAAAAATTTTTCTTAGAGGAGGCAAGTGAGTGAGAGGCTGAGAGAGAATACCACCAGAGGCCGGGTGAGGTAGGGGGAAGGGAGATGAAAGGAAAAGGGAGGGAAGAGTGGGGCTCGAACTCACCTGATGTGGGACTAAACTCGTGAACTGTGAGATCATGACCTGAGCCCAAGTTAGATGCTTAACGACTGAGCCACCCAGGCATCCTAGAATAATTTTTAATGGCTTTTAAGATATTATAAAAGAGGTTTTATAAAGTACATAACTATAGTAATAAGCACATTTTACATGTTCTTCGGGAAGAAAAAACTTTTTTACCTATAAAATTCTATCACTAAACCATTGTCCTAAAAATTCTGCTATAAATGCCAACTTGAATGGACTTATTTTAATACAGAAAAGAGAAGAGGAGGAAGAAGAAGAGGGTGGTAGCATCATGAATGGTTCCACTATTGAAGATGAGGAGCAAACGAGATCAGGAGCTCCATGGTTCAAGAAGCCTCTAAAAAACACATCAGTTGTAGACAGTGAGCCAGTCAGATTTACTGTTAAAGTAACAGGAGAACCCAAACCAGAAATTACATGGTGGTTTGAAGGAGAAATACTCCAAGATGGAGAAGACTATCAATATATTGAAAGAGGAGAAACTTACTGCCTTTATTTACCAGAAACTTTCCCAGAAGATGAAGGAGAATATATGTGTAAAGCAGTCAACAACAAAGGCTCTGCGGCTAGTACCTGTATTCTTACAATCGAAAGTAAGAATTAATCACTTTTAATCTAGAACTTTTATTGTATTTAAATTTTTTTCCTTAAAAAAAAAAAAATCACTTTTCTTCTTCTCTTTTTTAGCTGACGACTACTAGCTTCCCTTCCCTCTCCCTGGAACTTTCTCTTTCTCTCTCCCCCCCTCCGAATTTCTTACTACATCCATGTTTTCTGTGGCGGGGCCAAAAATGGAAACCAGAAGTGCCACTATATTGACTTTTTATTCCTTTTCCTAACAGTCTTCAAAACACAAGCTCATCTAAAGAATAGCTTCTTCCTTTCCAAATCATCACCAGATTCGTTGCCCTATTATGCAGAAGTTAATGTGTATTTAATGGGGTAGAGTGGAAAAGTTAGTTACTCAGTTATTCTAAGTTTCTAGCAATTACATTTTAAAGATCACAAAATACATTACTTTGCATGAAAAAGTGACATTTATGAGCTATTTACACCTATAATTGAGAAGACTTCATGAATTTGGAACCTATCAAGTTTTTCTTAATAGTCATCATTTTTCTTGTTGTAGTTTTAAAGTCTTTCTGAAGCAGATAGGGAAAAGGGGGAGCATGGAGAGCAACAAAAGTTAAGACTTTTAAGGAGAAAATTTAATGGAAACCACTGCCTATACAGAATTCTGAGTGTTGAGACTATTATTAACATGTACTATTCAAATGTGTGTTATATTCAAGCTTATAAAGCAAATTTATGTTGTGACCTTGCCTGAACAAATTATATTTTAGTAAGAAAACTTTGTACCAGTAATTCATGCAGAAGAAAACACTTTCAACATAATTGAAGATTTCAAGGTCTAAGAGGGGGGAAAAAGGCATAATCTTCAGTTTTAAAATGTGGTCTAAAATAAGTTTGTAAATAATTACCATGTTCTATTACCAAGTTGTTTTATATTTTAGTTTTCTGGAAGACAGTTTTATTTTACAATGTAAACCCATAATAAAATAACTTGTGTATTAAAAATAAAGTCTTTCAATATTTTAGAAAAGAAACAACACTCCCTTGTAATATTCATCAACGTACATTTATTTCTTTTATTGAGGAAACCATAATCAATACAAAATTACAGCAATCATGTGCCCTTTTACATACAATGTCATTAAAGCAAACTCTAAACCACAGTTTGTAAAGTATTCAATTTACCTCAAGTCCAAGCTGCATCTCCCTAAGACACTGTTCCCATCACAGTAGCCATTTTAAGCCAATCTTCTTTTTACACACGGGTAGTTTCTGTAGAGAACACTTTTCTCAGGACGAAAATGCATCGAGCATGCATAAGAAAAAATATATATATATATGCGCAAATACATTTAAGAGTTTCTATAGGGCTATCATTGAAGAAAATAAAACCTTGGGATTTAGTTGCTTCTTTTTCAAAAGCACCAATTTAAATCCCTCAGAAGTTTATACTGTGGCAAGATAACTCAAGTGACTAAACAAAAAATAAAGGTTATTTTCAGTGTCAAAATTATCTTTAGGTACTGTTAAAATACATTTGAAAATGAGGCAGAATTTTCAGAAAATAAAAAGACATCCTCATTGATTAATAATGTCTACATCCTTACTCTAGACAACAGATGTTTGCAGGTAGAATTGGTTCTCCTGGCAGAGTACTCAAACAAATGTTATCACTTCTGCATATATTCCTATTTCCCTCTTAAGATACTCTGCTACTCCTACCCAAGCCCATTCTTTTGAATTAACTACTAAGGTATTTGTCTAAGGAAATATCTTACAATGTTTATAAGCTAATATTAAATCATCAGTTTTAGTATTAAAACCATTTTCATTAATTAAAAATAAAAGTATACTTTTCATTTCTAAAAGAAACGTTAAACCCATTAGAATTCTAGTATCACCACACTAAAATATCTTAAAAAACAAAACACATTGTCAAGTTTTTAAGTGCTAAATAAATCAGTTCAATTTCAATCTAAACATTGTTTCTACCACTCCTAACATCCATTGCATTCAAGTCAACTGGCTCACCTTTTCTGCTTTCCATGTATTTCAAGGTTAAGATTAGCGCCATGTAAAAAAATGCAGTATCAGTGAAGGCTTATGGTAATGAATTAAAAAAACTCTTGAGATAGAAACAATGCCCCAAATATCTATTAGCATTCATCTATATTTTATAAAAATGCAAACTACAGCTAACCAAAAATTGAAAGGCTCCTTAAGGTTCAAAGATCTCCTTTATATTATTAATCTTAACACACCTATCATTGACTATTAAAACAATACATACACACACATAAATGTGGTGCAGTAACTACACAACTTACAAAATTTAACAGTTCATGGAACATTTAAGATCAAGCGAATAGCACTTTAAAATGAAAAGTGATCAAAAGCAGGTACATTACACCCTATACCATATTATGTATGGGAATACATTTCATATTTCTCAATTATGATTTGCCAATTTTACCTTCTACATTGAGCCCTTCTATGGTCCATGCTCATCGGCTCACCAATGGCATACACTCAAAGGATTCCTCTTTATGGGTAACTATCTCAGGACCTGATTTTATGAGCTATGATTTGGTGCTTGCAGCATCTTCAGCACTGTGTGTGAAAATGAAGGCAGTATTTTTGAATATTTTTCTTTGTTGTAGAGATAAGCAGGAGTTTTAAAAGGATCAGCACATTTTAGAAACTGAATAAACAAAACTGATAGGATGCTGCTTTAATACATTCATCTTAACTAAAAATATGTACCAGTTAAAATCATCTATAAGAACACAAACATTTTAAACTGGCAAAAAAGTAAAATGCAGCGTCAATTATTAAAGTATTATAAATCAGAAAAATATTGGTTGCTATACAGATTATGAAAGGTTATTTGCTATACAGTTAACATTTCACTGATGCACATGCCTTATCAAAACATACTGCCAGTATTCCTTATATTTTCCTTTTTCAGCGTATATAAAATTTAAGAAAACTGAATTGTCTAAAAAAAGTCATAATAAAACTCTGACCCATAATATCCTTACTAAATTATTATACTTCAAGAATAAGAAAAAAATAAGACTCCATAGCTTTGGAGGGCAAAGAAAATGTCCTGTCAATCATAAAAAGATGGTGAAGGCTGTTGAAGTTTCTAACCAAGTGATTTCCTAAATCCTGAAACTATGTAATTGCCCTTTCTTAATTTTAACAATTCTTCCACAGTTGGGAAAAGATTACAAAAAGTTTGGATGTAGTTCAATTACAGCAGCAATCTACTCATTTCTTTTTTGTTTTAATAAAAAAAATTAAAATAAAAAACATTACCCAGAAATGTAAACAGTTGTTTGAACAACTTACAGACTTTCCACTGAAAAGGTAGCATAAATAACAAAATACATTTTGGGGAAGCAGTAGCAGATTGCTTTTGAATACACAACCACGAAAACCTCACAGGGACAACATTAATGTACTGAAATATTTATTTATATATGTCCTTAGGTTGTGCTTACCTGTTGCTTTTTGCAGCAGAACCTAAGGTGGAAGGTCTGGGAAGGCACTGTGAAGTATAAATAATTGCACTGTTTGCAATTAATAAAGATTTTAAACCTTAAATGAATCAAAATCAACAGCCTCCAATTTGTGAGTTATGATATTGAATCCAACTGAACTATTTCTTCAGTTTAATTAATAAATGCACCACTTTCCTAAAAGGTCATCTATAAAACAGTATCATGCAAAATACTGAAATTGTTCATGTCAATTACCCTACTCTTAAAGGTAACACATAACTAACTCCTTAACTATTAAACTTCGAACTAGAACTATATATATCCATATCTAAATAAGGGCAAGGGAAATCACTCCAGGTTCTATAAAACAATCAAAAACATTTCAAAATATCTATAATGAACTGAACTGCTATTTTCTACCCTGTAAGTAATCTCAACATTTATGTCCTTGTACATCTTCCTTTACAGTATATTCAGAACTGGTGCTCCCTACCAATGAATAGACTATATATATATTTATGAAATGGTGTTAAAACTGCTACATTGCTTAGTATTTGCAAACTGAAAATCACTTCTGTCTGATACATTTTCAAGTCTTTCATATTAATATATAAGATATGCATACTGTACACTGAAAAGCAATATATTTTAGGAGCACCAATGAGTAATACTATTCAATTTTCATGATCAGTTTTCTTTAGCTATAGCTAAAGCATATCAAAAATACTTACCCATTAAGCTCACTTAAAAAAAAATACAGACCTATGTATTATTCTATGTTAAATTAAGAAGCAGTTAGGGTTTTCCAAGACATCAGCACTGTATTCCAACATAATATTCACACAAAGTATGGCATTTACATTATGTGGAACATTGACAAAAAGATACTGTTGCAGTTCATCAATTTGTCATTCTGATGTACTTACAGTGCAATGCTCCTTGAAGGAACACAATCAAGGATGATACACAGCACAGTCCTCCTCACCCCTACAGAGCTAGTTCTATACTGGCTGGATCAAACCTGCACTTCAACAGACAATGGCAAGACAGACTGTATTTGCATGTAGTCTAATATATTAATATGCAAAGAGCCAACAAATATGCAAAGAGTAAAACAATGGATTTCAACAAAATATCAGAACTTCAGCATGAGTGTTAAAGAGTAATAAAGTGATTTCAAGTACATAAAAAATTAAGTTGATTCAATGATTGGACTTGTGCATTTACAAAACAAAGCTTATCTATACTGCAAAAAGAAAAAAAAGAAAAAAGCTTGAACATTTCCATACCCCAATAATGTTTCAATGGCAGATGCACTGTAGCTATACTTTTTGCATACTATTCACTTTTCTACCCTAAATTTAAAAAGAAACACACTAATATTGTATACATTGAAAGTTTCTTTACATGAAAAAACTTCTTATTCAACTACTCATATTCACTATCTGAAAACTGTTTAAAATTAGTTATGCTGAAACAGTCTTGGAAATCGAAGTAATTATCAAATTAAGAACAGAAAGGTTAACTGTTATAGCAGCAGTACAGATCTGAAACAGTGGTCATGTATAAAAGGAAATTTCACTGTTAATGCAATGGAAGTATGCCAAAAGATCACTGTACACACATGCAGTTTTTAATCAAACAGAAGGAAAAAAAATGAAGATATCAGGATTACTTGTGCTGAAACAGCCAAATACAATAAATGGAAAAGATCCTCCAATCTACTACTATACTGCAAGGGGGAAAAAACATGCCAGTGTTTAAAAACTCAATTAATATTTCATGGGGAAAGCTTATATTTTGTGTATATGTATCTTAATTTATCATTGCTAAGAAATTATGAATCCTTTAAATACCCACATATCCAACTTACCGACACAGGAGGTTTCATATCATTTATTGTAAAGCACAAAACAGGCATTTTAAAAGTGAAAGTATACATTGAAAAAGTACATTTATATCACAAAGCATTGACCACATAATAGTTGCAAATACATTTGCTGGAATGTGTACATCTACACTAAATACTAAAAACAAACCAATTTTCATTTCTACACAGAAATATTAACCTCCTATCAGTAGTGATAGATATTTTGTACATTTTCAAAAAAAAAAAACACTATTTTAAACCAAAAACAAAATTAAGATCTTCATCAAGTCGTCTGCATCCATATATTTAACAAAGGTTTTTTTCCCCCACACAATGAAGCAAATACTGTATTGTCCACTTCTTATTATTGGCCCTGTGCAGAAGAGATACATAAGAAATACACAAAAAGTTAAAGAAAATCCTTTAAATGGAGCTAACTCAGGAGTGAATCCTTTAAGAAAGAAAAACTGGTTAATATAAATGGTGGTGGCTTCTTGCATGATTTGCAAATCCCTGGGGGAAAAAAATTTATTTTTAAAATCAAAGGCATTGTAGAAATATTCAGCACTCAGATGCCAGAAAGCATTATAAAAAAAACAAAAAAACCCAAATAATACATCACAGTACTTCATTTAGTTATGCTATGCCAGATAAAAATTAAAAAGGCAAACATAATCCCAAACAGACAAAACAGTAAACATGCAGAAAACATGACTGGAGTAGAAATCAACACATTAGCAAGTTTAGTATACCTGAGGTGCTGGAGGATGCTGTGGCATTCCCTGGGGACTTGTCTGGGCATAGTAGGCTGCTTGTTGTCTATAGTACTCAGCCCAGGCTGCACTATAATCTGGCTGACCACCTGGTGGAGCACCAGTAGGAGCAGGAACCGCTTGACCTTTGAGAAAACAGAACAACTTTGTTGCTGTAACCACAATTAAAAGCCCAAAAGAATCTCATTTCTAATAAAAACAATACCTTGCTTCTTGTAATATTCCTCCCAAGCTTTTGAATAATCTTGTGTCTGCCCTTGTTGACCTAAAAAAAACCCCCTAAATTTTAATACAAAATTATATCCACTGTAAGTAAGTACAGGTTATAAAGACAAGCACAGAGGGTCAGAATTGCTCCTGTTTTATCTTATTCATTAGTGTCAGAAGACTACTCTGTAATTAAAGAAATCAGAATGCTGTTTCTTTTTGCCTTATATTAATCTTGTAGTTCTAGAGCACCACTATTAATAGAAAGCAGAATCAAAACCATCCACATAGTTTTAACAAGAAAGTCAACGATTAAGGCATAATCTGGATTCAATTACAGAGTTTATAAATATTAATGTTCTAAAGTGAGTTTACCAAGTACTTCACGTAAACAATCCATGATTCCCTGATAGTGATGTTGGGCGCAGGGAGGGGGGGAGACCACTATTTTTCTTGTCTTATTCATTTGGATGTTACACTACAGGTTTTAAACAAAATGTAAATCTTCGATGGAGAACATTTTTGAAAAACAAAAAACCCACCTGAAATTAATTAAAGACTTCATTATTTTCAAATACGGTCAAGATCTTTGTTTCCTGATTTGTGACCTATAAACTATGTGTATGAGGACTAACCATCAAAATACCCTTTAATAATAAGGTGTTTAAAGTTTTAATATCATGTGTTCATACCACAAGACAATTTTATTAAAAGTAACATGACAAAGAACATAAAGAACAATTACCAAAGACACTGAAGAAGTAAAATCACTGAAACACAAAACTCAACAAACAGCTTTCATGAGCAGGTATTTTTTTTAAGCAGGGTAATATTCCTGAATGACTTAACAACCAAACGCAACACACGAAGCTTAAAATGGACTCTGGATCAAAACAAACAGAAAGAGAAAACACACACACACCACCGCCCCCCCCCGCCCCGAGACATTTTCTGACAACCAAAGAAAATATAGTCTATATATAGTTAATATTTCTGAAATAATTTATTTAAAACCGTCTGCAACCTATTTTGTAAAGGCTCAGGCATAAAAAATACGTATATACACACAGACACAAATTACATGATAAACTTTTTATAAATGTTGAATCTGAGTAGAAAATATAAATATGGGTGTTCACTGTACGATTTTTCCAATTTTTTTCAAGGTATATAAACTTATGAAATAAAAAATGTGGGGAGAACGAACATATGTTTTCCTACTGAGCTCCTTTCTTTGAGTAGAATTTTATTTAGCTTATTACCTTACCTGATAAAATTATTATGGCTAGGTAAAAAGTACTAAAGAACAGACACAGAGAAAGTTGTTTTTACGTTTGTTGGATGTTACCAACAAGGGGACTTTATATAGCTGCAGAAAATAGGCTATCACCATCAATCACAAAATCGAACAATTAAAAGCAACTAAGTGTACAGAAGCTTAACTTTTATGAGTAACTTTAAAAATCCAAGAAAAAACTCCCTTCTATAGGCAACAGAGAAATTCCATTTAAGATGAAGAAAATTCTCTTATTTTTGTTTTCCATAATTCTTTTCAAAGAAAAGTGAGTTTAATATTTTGATCCAATGAGGAGACACAATTCAAGCAAATCTGAAATAAGTTTCAGTATTTAGACAACTGCCAAATATTGCAGGGTACCAAGAGTAATAAAACCACACAATGTCTCTTAGAAACTGGACACTTGAAAACCTGCTGATTTGAGGCCAAACTTGGTTAAGTCAGCAACAACTTCTACTTCAGGTTTACAAAAAGGAACCAAACATCATTGTTAAGAGACTCATTTTAGAGGCAAAATTACAGTGTAAGATGAACAGGGAGACACAGTAAGAAAATTCATCAAACGCCAGTGTTCCCTACTCTCCCATCTCAAACATTTCTGTGGAAAGTAAAAGGTAATCATGTCAGACTATCAGAAAATCAAAGCACTTGGTAAGTCCTAAATTCCTCACATTCCAATCTTGAAGGTATCCAAAGAAAAACTCATCTCACCCCTCCAATCTGAGGGGCAAGTTTTGCCCTGCTAGAAAAGAACGAACTCTTCCTATTTACTTAGGACTTGACCTCCCCTAGCCTCTTGTGCCTTTCTGCCTACTTTAGGAGTGTATGTAGTTTGCTCTCTTTATCCTTCTTACTTCAAGAACTATTTTGAGTTACTTTAGAACATCCCTTAATATTTACATATAGATTTAAGGTTTGACTTTAATTTCATTCAAGAAGTAAGACTTGACCTAGAGTTCACAATACACCACTTACATTATAAGAGTCTTAGTCTCTAAGTCAAACTTTTCCAAAAATGCCTTCACTAGACCTCTTCCAAATAGGAACTGCCTGTCTCTACATTGAAATCCAGTTGGATCTCTAGGAGTTTACTTACTACAAAAGTTCCCTCACTCTAGCTTCAAAAATAACCACTCTTTGAGCTTTGCTGCCATTCCTTTTAAGACTTAACATTTCCAGGGCGCCTGGGTGGCTCAGTCGGTTGAGTGTCTGGCTTTGGCTCAGGTCATGATCTCACCAGTCAAGCGTTCGAGCCCCGCGTAGGGCTCCGTGCTGACAGCTAGCTCAGAGCCTGGATCCTGCCTGGGATTCTGTGTCTCCCTCTCTCTCTCTGACCCTCCCCTGCTCACGCTATACCTCTCTCTCTCAGGAAAAAAAAAAAAGTTAAAAAAGATTAAAAAAAAAAAAAAACAGACTTAACATTTCCTTTGTTAACCCCTCTATAATCTCATCTCTGCAAATTTCTCTCCTAAATTCTCTTGGGAGTTAATTCTGAGAAATTCAGAACGGTTTCAGAAAACGAAACTAATTAGAAACTTAACTTGAGGCACCTGCATGGGTCAGTTGGTTAAGTGTCTGACTGGTTCAGGTCACTCTCACAGCTCATGGGTTCAAACCCTGCGTCAGGCTCTGTGCTGACAGTTCAGAGCATGGGGACTGCTTCAGATTCTGTCTCCCTCTTTCTCTCAAAAATAAACATTAAAAAAACAAAAAACGCCTGTTTCAAGAGGTTTACTTACTTATAAGCAATGACACATTTATAATGTTAGTGGATATTCTCTGTTCTTAACAGGAAAAGTTGAAATTTGGGTTCAAAAGCTGGGACAGCCTGCCTAGTTTAGTAAAAGGTTACTGGATTGGGAACTGGGATGTCCAGAGTCCTAAAAAATCCTCTCTGCCATGGAAGGAGTTCAAGTTGGCCTCTCCAAATAAGGGAGATGGATTTGGAGATAAAGATTTTTATCTCCCTAACATCTTATTATTTTTCTTTATTATATCTTCCCTTTAATTTAAAAATCTTGAAACTGTACTGGTAGAGCATATGACTCTTGACCTCGGGGTTGGGAGTTCAAGCCCCACATTGGGCACAGAGATTACTTAAATCTTGAAAATTGAACTGTATTAGTTTTATGCTTCAATATCTGACAAATAAAATCCACCCAAAAGAAATTAAGGTAGTTAAGCAACCACTCATTTGCAATAACGATTTCCATACGATAAAATAAATTGGCTTTGTAGCTATGTTTAAAGACCTGGCAATTTAATATTATTTCCCTTAAGATTTATATGTGAAATTTTCATCTTATCCTTTGCTCAAAAAATTAACAGCTGATCACTACAGAGCTACAAAAAAAACACAACTAAGGAAAAAAAAAAAAGTGAGGGTTCTCCACAAAGGATTCAAGACAGTCCAGCATACTATCTCTAAACCTAAAATTTTACAGTCAGCACAGTAAAGGTAGAAAATGAAAAATTAAAAGAAATGCCAAGGTAAAAATTCTACCCTTAAATAAATCTGAATGGTATTAAGACCTCACAGATTAGATTCAACACACCTGTTTACTCCGGGCAAGTAAAAGGTAAAAAAGCTAAACCATAAATTTATCAATGGCAGTGCTCCAAACCAATGATAAAATATAATAAAACGTAAGTTGCACCAACCCCCCAATAATTATCTAAGTCCACAAGCAGGCCTGTTTTTACTCATTTTTAATATTAATCTGAGGAACATCTCTGGCATGTTCACCACAGTGAAAATATGTCAGACCCAGGGATTTTTAATTGCAATATGCTCAAATCTTTAAAATGGTGACACTATTTCATACAAGTTAAAATGACCATAGGTCCTGACCACTAATACTATCATGGGATGACTGTTACTACCATTCTCAGTTATTTTCAAAAGAATATTCCAGCCAGGATAATAAATTATTTAATCACCCTAATTAGAATATACTGTTTTGAGGTTAGTTTTTTTAAAAAGTATTCTTTGCAGAATTTTAGCTATTATAGACTCCCCTAAGAAAGGTCACAAAAACATAAATGTTTTTGCCTCAAGAATGTAGCATGGAAAGTCATTCTAACAGGAAAAACCATTTTTCTTTCTTTAAACAAAAGATAAGTTGCGTAAAACATTCTTATCATCAAGTAAATGTATCCTACACACAAAAAAATTTAATATAATTACCCTTCTGGAAAATTTTCATTCTGTAAAGACAACAAATACCCACAGGCAAAAAAAACATTGAAATTTACACTGAAAATCTCAAATGACTGTCTGATAAAATTTTACCATCTGTACATTCTTTCTACCTGTGAAGAATGGACAAGTTTATCTGTTTAGCTTTCATTTGTGACCAGTGGCTGTAGTGTACTTATGTTAATTTCAAAAGCCTAACACCATAAGCTTCTACAAACTGAAACTATCTGTTCAGAAAAATACAGTTGACCCTTGAACAACTCATGGGTTAATGGGTGCTGACCTCTGTGGAGTTGAAAACCCACATACAACTTTTGACTCCAGGAAAGCTTAACTACTAACAGTCTTTAACTAGAATTCTTACAGATAACAGTCGACTAACACATATTTTGAGTATTATATACTGTATTCTACAATACAGTAAGCTAAAGAAACAAGAAGAAAATCATAAAGAAAGTTCATTTATATAGTACTGTGAAAAGTTCACTTATAAGTCAGACCCACGAAATTCAACTTATGTTAAGGGTCAAATGAATAATATTAAGTTTCCAAATAGTCCCAGAAAAAGGCAAATTTGGGAGGTGGGCTTGGACCTTAGGCCCTCTTAGAGTTCAAATTCTGGTCCTACCACTTAGTGGCTATACACCTCAACTGTTAGTAGAAGTACAGTTTTCACGTTTGACAATTTGTAGTAATATATTTAGCAAAACACTTGATTAACAATTGTATCCTCCATGAGAATATAATAACCAGAAGGGCAGAGGCTCCTAGCTATTTATGCCCATAATCACATTCTCAGCATCTATCACTATGTTTGGTATGTAGTATCTGTTCTGCAGTTACTGAATGGAAATGGCCTTTCTATAAAAGGAGACTGTTTTTCCTTTCTCATATATGCAAATGTTATTTAAGTAACTAACATCCTATGTCACTGTAGGTTACTTATCTAGTTACTCTGCAACAGCAAATACCACAACCAATTGCTTGGCACTCTAGAATTTAACCTATGCCACTCAGGCTAATATATGTAATTGTCTTTGGCAAAAATACAAGGTCCTATTCAAGGTCATAATGTGCCAATCGCGGAAATTTTAGTTTCAATTAAGTGGCTGACAAATGCATTTAGAAATAAAAGGATTTCCTTGTCATATAACCACAAATTTAAGGATTATGGTTTGTAATAACCTTGATACAGCTATAAGTTCAGTGATTTTAGAATGCATTCAGGGGTGCCTGGGTGGCAAAGTTAAGTGTCCAACTTCAGATCAGGTCATGATCTCATATCTAGTGAGTTCGAAACCAGTGTCAGGCTCTGTGATGACAGCTCAGAGCCTGGAGTCTGCCTTGGATTCTGTCTCTCTCTGCCCCTCCTCTGCTCACACACTCTCTCAATATTCCCCACTTCAAGACATTAAAAGTTTAAAATAAAACACTCCAATTAAAAAAAATGCAAATATGGTTTTATAACAATCTTCATCCTTCTAGTGATATTTATTAAATATTTCAAATTCAATTTAGTGTATAAAAAAGAAATGTAGAACATACCCATTTTCTTGTAATACTCTTCCCAGGCCTTGGTATAATCAACCTGTCCAGCTGGAGCTGGATTCTGCTGATCTCCTTGTTCAAGAAAAACAAAAACAGAAACAAACAAACAAAAAAAGATTTACGGTTTCAAAAGACAATCTTGGCCCTTTCCTTCTATTCCTTGAATGCAGAAACTGGGAGTGGCCTGCCATAGGGAGCAAGGGTAGGAGGGAGGGTGCTGTGTGATAGTGGGATCCTTGCTGGTGCCAAAAGCACAGGACACAGGAGGTACAGAGGCCAACAGAGAAAATTTGTCAATGCACATGGAAGAGGAGTTACACTGAGCAGGTTAAGTAAATTTACTGGTAAAGTAAGGATACGTACTGAGGATACCAAGTCTTTCACCATTTATAGGCACTGAAAGGGATAAAGCCAGAAAGAACTCTGATGAAATTTAGAAATATATACATATGGGGGCACCTGGTGGCTCAGTCGGTTAAGCGTCTGACTTCGGGTCAGGTCATGATCTCACGGTTAGTGAGGCATCAGGCTCTGTGCTGACAGCTAGCTCAGCCTGGAGCCTGTCTGGATTCTGTGTCTCCCTCTCTCTCTGACCCTCCCCTACTCATGCTGTCTCTATCTCTCTCTCTCTCTCTCAAAAAAAAATAAAACATTAAAAAAAACATATAGATACTAATGTTTCATATATGCATTCACAAGCAGACATGTATATAAATTCCCTACGTTGTATATGTATAAAGGATCTAGAAGCAATGACACCTTGGTAGAAATGAACACACTTGAGTTTGGTCTCTCAAATACCATCATCTGCTAAAAGGAAATCAGGGCTCCTTGGAAAAATGGTTGATTCTAGGGCTTGAGCCCAGAAAGCACAAAATAAGCATCTTTTGTGCAGGAAAGTAAAGACACGTTTAAAGAATGACAGACATGTCGGGGTGCCTGGGTGGCTTAGTCAGTTAATCGCCCAACTCTGACTCGGGTCGTGATCTCATGGTTCATGAGTTCAAGCCCCACATCAGGCTTGCTGCTGTCAGCAGTCTGCTTGCTTCATATCTTCCCTCCAACCCCACCCAAAAATAAACAAACACACATTTAAAAAGTAAAAAAAGAATGATAGACAGGTCAAAAGGATACAGGAACCATCTTAAAGGTACTCCTGACTGACCAAAGTCAGGACAATCTGATAAATCAAAATAGTAAAGACAGTTTAAAATACAACATATTAAATAACACAGGAGTCCATACTGATATAAAGTAAAACGATGTAAATAGAAATTACCATCATAGCTATAGCTGAATCAGGCACATGTTATCAAAGAAGGCTAAGGCCAATGGGCAGAAATTCAACAAGGAACAGAATAGTCTTACCATCTCAGTGTAATTCCCCAAAAAGTATTTGTTAATTTCAAAGAGAAAAATGGTAATTTTACAGTATAGAAACCTAGCAGACACCAACATGACCTAGCAACTGTGGTTACTATCACCAGGGATGAAGTAGGTCAACATTATAGGACCCTTGATGTAATACACTAAGAGGAACATGGCAGTATTTCTGAGATGCTGCCATATACCAAGTAGGACCTCATGATCATGACCTCATGTTTGTGAGAAAAGGCTGAGGTGACCTACACCAATTTGATAGTCCTCACAGAAAAGGTATGTACTTTTTATTTTTTTTACCAGATGGGATCGTAGGTCAGAATAGAGAAACTGATGGTACAGTTGGTGAAATATGAGTAAGGACTCTGCATCAGGACAGTAATGATGCATCAATGCTTATGTTTTAGAGGGCTGAATGATGGTTATGTATTATTGGAGTAATACAGAAAGAGTATTTAAGGGCACTGGGACATCTTCATGCGCACAGCTTGGCCTCGATTACTGGTAATGGATATGGACATTATGACAGGATAATGGGACAAATGAGAGGTGGGGAATAAAATATTAACAGGTGTTTTATAATGTTATATTACAACTTAAAACTTTTATGTAAGATGCAATTATTTAAAACTATTTCAAACTTATTTTTAAAAAGAAAAGTCTGCTCCCTGAAGCTATAAATATGAAAAGTTTTTAGGTTTTATATACTGATTGACGTACTTCATATAGAATTCCAAAGATAAGTTTCTATTTCTATGTAGAAAATAAAATTTTTAGTTACCATAGTTACCTTGTCCATTGGTTTGGGTTGTGGTTGGTGCACCGGCAGGAGCTGTAGGTGGTGGTTGTGCTTGCTGTTGATAATAGTGAGCATAGTACGCAGCCCAAGCTGCTGAATTTGGATCCGTTCCTGCCTTAGCTAGAATAAACACAAATTCACAGTTTCCATGTAAAGTCCATAATCTCTCTCTCTCTCTCTCACACACACTTAACACACCCTCTTTGGCAGAGACCCCAAAATTAACTGGATATCAAAAACAGTAAATGGGTAGTTTTAAATTCTATTATTTTATTGTCATCATTTTCTTTAATTTCAGAAAAGCGAGGTACAGAAATTAAGTGACTTTCCTAGTCCTTAGAAAACTAGTTGAGTGGCAGTTGTGACAGAACTAAAGATCTTTTGCTTCCAAATCCAATGCTTTGCCTTACAGTATTCAGTGCCCTTGTTTTTTTCTAAACTGGTTTTGCCTCAAGCAAGCAGTTCTACATGGCAGATGACTAAAGGAAAGGATTTCGAGGAACTATCTATATAAGAAACAATTATTTTAAAACTATGAGTTTTGTCCTGTCTTGTTTGCAACGTGGAGACAACTTAAGATTAAAGAAACCACCGTATTTCATCTCATCATAATTCACAGTAATCACCCTAAAACAATACTTGATGTCACTGTCCTATCTGAAATTGTTCATTCATTCCAGAGACTTCAGGGCTGTCAAAAGCTTTTAAGTGTAACATTATCACCCAACATCTTTAATGATCTGGCTTATTCTTCCCATTCTAGCCTCATCTTCCTTTCTTTGTCAGTATTTTCCCAACACTCAAGTTATGGTCACAGTTAATTGCTTGTACTTTTCAGAAGTTACCATGCTCTTATCTGGCCTCAGACCATGTTATACTTTCTCTGAACGTGCACTCCTCATTCATCATCCTTTACAACAACCAACTCATGCAGTTACAGTTTGACACCTCTCAGAAACAGAAATCGCCTTCTTGATTCTGTCCTCTATACCAACAATATCAAGTGACACTACAGTTTATTTGTATTAGTTTATATCATCAAGAATGTAATTTCCTTAGTCAGAGTCTGTAGCTATAAGATTTCTGTTTATCCTTTATTCCATGTGGGCAGCAAGTCTCAGGTGCTTAATGAAGGTTAGTGAGGTTTGAGGAAAAAAGAGCAAGAATTTTTAGAGTGATATAATTTTTAAGCTAATATAATTGTAAGGCATTAGCTACTCTCCAAATCTTCTTCAAGTAATAAATGTATTGCTTTTCTAAGTTCGATTACCTGTGTACTGATACAAAGATTTCATTGACACCTGTGACACTGATACAAACTGACACCATCCCTGGTTAGAGAAACTAATATAAAACAGACTGAAAAGTAATACTTGTACTCTTGAATGCGTAGACTGTATAACAAAACCAGTCTTACAGTTAGATAGAATACATATGGAGAATTTACTAACTATTCATTCAATATGATAGTTTCATTTATCCATTTATAGGTAAGAAAAAAATGTTAATCAAGCTGACTAAAACAGTTTCATCTAAATCAATTATTTTGGTTTTTAACATAATGCGAAGTCTAATATAAGCAATATCTAACCCTAGCTGCCATCTTTTAGCTAATGGGTCATTTCTTTTCCAAAGACAACACTGCAAAACATATTCGTCAACCACTTCTTACAATGACTTCACCACTAATCCTAGCGGGAGAATGAGACTGTGATACAGAAACTACTACTTATTCCTATCATTTTTCTCAATCACATTACTGATCCAAGCAGTGCTCATATGGTACAATATTGCAGATCCAAGTTTCTCAATATAAATTCCCCCCTTAACTTGCTCAAACTCTTAAATTATGGAATTTCATTGCTTAATCACACCATCCCCATTAGGTTGTAAGAGGGAAGGAAAAATCTTTTCTTTCTTTAAAGACATTTAGGGACATCCAGGCTCAGTCGGTTGAGCATCCGGCTCAGGTCATGATCCCAGAGTCATGGCATCAGGCCCTGCTATGGACTCTGTGCCTGGCAAGGAGACTGGCTTAGGATTCTTTCTCTCTCCCTCCCTCTGGCCCTCCCCTACTTGTGTGAGCTCTCTAAAATAAAAAGGAAAAAAAAACCTAATAAAAAAGACATTTAAACTATTATACACTAACTTATATTTGACCCTTATGTAAGTCCACCTATCATAGCATTGCTAACACTTGGAGTGCACATTTCTGCTACAGAATGTAAACTAATCTTTGCGTACCCACATCTTAGCACACTCGTTTCCTGAATGAAAGTTGTGATTATTTGTTTACTGTCATGGGTCACTGTATTTCAAAGAGCACACTTCCTAGGAAATTAAAGTATGTTATAAATATAGGGCCATAATTAAATAAGTGTTTTAATAAAATTCACTAAAACAATTTCATTTAAATCAATTATTTAGGTTCTTTTAAGAAATAAATACACTAGCGTGGTAAGGAATCCATAATTCAGTACCTTCCTTGAAACTACTCCAGTGAAAGAGGCCTAAAAGATAGGTAGTAGGTGAGAAAGAAGGATCATAAATAAATGTTAACTGGTTTCAATGAATGCCCCTTTGACCATCAGAGAAAGAAATCTAGAGGGTGGAAGATGAAGTATCAGAACAGAATGTAATATATATAAAATCCAGATCTGAACGGAGAAAACATTTAACTAAATGTATTTTTAAGTTCTAACACGCAGATATTAAACAGAGGCCTGACTTTTACGAATATGTGAAATTACCACATCAGGAATATTAAAAGACTGAATCAGCTTATATCTTATTTGAGAACTCTCAAGTTCTCAAATAATTTCTCTAATTTAGGTATTAAATGCTCCATTAGATGCTCACATAATTATATAAATAAATGTACACTCTTCTTTCATAGACAATGTCACGATTAATGCATCATACATTTGGTGGCACTAGAATCTAAAACTAAGACACTGTACTTCTTCCTATAGCTTTTGGCTTTTAGCACTTTGAAAAGAGAGAAAGTCAAATGTATGTAGAAAAAAGTTACATGAAAACATCATATTCACATCAGTCTCATACACTGTGGTAAAACCAGAAACTAAGACTCTTGTTGAAAGAGTGAAACAAGTGCAGAAAATGCACACAATGTAGAAATGACACTAGAAAACTGAAGAGTATATATAACAGGAGTGGCAAACCCACAATATACATTACACATGAATGACAAATGTCTTTTACCTGGATCAGGAGGGGCCTGCTGCTGCCAGTGTGGGTACGCATTTCCCCATCCCTGGGGGGCATAAGGAGCTGGAGGACCACTGAAAAGATAGAAATCAATATAAAAATATAATTTACCAAGAGCTAGAATGTTTAGGGGAAAACCCCAGAATCAAACTCAATACTTACTGAGGAGCAGGGCCAGGTGGTCCTGGATTATAAGGTGCGGGGTTGTATGGTCCCATTGGAGTTCCAGGCCCTGGAGGCCCAGGAGGCCCATGGGGGCCTGGGACACCATGGGGCCCATGGGGTACAGGTGGCCCTAAAGGATTTACTGGGCCCTACAAAAAAGCAAAGAGATGTACAAAAAAATCAGAAAAACAGTAATGGTTGAACAATTCAAAGGCCAAATAACCTTCCATTTTTACCTTTATATAACCACAAGCAACGTATTTTAGATTTTCCTTCATTTCCTCAATCATGCTGCAAAAACATTCTTAATTTTTTAACGTTTACTTATTTTTGAGAGAGAGAGAGCGTGCGCGTCCACGGAAACAGGGGAAGGGCTGGGAGAGAGACACACTCAAAGAATCTGAAATAGGCTCCAAGCTCTGAGCTGTCAGCACAGAGCCCAAAGCAGGACTCAAACTCAGGAACTGTTTGAAGATCATGACCTGAGCCAAATTTGGACGCTTAACTGACAGCGCCACCCAGGCACCCTATGTTGCAAAAGCTCAACTCTACCATATTAATTAGACCTGTAAATTTATTAAAATCAACAGCATCAACAAAGAATCAAAACATCTCCTTTACCTTCCATTCTATTCCTTTCAGATTGATTCCCTTTTCCATTATTTCTTTTCTTTTTTTTTTTTTAAATAATCCTTACTTTTATTACTTCTTTATCATGGGAAGTGTATCAAGTTTTCTCTAGCTTTTCTTTTTCTGCATCTATTCAATATCTACTTTCCTAATAATCAGACAACCACCTTGATAACATATTCCCCAAGTTACTAAGGCTTTATACTGTGAATTGTCTACTGGGCACTTTATCATGTAAAGTAACAACTAGTAACTTTAGTAACTCAAAAAAACTAAACTTCTCTTCACAACCTTTGTATCAGGGAACCCCATTTAAATCAGTAATTTAAATTCATTTCCTTCCTTGTCCTTTATTATTAGTTTCTAAATACCCTATCTTCATATTCACATCGTACCACTTAATAATGCTTAGCTGATTTTCCTTTTGATAATCCAAATTAGCTTTCATGAAGTTAATACGGATACTGATTGTGTGACATTTTGGAGAAAAATGCTTAAATCACATTTGGTTGTCTATTTCCGGGACTACAAAATAATGAAGCTAAACTTCATGACTTGTAAAATTCCTTCTGTTACTTTACCTCTTTAATTCTCCAACTATTGTCATTACCCTTCACTTCTATTATCCATAACCAATCCCTTACAAAAAGTAAAAACAGATTATTGAAAAAGTACCAACATTTTTATAGGGCTATGTACCAGGCACTCTTTTAAGTGACACACACTTCATGTAATTTGTACAACCGTGTAGAACAGCTACTATTATCCTCATTTTCAGAGAAAGAAACAAGAGGCAAACGAATATAAAACAGCTTCCTCCAAGGTCACACAGTAAACAATTCAGATATTTTGAACCTAACAGCCTGACTCCAGAGTCCATGCTTGTAACTATCAAACTAAACTGCTTCTCAAGAACCTATCTTGTTTGCTCATCAATCCAGAAGAAACCTTGATCCAGACATGCTAAGGATAAAACCAAAACATTAATTCATTTTCTAGCATCAACCTCTGCCAAGACTGGGTCTATAATTACTTTCTTCATGTTTTCAATTATGCTTTAAAAAATATAGTTTTTTTGAATGTTTAAGAGCGAGAGAGTCAGATCACGAGTAGGGCAGGGGCAGAGAAAGAGGGAGACACAGGATCTGAATTAGACTCCAGGCTATGAGCTGTCAGTAGAGCCCAACGTGGGGCTCGAACTCATGAAGCATGAGATCATGACCTGAGCTGAAATCAGAAGTCAGCCACGTACGTGACTAAGCCACTCAGGAGCCCGTATATCCAGGATCCTGAGATCAAGAGCCAAACGGAGATTGATTAAGTTGGATGCCCAACTGACTGAGCTACCCAGGCACCCCAACAATCACACTTATTGTCAATACCACAGAACTTACAACATTTGTATGTATTTTTATAAGATTCTCTTTTAATTTTAAGTCATCTCTATATCTAACATTGGGTTCAAAGTCACAACCCTAAGATCAAGAGTAACATGCTCTACTGGCTGAAACAGCCAGGTACACCTAGTAAGATATTCTTTAAGTCTCTTTTATACAACTATTTTTGTCTTTCCCAGAAGACAGAAACATAGCATGGCAGTCTTCAAGGAGAATTTTCCTAAGAAATTCTAATTTTTATTATTAATCATTTAAAATACTCCCTGATACCCTATAGTATCTTACTTGTTTTATACTACCACCAGGAAACTTTTCTAAAGGAAAAATTTAGGGGCGCCTGGGTGGCTCAGTCGGTTAAGCGTCTGACTGCAGCTCAGGTCATGATCTCACGGTTCGTGGGTTCGAGCCCCACATTGGTCTCTGTGCTGACAGCTCAGAGCCTAGAGCCTGCTTCAGATTCTGTCTCCTTCTCTCTCTGACCCTCCCCTGCTCACGCTGTCTCTCTCTCTCTCAGAAATTTAAACAAAAAAAAAAGAAAGAAAAAAAGGAAAAATTTAATTTGTGTATTAGAATCACAGAACACCTTTCTAAGTAAGATGTTGGGCCCTATTCCAGACATGTTGAATCAGAACTGTCATGTGTAGACATGGAAAGCATTCAAGCTGTGTACACTTTAAAACTCCCCAAATGATTGTCAGTCTAGGATGGATTTGTAAATTTTTAAAGTGTGAGATGCATCTAATACATATTTACCCGAGCAGGGTTGAGTACGTTAAGCCCTTAATTAATCAAACTAAATTCCTGTCACCTATGTCCTACAAGAGTGTTCTTCAAGCCCCTGCCAACCCTCATTATCATACCTGCAAGTAATGAAGTCTATTTCTTATTTACTAACACAAGGTTCTAAATACTTATAAATGCGTATTTAATTGAATTATTTTTCACTGCTCGAGAATCCCTTCTGTTTTATGTGTTCATTTTGTGGTGAAACCTACAATCTTAGAGTAGAAACTGGCATTTTTATATAGCAATTATAGGACATCAGAACACATCCTGTTTAACAGGGTCAATTAAAAAACTATCTCTATTTATTTTTTAAGTAAGCTCTACACCCACTGTGAGGCCTGAACTCACAACCTGGAGATATGAGTCACATGCTCTACTGACTGAGCCAACCAGGTGCCCCTATAAATTGAAATTTAAAGCATACTCACACCAATCTTTTCTTCTATAAGTTGCCGCGCATAGTCTATTTGCTGTGGAGTGCCACGGATTGTAAATAATTTCATATTAGGATCTGCATTAGGTGGAGGATTTCTCTGAAGTTCTATTCTTGCACCAGACTGCTGACTTATGCTTTTTATGGTTTCACCTCCTAAAATCAAAACACAGTAATTTCTCTAAAGAGCCAAAGGATATAAAAAAAGCTATTTAAAAGAAAAGGACCACAACTAAAAGGGCCATTAAGAAAAGTTTTGAGCAGTATCCCATCTGCCAATATTCTATTAGAATTTTCCATTTATTCTACGCTTTAAATCAAGTTATATAAAGCAAATACTTCATGCTTCTCCTAAAATACATTTAAGTTTCAAGACATCACTTAGTATGTACACCTAACGTAAAATCAATTGAAACAACAAAAAGTAACTCATCAAAATACTTGGTTTAAATAAACTGCTTTTAAAGTTAACCTAAATTAACACACTTATTAAAAATTCTAAAATTTAAGAAGATATAAGTAAAAAGCAAATGACACAGAAACATCCAAACCACTTTTTGGGTCAAAACAAGTTTCTTACACAAATAAACTGTTGGCCCACTCTCTAGAAGCCAATGTTATCAAATCCCATTCTTTTTATATGCATATCAGGCCCTTCATTTATGTTTTTGTTACAAACCAACATAAAATAGAGCCAGGGAAAAATCGTTGCTACTGGTTTATAAGAGAAATAGCATCCAGAAAAAATAGGTCAGGTGTTAACATTTTTACCCACACATTAAAACATTATTTAAAATACATTGCCTTTTCCTATTATTAATCCAGTTTTCCCAGTTGGTACAATGAAATTAAATTCCTGTAGTCCACCAGGTGGTCCCATGTTCCAGTTGCCTTGACCTCTACCTCTTCCTCGGCCACCAGGTCCAGGTCCACCAGGATTACCTGCCTAAAGAAGGGGAAGACAAGGAAAGTAACAAAAGTCAGCAGAGAAGTATATTCTTCTTTCCATAGTAAAGTCATTACATGTCTATTTTCCTAAACCAGAAATTTAAAGAAGTTACGAGATGACTTGGCCCAAATAATCAAGTACTATCTATCCACCATTTGTTCTTTTTACACTGGGATGAGTAAGACAGAGTGCTTATGTAGTTGCCTTTCTGCTCTAAGATGTCTACCTTAAAGCATCCTTTCTAGTTATTAACAAAACATCATCAGACAGATTCTGATCTAAAAATAAAGATTGGGGGGGGCACTTTCAAGCTTGATAAATACATATTTTTAAAATTTTATTCATTTTGAGAGAGACAGAGACACAGCAAGCATGCATACACAGAGGAGGGACAGAGAGAGGTGGAGAGAGAATCCTAAGCAGACTGTGCTGTCAACGTGGAGCCCGATGCAGGGCTGTTTAAGGAACCATGAGATCATGACCTGAGCCGGACGCTTAACTGACTGACCCACCCAGGCATCCCTGAAAGTATTTTTTAAATGAAAACAAAATAATGAAAATAGTTAACATCTGTCAAACCTGAACACTTCGAAGCAGGTCTGTAATAATTTCTGCAGCATGCTGACATCGATCTGGAGGTCCTGTTATTTGTGCTATTCTATCAGGTGTTGTTCCATCATCTTCACAACAAAAAAACAAAATGGATCTATTTAGCAACAAATGGACATCAAAAGTAATTGCTACCAACACTGAGAAAATTAAATATATGTACTCACCTGGCTTAAACTGAATTCGAACACCAGCATCATTTTGTATTTTTTTAATCATCTCTCCATTTCTTCCTATTACAATGCCAACAGCAAATCTTGGAATGGGAACCTTATGCAAAGAAGACTAAGTATTAAGAGAGCGATTTCCTAAAAATTAATCTACCTCAAATCCTAAAAGTATAAACAGCACTATCCTTTGATATGCCATCAAGTAGGGTAATGAAAAACACAAGTTATACATTCTGCACTCCAAGGCAGGTATGGTTAGGGGATACAGTTAGAAATGGCTATGTAACACAAAATAGAAAAAACACGTATTTATGAATCAGTATACAACCATTAATGAATTGGTATTTTTACTTACATCTATCCCTTCATTTCCACCTATTCTTGACCCATACTCATTTCGAACTTCTCTGAAACCACCTTGATCACGAATTAACTCTAACACCATTTCCTTGGCTTGCTGAAACAGGAGGGGGAAAAAAAAATCACCCAATTTAGAAAGTATGTCTCAAAACACTCTAATTATTCATGCATGTGTTGCCCATTCTGTCCCCAAATCCTTCTTTGTAAGATATAAACTTAAGTTTACTTGAACTTTGTATGGGTCTCCTGTAATCCTAAGAGGTTTGTCAGCACCAGTGTTCTGAGGTCCATCTTGAATCATAACCATTTTAACTCCAGCCCGCTCCTGTTACAGAAATCACACGTATTAACAAAAGGGAAGTGGAAAGAAACTGACTTCAAAATGGAAAGTAATCGTTTTACAAATATAATAATACCTGAAGTTGTTTAATAGTTTCTCCCCCTTTTCCAATAACTAATCCTGCTTTGCTAGCTGGAATCATGATTTCTTGAACTGCGTTTCCTGGTCCATCACCATGGTGGAAGCCAGGGGCTGGTCTTCCCTTTTCTACAATCTGGTCCAGTAACCGTTTTGCTGATCTGTTAACAGTTAACAAATAGAGAGTAAATTACAGCATAATAAAACCTTATCCAAACAGAGAAATACAAAATGATATGATCAGGTACTTCTCCCATCCCAATTCAGGCTTAGGGGGCTTAAGGCTAATTTAACAATTTCAATTAAGAGAAAATGCCACCATTGTCAAAGAATCAAACTATGTAATAAATTTTCTAGGTATGTTATTCTCAGTATTTTAGAGAATATTTCAAAATTTCCAAGAAGTAGCATTCTACTTCTACAGTTATCTCAGAATTGAGCTGAATTCTGCCTAGAACTAAATGATGGATTTCGATTTTTAAATTAGTATGATCACACATGTTAAAATTTATTCGTTCAAAAATACTTAAGAAATGTCAGCTATATACCAGAACTATCCTAGATAATAAAGTTACAATATTGAACAAAAAAGGATTCCTACTGGTATAGTTTAACTTGATTAAATAAGTTAAAAGTAGCATGTTAAAAAGAGACATATTTGAGGTTAAGAGCTATAGACAAAAATCAAAACTGGGTAAGAGGGGACACTGTGTAAAGATATGCTATTTTATGCAAAAGACACATGAGAAACTTTACCGATATGGAGACATTTGAACCAAGAACTAAGGAAAAATGGGGAATAACTGTGAAAATACAGTGGGAAATGTTCCAGAGCAAAGAAACTGAATCTGCAAAAGACTCAAATGAGAAGCATATTTGGGTGTGCTAAAAGAAAAGAAGCTAAATCAGGCTTTAAAAGAATGAGGTGAGGGGTGCCTGGGTGGCTTAGTCGGTTAAGCGTCCGACTTTCACTTAGGTCATGATCTCGCGGTTCGTGGGTTCGAGCCCCGCATCGGGCTCTGTGCTGACTGCCAGCTCAGAGCCTGGAGCTTGTTTCAGTCTGTGACTCCCTCTCTCTCTGACCCTCCCCTGCTCATGCTCTCTCTCTCTCCTAGAAATTAATAAAACATTAAAAAAAAAAAAAAAAAAGAATGAGGTGGGAGAAGAGCAGCAAAAAACAAAATGAGAAAGGTTACGGTAGGAAAGGCAGTCCATGACAAAAACACTGACTTTTACTCTAAGTGGTGAAGCACTGGAGGATTTGAGCAAAGTAGAGATGTGAATTGATTCACATTTAAAAAATAAACACTACGGCTATATATTTTTTTTTTTAACGTTTTATTTTTGAGAGAGAGACAGAGACAGCGTGAGCAGTTGAGGGTCAGAGAAAAAGGGAGACACTGAATCCGAAACAGGATCCAGGCTCTGGGCCGGCTGTCAGCACAGAGTCCGACGCGGGGCTCGAACCCACAAACCATGGGATCGTGACCTGAGCCGAAGTCGGGCACTTAACCGACTGAGCCACCCAGGCACCCCTACAGCTATACTCTTGTTAAGAGTATAAGGCCACTGCTATATAAGGCTAAAAAGAATGGAAACGTTGAAATATAGGCAAATGATGTCACAGAGAAGGTGACAGTATAGAAGTGGCAAAAAGAGGCTAGATTCCAAATCATTTATGAAGAAAAATGACCCAGGAGTTACTTATGAATAAATTGAGGCAGAAGAAAAAAATAAAAGTATTAAAACAGAGTTGCCATACACTGAGATGATTAAGAGAAGTAAAAGACAAAGCTGGGTGGGAATGGTAAGGAAAATAATTATCCCCCTTTTAGCAATCTATAGTTTGAGACGTCTAGTAGACATTCAAGCAAAGATACTAAGTAAGCAGCTTGACAGGAGTCTAAAATTTGGATAAAGAGAGCAAGGCAGAAGTTAAAAATTTAGGAATACATAAAATTTATGATATGTGGGTTTCAAGGGCAGTTTTTGTTAAGATGAAGGAATTTTCAAGCATGTTTACATGTTGTTACAAATTATCTAGAAATCCTTCTGGAAGGATGCACTGGCCTCAGGCCTAGGATTTCATACTTACTGGACAGATTCAGGTGTTCCAGTTAACATACAAGACCTTTCTGGAAGGCCACCACTATCTACAATGAAAAACAACACCAAGAAAGTTTTAGGCCAAGAGAAGATTAACAGCATCATTCACTAGCTACTTAAAAAAATATGCTACTTTTCTAGTCATTTTGAAAACAGCCAGAGAGTAACATTACCAGGAGCTATCTGTATTTTGCATCCAGATTCTTGTTGTATGCGTGAGATCTGTTCACCTCCTCTGCCAATTACTAGTAAGAAAAAAAAATTAGTTGCTAAAAGACTGTAGAGTATAGTTTGTTTTCAAAGCTTTAAAAATTAGGTTACTTACTAAATCCAACCATTCCATCTGGAACTTTGTATTCCTCTGTCATTACAGACCTGCTAACAAATAACAAAAACTAACATTTTCATTCAAGAACATTTGTTTACACATAAAAGGTAACCCACGAATAAAAACTGAAGTTTAAAGTCTTAAACTAGGTTTTCAGGCACATATCCATAGTCAAAATACAGACGGAGTAGTTCAAGTCAGAATCCACACATCAAGTCAAAAGGTATGGTAGGTGAACAGTCTAAATGCATGAACTGCAAAGGAGTTATGGTGGAGTTCAGGGAATGTTATCTTAATCATTTTTAATCCACTTTAGTTCTTCTAAAATGTGGCTAATTCCACCCATCATTCCAAGTTAAGAATGTATGTCACTCAAAAGAAAAAATTATCCTCTGTATCACCTTCTTCATTGGAGGGAAATGAGTTCTTATATGCAAAAAAAACCATGCAGACACATATTCACTATACACTAACTTGGCTGTGTATTCACAGACAGTTCAACTAAAAATTGCAAATAATTCTTTGAAAGGCATTTCACTATACCTTTGCTGCTGATGCATCGGTGGTAACTGTGTTCCAAAAGCTACCAAAAAATCAAATAAAAATAAAATGTAAACTAAGTTTCACACATATTTAACAATACAATCATATCCAGCAATTCTAAAATCTTTCCTCGACAACATCTTCAAGAGAGTAAAATTTTATGCAGAAGACTTAAATTAACATTGATAATAGACAAGAAAGTCAGTGTAATGGCAGAGATCATCAGCAATGACATCAAAACAAAAAAACACCTGTCTTTTCTTAAGGGGTGCAAGCTTAAGTTAAAAAATGGAGCTATAAAATAAATTGAATACAAAATAGTTTAGCAACCAAATCCTATTAATAATATACCTAGTCATAATTGAAGTGGTAGATTATAAAGACAGGAAATACATATTTACAAAGATATTCATGGCCTTCAACTAACTCCAAAGATACCCAACAAAAAACAGGTACAAAACCATAGTATTAAAATACAGCTACTTTAGGGGTGCCTGGGTGGCTCAGTCGGTTAAGCGTCCGACTTTCGCTTGGGTCATGATCTCGCAGTTCGTGGGTTCGAGCCCCGCATCGGGCTCTGTGCTGACTGCCAGGTCAGAGCCTGGATCCCGTTTCAGAGTCTGTGACTCCCTCTCTCTCTGACCCTCCCCTGCTCACGCTGTCTCTCTCTCCTAGAAATAAATAAAACATCAAAAAAAAAAAAAAAAAACCAGCTACTTTAGCTTTTGACCCAATTTAAAATACTTACAGTCATTTTGAGGAGCAACTTTCTTAGCATCTGGTTGATCTGCAAAATTAAGAGCTTTTTAACTTTTTGCCAATAAGGACAAATATAAGACTTAGCTAACCCATGCCCAAGTAAGAATATCAATGTAAAACACTTAATGAAACAGCTGAGGGTAATTGTTTATCATTTGAACCAAAAGTGCCAAAACTTATCCCAGACTTTTAATAATCAAAAGAAACATTACATTTCTTTAATTCTTTTCATGTTTAAAAGATGCACAGACATTTAAAAAAATTCTTTTTGATTGTATCAAATCACTGACCTTAAGGTATGTTAAGCACTTTAGAATGATACAAGACAAAGTACTTAGGTCCATTACTAGCAAAATATCACATGCTAAAGGCTAATGATGCTTCCCACTGTAGGAACTGAAGACTGGAAGAAAAACAGAACCTATCAGAATGTGAAAATTTGACATATCAAAGTTGAGTGTATCTGACAGTGACCACAAGGCTATGCAAAATAAATAAATAAAAAAATCACATTACAAGGCAATCTCAATCTAAACTATTCTACTGCTCCTAACCAAACATTTCACGGCATAAACTTCAGCAGAAAAACTCAAAGCAACTACATGACTACCTTCATCTACATCCTTTACACAGATGAATACAATGCATACCTTAGAATAGACAACCTACATCTGAAAGTACTACATTTTCCTCCCCCCTTCAAACTTAAATGTTTAAACATCAAAATGTTGTGCAGCAAAAATTCAGACACATAATCCAAGAAATATTTGTGTCCATTTAAGAATCCACTGGTTTATTTCACGTTTACATACTAAACACAGGTAATAAATAAAAATTCCTGCCTTTAAAAGGAGAGGGCATTCCCTCCCAGTGTGTTGTACTGCTCGGACTTGTCCAAGAGCCATCTACACATAAAATAAAAAGAATACATTACATACAACATCTGAAGCATCATTAGCTCATTTTTTTTTTTTTGTATATTAAAACCTCACTATAAATGTGAAAGACACTTAAATAAAAGGAAACCAAGTACACCTGGTCAAAAGCTACAAATACATTCTATAGGCTCATTCAGAAACCTCCTTAAAAAAAAAATTATATAAATAAAATGGCAAAAAGAAAATGCATCAAAATTCATATATGAAATCTAAAACAAAAAATACTTGCAGACTTCTAAGTTTAGAAGCTTCAACAATTATGTATTTTATTTAAAAAAAATACAAAGCACTGTAAATCTGTTTTAAGCCACATTTTGAGTTAAACCTGAAACACAAAACAAGGTACTAAAAAAAGTAACATAAAAAAAATAACCTGCAACACACTAGAGTAGCAAGCTATAGCAACATCAACCTTTAAAGTGAAATCTGAAATAGCAAAATAATGAAAACATAGCATATAAAGATTAATTCACATATGAAGGGGAAAAAAACCCAGTGAAATGTCTTCTAAACACTTTTCAGTATGTTAACAAGTTGTCTGTGCAAACTGTCAATCTGGCACAATCCTAAGAAAGAGAAAACGTTGTTTTCTACTAAGACAAAACTTGCTGATTAACTCAAAATTTTACCTACCTTGTCTAAGGTCTTTTCCCCCCTTTCCTTCTGAGGCCAATATAAACCTTACAATTTTAGGAACCTTATTATAAAAGTAATCTTTCAATAAAAGAACATTTGAAAAATATTGACAATTAACTTCAACTAAACTTGTATGTAAAACAATTAAAATACTTATGACTATAACTTACCTCCATCTTCCAAAGGTCTTTTTTGTCCCCCATAACCATAGTCATTTGAATTCAGTGATGTACCAGCATCACCTCCAATTTTTGCTGCAATCTTAAAAAAACAAAAGCACACCATCATTAAGAATAGTTTCACATATACTTCTCAGTGCTAAATTTGCTCATAAATTTCCTAATACATATATATGCTAAATATCTAATACATAAGTAAATTAATTTGAAAGAGAAAATTACAGATCCATTTATTACTACATTTAATAACCTCAGAGTTAACAAATAATCATAGATAGTCTGGAATTAAGCTTCGAATAAATCTCTGTAAGAAAAAAGAAATAATCAATCAGCAATCTTCAGAATCAAATTAACAAATAAACAGGCTTGAGGAAACTCTGGGTCCTAATTCTTCTCCATGGCTCTCCCATGACTCTTCAAAAAACGTGTTGTGGACACAAAGACTGTGAACACCTTAAGGGACTTTAAGGCTGTGTTGTCCAATAAGTTAAAAGCTAGCCACATATGGTTACTGAGCACTTAAAAAGTGGCTAGTCCAAACTGAAATTTATTTATGTTAAATACATAGTGGATACTGAAAACTTGAAACAAACATAAAGAACTGAAAGCACCTCAATTTTTTTAAAAAAAATTGGACACATGTTAAAATAGTAGTATTTGGGTATGCTGCATTAAATAAAGTAGTGGCTTGCATTGTATTTCTATCAGACAGTCTTGTTCTATAGAAACATAGGGCGTGGTGGGAAGCCTGGAAAGCTGTACAAGTAAGAAAAGTTTCAGCTACAGAACCATAAATCATTTCATTCTTAAAGAACAGGGCAAATAATTGCTTGTACTTAACTAAACAAACATATGAGACATACCAGCTTCAAGTAACAAGTAGGACACAATCAGTGGATACGGACTCCATTTTTCCATGAATGGAAAAATCAAACTAATTTTGTTGAGTGTCAGCAATAAGTCAAACTCCACACTATGTTTTATATTCATTTTGTCACTGAATCATCAAAACAACACTATGAGGTAAGGATACTTAGGGACCCATTTTACAGTTGAAAAAAATCTCGAGAACTTAACTCAGATTGCATAGTCAACGGTGGAGATTCCCAATTTCTACACAGCTCCATGCTAATTACTATAAGGGGTAACCACCAAAGATGGGTGAGATTACATAGTCAATGGTGGAGATCCCTAAATTCTACACAACTCCATGCTAATTACTATAAGGGGTGACGACCGAAGATGGGTGACAGGCTCACGGAGTTCATTATATTATTCTGTTAATTTTGAGTATGTTCGAAATTTTCCATAATAAAAAAATTACACAGAAAAACCAAACTTCTGATGTCTAGAAATCCCCGAGACTGATGAAGACTGAAAAACCAACTTCTTCAAGTTACGTTACATTAGAAAACTATATTCAACGACTTGAGTCTTAAAATTCCACTTACTTTTACCACTTAAGTCTAATACATGTATCAGTTCCCATATGCCAACTGTACTTCCTAGGGTTTCTAGATTTCCCTTTTCCTCAGCTGTAAATGCAAACACCTAACTCAAAGCATATCAGGACTAAATATTAAAATTCTTAATTTAAAAAAGGCTTTGGGGGGGAGCCTGGGTGGCTCAGTCGATTGAGCGTCTGACTTCAGCTCTAACCTTCCCTAATCATCCTTTCACTTTCTCAAAAGCCTGTTCTGTGTCTCTGAGATTCAATTAAAAGCTTATTTCTTTTCTAAAAGGTTTCTTCATCACACATAAAAACAACTGCTTTTTCTATCCTTGAGTTTTAAAGTGTTTAATATCTGATTTGTTCCTTAGGAACTTAAATACACTGCGTGAGCACTAATGGGCACTTAAGTATTTCAGGCCAGAGAAGATTTTAACTACTGTTAAGTACTACTGATGATAGGAAAATGGTTTAAGCTGTGAGCACCTTCTGCGGCTGGCTTTTATAAATGCTGCAGGAGTTTGCAGAGTAGTACTCCTTTAACTCCAAAGAACTTCTGCATAGAAAATACTTATCTATATACTTCCCTATTATTCTCTGAATAGTTCTAAAACTATCCAAATAAAAATGAAAAGTTGATACTTCATTCACTCAAAAGAATGTTAAACCATCTCAAAAGTTCAGAAATACAACATTAAAGAAGAGCTCTTAGTAAAAATACTACCAACCACTTTTAATGACACAACATTGTCCCCTCCCTACAACACAGGAATATTTTTAAATAATCAAGTTTTGCTATCCTGTCACAAAATATAAAAACAAAACACCCAAACCATACTCAAGTACCAGTTGTTGTTTTTAATGTTATTCTATTTTACTTCTGAGAGAGAGACAGAATGAGCAGGGGAGGGTCAGAGAGAGAGAGGGAGACAGAAAACCAAGCAGGCTACAGGCTGCCTGTGCAGAGCCTGAGGCAGGGCTCAAACTCCGTCAAAACCAAGAGTCGAATGTTTAACCTACTGAAGCACTCAGGTGCCCCCAAGTGCTAGTTTTCAGCGGAGATTAATGGTAAATGAAAAGTCAACAATTCTGTTTTATAGAATTCTCCTTGCATTCAAACAACATAATGCAGTCCAAATCACTTTACAATCATCAAGAAAGAGATTTCAAGAATAACTGAGTACTTAAAGACTAATAGCTGTTTCAAAGTGAAGGAATCAGGGCTGATAACCTTAACTCGTGATCTACCACTCATCTAGTCCTGGGTCTGATTTATGTCTATCTTCACATAACCTTGGCGGGGGGTGGGGATTGAGAGATACATTTTGACTTCCCAGTGTTTCAGAGACAGAACTGATTAGTGTGATCACCAACCTCACCCTCTGGAGTTACAGCTTAAAATACACAAATATAAACCTCTAAAGTGTACAGGTTGGAAACCCTAAATTAGAGAAGCAAACTGGTGCTCCTGTGCTGACTTTAGCTGAGAGTATCTAAATATCTGCAAATTTCACATTAAAAAATAAGCCATCAGGATTCTCTGGAAAAATGAATGGGCAACTTGGTCTAAACTACCAGATGGCAAAATGAGCTAGGTAGCGACCAGGGATCCTCTCCACTTATCCTGCATTAACAAGGAACTGTCCTGTTAAAAATGCCAACAACATCCCCACTAGTACACAGCTCTCTGAGGGCAAGAAGCGATCCTTATTTCTCCTCTTCCTTCCAAGAACATGACACAATACGCCAGACAAAGAAAAGAAACCTAAGGCTAGATGGGTGTTTTGGAAACATAATCCAGTATGCTTTTAATATAAATACAAAAAAAGTAGTTCAGATGTTAACCTAAACTTGTTCCTTCAGTCCAAGTACTCCTCCCTGTATTCCATTTATATATATATAATCAGACAAGCAGCTACAATGGACATATAAAGCCATCTTCAAATGTAATCAGAAGGGGAAATTCAACTCAAAAGCTGAATTTGGAAATCTCAGGTTTAAGATCAGTTCTGTAAAGAAAAAAAATCAAATTATTACAAGATGACATCTGTAAAAAGTCCTATCATTACAGCAAGGACACTGAAGCAGCTGACCTACTGGCATAAAAAGAGTACAAGTAATCTATAGTTTGAGGATAATTACGGTATTAAAAAAAGCAGTCGACCTTTGTCAGGAAATTACAGCTTAGCCAAATGAGGTCCAATTTTTAATTAAAGCATGCTACCCGAAGCCTTTCAGAAGTTGTATTCCCCTGTACTCCCCTCATTTCCACCCTCTTTCCCCCAACCAACATTATCCTCCAGTGACTTCATTCATGGGTTCTTGTCATTCCAAAACTCCCATACCTTTGCACATGCTGCTTTTTTCCCTCCACTGATCAAACTCACACATTCTTTAATGTCGTGCTTAAATTATCAGTCCTTTAACTTGGCAGTTAGGCACCCCTCTCTTTGGTGTTGTGTACAGTGCCTGACTCATAGCAGGAACTCTAAATGTTTACAGAACAAGTGGATAAATTAACGGTGCCCATTTTTGTCTACTCCTCTCAGAAAGCATTAACAGATACTACTATTCATTTGCATTTGGTTCCTTGACTGTATCATCACTTCCTAGAAGGCAGAAATCCAATCCACACAGTAAAAAAACCCTCTACTAAGTACAATGTATGGCTTTCTACTAATTGAAATTAATTCAATATACTGGTTGAACAAAATAATTCAGGTGAGTCTTCTACCCCAACCTAATAAAACTCCGCTAACAGAGTGTCATTTAGAAAATGTTTCAATCGCTATTCTAAAAATGTTCAGAATAAAATTCAAGTAAAAACTGCAGAATTAGTATTAAAAGTAGCTTTTTGCTGGCGAATATTTCTGATTATAAATATAGGTAAATTTTTGTTTGTAATATGTTTACATTATCAAAGTAAGAGCTTATTGTTAATTACAGACTTTGACTGTATTTGCAGTTTGACTCAAATGATCCTTTAGCGGAACTGGAGAGTGAAAAAGGTTAACGAAGTGAACTCCTTAATGAAAACAAAACACACTACAAAATTAAGTTTCTAATTTGCGTTCGCTTAAACATTAATCTAAAAACGACCAGCAACTAATAGGCATATGTCATAATGAGAATAAGATTTTGCTTACATACAAGTACATACCAACACCATGACGTTTTAAGTTACAATTATGTTTACCTAATGAAAGTAAAGTTCAAATTAAGAAGTCTTTAAATTTCCTGCAGTAATTTTTTTTAACAGCTTTCATTTGAGAAAGAACTGCCTTGAGGGCA
Source organism: Crocuta crocuta (assembly GCF_008692635.1). Classification (NCBI taxonomy): domain Eukaryota; kingdom Metazoa; phylum Chordata; class Mammalia; order Carnivora; family Hyaenidae; genus Crocuta; species Crocuta crocuta. Next base: position 1,934,758 of record NW_027531143.1, read on the forward strand.
AATGTACGCACCTACGTAATACAAAGAGGTCTGGTCAGTTTACGACTCTGAACGGAGAGGCAGATTCAAACTGAAACTTCGGGTATAATGGGCCTGAAGCCATTTTGAGAAATAAGGGGGAAGAACTGGTAGAACACACGGGCACGTAAATCCTACTCTGAGGAAGGATTCCAACCTGAGATACTAGTACTCTTTAAAGTCTCTTCCTTGTAGATGTGAAAGTGGATGATAACGAAGAATTAATTTCGAGAAAGCTCGAATGAGCTGGACGCTGTGAAAACTGCTTTACTGACATATCCTTTCCTTACTATGGCTCCTGAGGACAAACCCTGGTCCTCTCTCAAACTCATTACCAGAATCTCCCATACTATTGTGTAAAACTACGCGCGCTTTATCCCATGGAGGAGGATGTTCATTCTGAGAAAAAGGAAATGCCAAGCTAACTCCTCGGATAAGGAAGCGCAACTGCCGCAGAAGCGAAAAGACCTAAAACCATCTAAGCCCAACACGCGTTAGGTTTCTAAACGGCTTAAACATTAAAAAACACAAAATCGAGTTCCAGCCTCTAAACTGTATTACCAACGTGGGAACCGCGAGTCTCCTCACATTTCAGAGCCCGGAAGGGCACTTTCCTCTTCCTCATGCGCGAAGAAGTAGCGGCCTACTCAGCCGGCGGCCAATTACGGTGAGCGTTCGGGATCCCGCCGCACGGTCCAGACTTACCTGTCGTGCTCTCTGCAGTGCATCTTTGAAAGCGTCGTTAACTCCTCCACCACCACCGCCGCCGCCTCCACCACCAGCTGAGCCAGAGGAAGGTGGAGGCACCGTTGAGTAGTCTGCCATGTCTACGCTACAGAAGCTGCTGCCGCTTCTTCGAGAGATCTTCCCTCAGCCAACTGCTAAGAAAGAAAGAAAATGGCGGCCGTCGAGGCTGTATCACATTCTTGTGCGACCATCGTGCCGTAAAGGGGCGGAGACTGAGAGGAGAAAATCTCGCGTTGTTTTGAAGCAACGCGCTGTTGTGGCGGTGGGGCTGAAAAAAGCAAGGTAAAGCAGAGAGATGTCGCGAGAAGTGTGTTTACGATATCGCGAGAGTGGAGTTTATTTTTGGCGCCTCCTCTAAGCGTATTGGCGTGCTGAGACTGTGTGGTTGTACTTCCGGGGTGGTGGGTAAGACTGGCGCGGCCACCCCGGTGGGCTCGACTTTCTGAAAGCCTAAAGAAAAAGAGTGGTTGCTTTCTATTGGTTGCCGCCTCGGGGAGTGTGGGTGAATTTTCCTCCAAGGGTCATTCCGTGTATCCATGGGAAAGTGGGTGACGTAGACTGGCGTAAGGACGATGCAACAGGATCTCGAGAGCGCCGCAACCAGGAGTGCGCCTGGGAGAAGCGCGCCCGGGACGCCACGCAGAGATGTTCCCGAAAACGTCGGCCCGGCCTAGCGGGATCTCGGCATGATTTTCAGGGTAGTAAAGTGTCCCTGTATTTTACTTCTAGACTGCAGGTCTTTTAGCTTTATCACAAGTGGGGATTAATTCAGTCTAGAGGCCTTTTAGTTCTCGAGCTCATTTCGACATTTTTGTGTAAATGTGGATGAAGCTTTGAAATTATGAGTGCCTTTTTTTTTTAACCTTTAAAAAACGTGACTGTTCCTAAAATTCTTTTGTAACCGTGTTTAGTAATCTAGCATTGTATGTGTCCGGGCCAGTTTTATTGAGGTCGCTTTATGAGAACATTCAATTCTTGACCAGAATTGATTTTGTGGCTTCCTAACGGTAGTTTGCCTCCTCCCCTACCGAAAGTAACCCATATATAAGGTAATGTTCTAAATTGTCATCCCAGGACTAGATAGCTTTGGAAATGTGCATATTTTGTTATCTACTAAATTGTCGGGTGATTTCAGACCTTCCCGACATAATGGTGGCATGTAATTTACTCAATATTAGTAGTAGTTTCAGATTCATTGGATGTTTCAGGAATCTTATTTGGGAGTCGATCGAAATGGGTTCCTCCCCGGCCCCCCCGAATTTTTTATTTTTAGAGAACAAAGATCTAGATAAAATGAGCTTTGCCAATTTGGCATTTTGTGATTTGTGAATTAGGTCTAAAAGAGTACTTTTCCCATTGGTAGTCTTAAGAGTAATTTGGAGGAATGTGTGCTGATAACTAATGTGTGCACTTGCTCAGGGTCCCAAATAAGTCAGATAATTAGACAGATTTATGCATATAGCTACAAGTGGGGTGTCAGTTTCCTCCAATGAAGCTTTTCCTACCATCTTAACCATGTACAGCTTTGGTTATCTTTTTCAGTGTTCACTCCTATCCTTTTAGATTGCGAGGGGGTGGGATTTGTATTTGAAAAAGCAGTGAACGTATTGGACTATAGATTTAAGTATAACTGGTAAACTAAAAAGAGACCGAAGACATTGTAGGTGGTATTGCTAAACAAAATTTTTTCTGTTGTTTTGTAAAAGACTGTTCAACAAATGGCATTTATTAATCAATTGATTTCTTCATATTTTATTAACTAGACCTGTTCCGTCCTGATCAATGTAATGTAACCACAGAGTGATATAATTTATCTCCAAACAAATAAACTTTATTTCAGTCAGTGTTAGTTGTTACTAAATATTGAAAATAAGGACCTCCATTTCTAGTTTATTTGTAGACTCTCCTGGAAGAATGGGTATTCTGGGATGGGAACCAGTTGGAATCAGTCTAGACCAGGATTTTTTCAACATTATTTAGACTTTTGATCGGGTAACTATATTTTGTAATACTACTATGTACTGTTATACATTTAGCAGCATCATTAGCTTCTACCCATAGATGCCAGTAACATAACCCCCCCCACACACACACACTCAATTGTGAAAGTCAATGTTTCCCAATATTGCTGATGTCTCCTATAGCAAAAATCATCCCACATTGAGAACCACTGGTCAGCCTTCATTCCTGTGCCTGCCTCTCCACCAGGAAGACCTATATTTATCATACTTTTGAGGTATATTCCAAATTCTATTAATTTCCATTTCCACTCCCAAGTTACCATCACCTCCATCCTGGACTGTAATAGTATTCTAGTTGGTTTTTCTGCTTCTAGCCTTACATCTCTACAATTTGCTTTTTAAAATTATGAAATTTCAGGGGCGCCTGGGTGGCTCAGTCGGTTAAGCGTCCGACTTAGGCTCAGGTCGTGATCTCACGGTTCGTGGGTTCGATCCCCGCGTCAGGCTCTGTGCTGACAGCCAGCACAGAGCCTGGAGACTATTTCAAGTTCTGTGTCTCCCTTTCTCTCTGTCCCTCCCCTGCTCAAGCCATCTCTCTCTCAGAAAAAATAAAATTATGAAATTTCATACAGAGAAGTACATAATATACATGTAAGTTCTCAAAAGTAACAAGCAGCTATTACCAGTACTTTTGAGGCTCAGGCCTTTACCTGATGACTGTGTTACAATTGTTTTTTCATATAGCAGTGTGAATAATTCCTTTAAATCTTTAAAAAAAAATTTTTTATGTTTTTATTTATTTTTGACAGAGACAGCATGAGCAGGGGAGGGACAGAGAGAGAGGGAGACAAAATCCAAAGCAGGCTCCAGGCTCTTAGCTGTCATCACAGAGAGCCTGACATGGGGTTCAAACCCACAAACAGATCATGACCTGAGCCAAAGCCAGACACTCAACCGATTGAGCCACGCAGGTGCCCTTTGGACAATTACTTTATAACATAAATCAGATCATCTCCCTTTTGTCTTCCTATTGCACTTGATTTTTTTTAACCTTTTAAAAGTGCACATGTGCATGTGTTGGGGAGGGGCAGAGATGGAGAGAAAGAATCCCAACCAGGCCTGCACTGGCAGTGCAGAGCCTGATGCAGGGTCTGAACCCATGAATCATGAAATCATGACCTGAGCTGAAATCCAGAGAGTCGAACACCTAACTGACTGAGCCACTGAGGTGCCCCTTCGTTTTGCACTTTAAATCCTATTCCCTGGAATAGTGTACGGGCTCCATATAATCAGGCCGCTGTCTCTAAACATTCCTCCCTTTTAATTCACTTCACCCACCTTGCTGTCCAAGATCATTCCTGCCTTTAGGATGTTACACTTTGTTTTTTTCTGCCTGGTATGGATGCTCTCATAGACTTTCAAATGGATAATCTGTCCTCACCATTCAGGGCTCAGTTCAGATGTCACCTCCTCTAGTTGTGCCATTCTGCAATCACTATCCCATTACCATTTTGTAGCATTTATCTGAAATTATCACAAGTTCTATGTGTCTACTTGTTTATTGTCTTTTCCTTTAGAATGTAAACTGGAAAGGGAAGACTTTGTCTACCTCTACCATTTATCTGTCCCTAATGTATAGTTTTAGCATTCTAGATATGCTGAATGACTATTGAAAAAAAATGTCTCTACATATTTGTTGGTTTTGTGACCTTGGGCAAGTAATCTAGTTGCTGTGTCTCGGATTTCTCTATATTGGGATCACTTGCTTTGCTGTCCTCAAATGTAAGCTTTTCAGAAACCAGAAAGTTCTGTACAAATGGAAACTAACATGTTAGTTATTAATTAACATGTGATTTGTCTTCTGGCATTTTATAATCAAGAAAGGATAATCCATGTAAATTTTTTGGATTACAGCTATGTTCTTAGTTTTAGTAAAAGTCAGTATCATGCAGGAGCAACTGAATTGTGAGAGAAATACCCAGTGACTTTTGATTACGCTATATGTGAATTCTCAGTCCACACAATCTTTTTAAAGCCATTTGTACTTTGCTGGTTATTCTAGGTAATTTCATTATAACTGATGAAATCTATTTTTATTTTCTTTTTTACATTTTTATTTTTGAGAGACAGAGTAAGACAGAGCGTGAGTGTGGGAGGGGCACAGAGAGAAAGAGACACAGAATCTGAAACAGGCTCCAGGCCCTGAGCTGGCAGTCAGCACAGAGCCTGACACGGGGCTCAAACCCACCAACCCTGAGATCGTGACCTGAGCCGAAGTCGGACGCTTAACCGACTGAGCCACTCAGGCGCCCTGAAATCTATTTTCTTAACTAAATGTATTCCCTTTTGCAATGTAAATTTTCTTAAAAGTTGGTGTATCATAGCTAATAATCTAAAATTGGTTTATTGTGCTTTGAGAGATTGGCTAAATATTTGCAATCAATGCATTAATTTTAGAATATTTCCCAGAATTCTAGATTTCCCACAATTTTTAAAATTAAAAGACCCTGGATTATATTTTATAGTCACACTCTTATCACAGGAATTGGTATTTCATATTTCATTCTTAGGATGAAGCAAAAGTCAGTGTTTTTGAATTTACAGAAGTCAAGCAGGGAGCATTTAGATTCACCAAATAACAGTGAAAAGATTAGCGAGCATAATAAAAGTTGGGCTATTAAATGTACTGGCAAGTTGCTTCATTTTACCTTCTGACTTATTGGTTACCAAATGACTGGTCTTTTTTTTTTTATGTTTGTTTATTTTTTGAGACAGAGACAGAGTTTGAGCGGGGCAGGGGCAGAGAGAAAGGGAGACACAGAATCTGAAGCAAGCTCCAGGCTCTGAGCTGTCAGCACAGAGCCCGATGTGGGGTTCAAATTCATGGACCACGAGACCATGACCTGAACCAGAGTTGGCCGCTTAACCAACTGAGCCACCCAAGTGCCCCGACTGGTCTTTTTCTTAGTACAATTTTTCACTTTTGGAAAATCTGTGAAACAGTAACAGATTCTTATTTTTAGCTATTGTAGAAAAATGGTTCATTATTGCTTTTTTTTCTTTTTCTTTTTCTTTCTTTTTTTTTTTCTTTTGAGAGAAAGAGGAATGGAGAGAATCCCAAGCAGGCCCCATGCTGTCAGCCTGAGCCAGACTTGGGGCTCAAACTCACAGACTGTGAGATCATGACCTGAGCCAAAATCAAGAGTCAGATGCTTAACTGAGTGAGCCACCCAGGTGCCCCTGTTAACGGCGTTTTAACAGAAATTTTAGAGTAACGAAATTGTACAGGCTTCCTGCCTCACCTTTATGCCCCTCACCTACCACCTAACAACTCTTAGTCAGACGATCTGATAATTTCATGCTATACTCTGTGTCATTTAACCAGGCCAGTATTTCCTCAGTATCACAGTCACAGCAGATTCAGGTTAGATGTGAAGAGTGAAGTGGCCACTTCAGATTAAATGTTCCAGGATGTAGTTAGGGTGTTTGATCATTAAGCTCCTCATTGGTCTTAATGACTTCTTTATCCTTCTGGCTGAGTGTCTAGAATTACGTTTTAGACTAAGGTATGAATGGAGGTAGAACATATTTGTGTTTTAGAAGACAAAGTTGTTAACACAAATTGACTTTGGAACAATGTGGAGAAACAACAGCTTGACCAGTGTCTGAAACTGGAGGCAGCCCCAGATAGTAGAAAGGACTCTGGACTTCCTCCCAGAGGATCTGTGTTCAAGTATGACCCCTGTGCCCTTTGGTAAGTCACATAACTTTTTCCCTTTACCAGCATACCAAAAAGAGGGCAATTTAATCTGCTTCTGAAAAGTAGCCAACAGTAAAGGGTAATAAAAAGTCTTAGGTAACTTCTGAAAGGGAAAACAGAAGTCACTATGTAAAAACATATCCTGTGTTATTAGAAATTTCTTCTCTGACTTGGTTGCCAAATTTCATAGTGTGTCCTAATTGAACGGCTGTAAGAAGACTGAAGAATACTAGGATATTGTTCATAATCATTGATTTGCCCTAAATCCAGCCTTCGATCATTCTTCTCATTCTCACTTATCCATAATTGCAGCTTCCCCTTTTTGTCAAGTACACTTTCTACCTCTTTCATTTTACTGTTGCTGATTTTTTCCATTTTTCCAGAAAATTCAAAGGGCCTCTTTGAATATATATAGTGTTTGGCTAGTTCAGAACTCTCTAGGGATTCTTTTTTTTTTTAATGTTTATTTATTTTTGATAGAGAAAGTACAAGTGGGGGAGGAGCAGAGGGTGGGGTATAGAGGATCCAAAGTGGGCTTTGCGCTAATAGCAGAGAGCATGATGCCAGTTCGAACTCACAGAGCCGTGAGTGAGATCAGGGCCTGAGCCGAAGTCAGATGCTTAACTGACTGAGCCACCTAGGAGCCCCTCAAATCTAAGAGTTCTTATTTGTTGTCATGCACTACATCATGGTAATAATAGCATAATACCACTTATTGTTTATTTGGAATTCTCACTAGATTGTAAGGTCCATGACAGTAAGGACTATGTCTTTACTGCATAGCACACTCTAAAACATAGCAATAGCTACTAGTGGCTAGTACTATATACCTGGGTCCTGTTCTAAGTGCTCTACCTGTATTTAATTCATTTATTCTCACATGGCTCTATGAGATGCTATTAAAATCTCCATTTTGCTACAGTACAGGCAAGCTAACTAACTTGCTCAAGGTCACATATTAGTAAGTGTCAGTGATTTGAACCCAGGCAGTCTGAGTTGAGAGACTGGAAGAATCTATAAAAAGTCAAGTAATGGAATGTATCTCTTTGTAATTTCTATAATATGGTTCACAACTTAGTATTTCTTACTTGGATTTTAAAAATATGCATATGCATTTGTTTCTATTAAGACATATGGTGGGGCGCCTGGGTGGCTTGGTTAAGCGTCGACTTCAGCTCAGGTCATGATCTCACGGTTCGTGGGTTTGAGCCCCGCGTCAGGCTCTGTGCTGACAGCCAGCTCAGGGCCTGGAGCCTGCTTCGGATTCTGTATCTCCCTCTCTCTGACCGTCCCTTGTTCACACTCTCTCTCTCTCTCTCTCCCTCTCTCTCTCTCTCTCTTTCTCTTTCTCTTTCTCTCAGAAATAAATAAAACATTAAAAATTAAAAAACATATGGTGAAGTTTTTCATGGGAAGGCAGATCTTAATGTAAGATAATAAAAACATTACAAAATCAAAGAATCCATGTATTTATAACATAATACAAGCTTGTTTTTCTAAATTATTAGTTGCATTGAACGGGTTAGTAATACGCCTCACTAAAGTATATATGGTGCTTTATGGGTGCCTGGGTAGCTCAGTCTGTTAAGCATCTGACTTTGGCTCAGGTTGTGATGTTATGGCTCACGAGTTTGAGCCCTGTAATCAGGCTTTCTGCTGTCAGCACAGAGCCCGCTTCTGCCCTCTGCCCCTCTCTCACTGGTGTTTCCTCCCCCTTCCTTTCCCTCTCCCAAATAAACTATAGTACTTTATGGTGTGTTTGTGTATGAGTGTCTGCATATACATACATATATATTTGGTATAACTAGTGTTACTTTTCAAATACATTGTTCAGGGGATTTATGTGTTTGTAATTCACATCACTAACTAGATTGTAAGCATCTTCAAGACAAGACTAGGATTGCTTAATTTTAATTTTCCCCCATAGTACCACATAGCATCTATGATAGTGTTTGTACTATTTGTCTGCGTATTGGATTCCTCCACAAAATAGCCCCCCTCCCAAAAGAAGCATACTAAGAGTTTTAAAATCAGACTCTTGTGAGAACTGAGGGTAAAAGTCTTCATAGTTCAATCTTTTAGAACAATTAATGTTTGAGACAAAGGTTCTTTTTGAAAATAATATAAATTTTCTTTGCTCTTTAGGACCTCCTGCAGTGAAGGGGAAAGGCATATACTGTATGGGGGAAGAGGGAGGGGCTTGCTAAAGTACTTTACAAGGTTCTTCAAGTTTTATGAGAGAAGAACCATCCTTAACTGTATCATACAAAGGGCCTCTTTGAATATATATAGTGTTTGGCTAGTTGCACACATCTGTTGGCAGCCAGTGTGGAAGCAGGATCTGTCCCTTGACCAGGATCAAAGGAGATCTAGCATAGCATCATAAAATATATAAAAAATGGAATATCCATATTTAGTGAAAAAAATGTAGAGCTGACTGCCCTTGCTGATGAGCCATACTCCTCCCAGCTTCCCCTTACTTTAGGGATGATTCTAGATTGAAATTTGGAACTCCTGACAGTATCGGTCTTAAAAAACTGGCCTTTACCACCCAGTTCCTGAGTGATTTTAGTTAATTCTATAGCATGCATTCCTATAACATAATAAAGCTGGTATATAATACTGCAGAACATAATGTATAATAAAACTGCATAATGTGTAATACATATGGTTTCTTTTTTTGACCTATGAAAGTTTTTTAAAATTTTACTTTAATTACAGTATAGTTAACATACTGTTATATAAGTTCTCATAATTTACTTTGAATTGGTCCTCTACTTATTCCCTAAATGTATTTCCAAATCTGTGTCTGCAGCTACCTTCAAGACTCATCTTGTATGTTGCTTCAAAACCAAAATGTCTAAAGTAAATTCATATTTACTGTTCTTATTCTCCCTTTATCTTGTGGCCAAAACGTTTTTTTCCTTCTCTACTTGGATCATATGTTTATACATCAGTTACTTTCACTTCTGTTACATTTATCTTTTTTCATTAAAACTTTAGCCAAATAAGGATCAAAATTAAAATTCATCTTTTTTCATGAACCTTGACCTGACTAACCAATTCCATTGATCATTTACTTAATTTAGTGTATTGGTTACAGGGAGCTTAACGTTTTTAAGCTGAGCCCCAACCCCTACTCCCAGAGACTGATTTAATTGGTCTCTTATCTGTATGTGTAACAACTTCTTAAGTTGGTCCTCAAAGTGCAGCCCACACTTGAGAACCACAGAAATATAACTGAAGCCTACATGCTCCATGACACTTTGCTTACTTTTGATGCCTTACAGTTCTCTAGTTTTTTCTCTAGTTTTCTAGAGAACTCAAGGTTTAGAAGCATTTTTCAATTTTCAAACCTTATTAATTTTTTGTTTCTCTAGGCTAGGCAGTGTTTTTTAAAACAAGGGTATGTTTGAGAAACACCCTACATCTGGGGTGTTTTTTTTTTTAAGATGTGCTTGGGGGGCGCTTGGGTGGCTCAGTTGGTTAAGCATCCAACCTCAGCTCAGGTCATGATCTCATGGTTCATGGGTTCAAGCCCCGCATTGGCTCCATGCTGATAGCTCAGAGCCTGGAGCCTGCTTCAGATTCTGTGTCACTGTCTCTCTGCTCCTCCCCTGCTCATGCTCGTTCTCGCCCTCAAAAATAAATAAAAACATTAAAAAAAAAAAAAGATGTAGATGTAGCTGCTTGGGCCACATCTGGACCTAGTGAAACATGTGTCAGGAAATCTACATTTCTTTCTTTTTTTTAAATAAATTATCATAGTCCATTATTCCACTTGTCAGAATGAAAACTGCCCTATTATGCAAAAAGTATTTAATAAATGTGGAATTTAGCTTAATTAAATTTTGTTTCCCCAGCTATACCTAGTAAATGTTGTTAACACAGAGATCTTGTTCTCTTCTGTCTGTGTAAGAGAGGGCTAGGACTAGATCTTGCTCTTTGGTTTATCCAGTATGGTGTTTGATGTTTTTATATTGGTAAAATCTTAATATCAAGTTGAATTGTTTGTTACCATATTAACCACTTTCCTGGAAAACTAGAATTCAACAAGCTATTGAATATGTGTATATAAATGTTGGGGGCCTTTGAGGCTATATAACACGGAAGATTAGTTTCACTCAACTTTTCTTAGACTAGTAGACTTGAAAAGACCTTGAAGATCATCTAGTCTGTTTCCTTCATTTATGGTGGAGGAAATTGTGGCCCAGATTGCTTGAAAGCCATACACAAAGTGATAAGATTAATTGCAGAGCCAAGACTAGACTCCTAATCCCATGCTCTTTATTTCATCAACAAACTCTGTGAAGCACCAATGATTGGATTAAGTTTCAGTTGAAGGTTTTCTGCTTCTTAGATACAAAGGGAAGAATCTTTGCAGAACTAAAAACATCTTGATATTTGTAATGAGGACATCTACCTTTACTCACGTTTACATTTTGAGATAGATTATTGAAAGACAGGATCTTAGCTAAAGAAATCTTTAACTGAAAATGGGTGGGTTTGAGATGTAAAGCCCATTTGGTATACAGTTTTGTTGTTGTTTTTTAGTGGAACTTTGCTTCTCTCTCCTGACATTTCCATGTCTCTATTTATAGCCAGTGATCTCTTTGGAATTTGCCTTCTGATTCTGTTTCTTCTTTTATGTTGCTTCATATTAACTGATATTCTCACTTTGTTTTTGTTAAAATATATTTGAAAGGACTTGAAGGAATTAAAATTTTTAGAAGCATCTGAAATTATTTTTTGTTATTTACCATAAACCATTGTTATTTACCATAATCATGGTTTATAACAGGTCATCTAACTGCAGTACCTAATGATACAAGTACTAACTTTTCAAGATAGAATGGCAGTTTATTTTTTAAATTTAAAAGCATATGAAAACTACAATACATTTCTTTTATCAAAGACAGGTAATAAATACTTGGATTATTAACAACCTTGCTCTTTAATGATAATGTACTTTGATAAAAGTGGAGACCAAGAGATTTTTGCTTAGAGCCTTTAAAATGGTAAACTCCTTAGGAATGGTTTTGTTTACCTTTGTGATTAAAATAATACTGTCATCCATACGTGCTTATTTATTCACCTCAGGAAGAATGCTAGGCACTGTTCTAGGTGCTGGAGATACCTTAATGAACAAAACAGACAAATATGCTTACTCTAAGGGGGCTTATTCTAGCGAGTGAATGTTGAATGAAACCATGAATGACTGCAAAGACTCCATCTTTGGTTTCAGATAGTTCTTTTATGTCAGTCTAAAAAAGAATCATCTGGGGCACCTGGCTGGCTTGGTTGGTGGAGTTTGGACTCTTAATCTCAAAGTTGTAAGTTCACACACCACACTGGGTGTAGAGATTACCTAAAAATAAAATCTTAGAAAAAGAATAATCTGTAGTTTATTAGGTAATGGGGTGAATTATTGGAATGGAAGAAGTTTAATGATCAGATCATTTATTCGTTAAACATTTACTTCTGAGTGTGAGTATGTAAAAGTTTTTGAAATAATCACATAATTGCCAGTTATTGTCATCCACATTCTCATTCAGTTGTTTTCTGTTTGCAGCCCTGAGTAAAGGCCTCAGTTGTTAGCCAGGCCACATTGAGAGAACTTCATCTCAAATCAAATACTTCTGAGTGCCTGTATCTATCCTAGCCAGAAACTCCATATTCACCAAAGTTCTAGTTGTTTCTTGTTAATTGTCTGTTCTTCATACCTGCGTGTGAGCTCCTTGTGTATTTTAGTTAGCACTGTATTCCAAGTGCATAAAATAACGTGCCACATAGTAAGTGTTGGTAAATATTAACCAATCAGTCCTTAAACACTCAAAATGCAATTAATTCCCTCTATATTCACTGCTACAATACATCTAGTCTTCATCCAAACAACTCAAAAAAGAAAAATGTTAATTCCAGTATGTTTAAGAGCTCTTATCACTTTAGGTTGTTTACTAATACACCTTACCTGTTCTAGTCTTTTCATATTTCCCTTTTCTTTCAATCTTTGTTACTTCCTGTCCTTAGTTTGCCAGTCACTTCAAGGATTCCCAACGCTTATTCCCCTTCTCTTTCAGTAGTGTCTACTCTTTAAACCCACAACTCTTTTTTTTTTCTAATTTTAGAGAGAGTGTGTTCATGAGTGCAGGCAGAGGGAAAAAGAGAATCTCAAGCAAGCTCCATCCTCAGTGCGAAGCCCAATGTGGGGTGTGATCCCATGACCCTCGGATCATGACCTGAGTCTAAATCAAGACTTGGAAACAACCGACTGAGCCACCCAGGCACCCCTAAATCTACAAAACTCTTTTTTTTTTAAGTTTAAATATTTATTTTGAGAGAGCATGAGTTGGGAAGAGACAGAGAATCCTAAGCAAGCTTTGCACTGTCCATGTGGAACCCAACACAGGGCTTGAACCCACAAACCACAAGATCATGACCTGAGCCGAAATCAAGTTAGATGCTTAACCAATTGAATCACCCAGGCACCCCTAAATCCATGACTCTTAATCACTTACAATACACATTTGAGTTAGTTGAGCTTCCAATCACTATTTGTTACCTAGGTGAAGTTATTTAACCTTGCCAAGTTTAACCTTTTTTGAGTTTGTTTGTTTGTTTATAAATGTTTTTATTTTTATTAAACTTTCATTTTATTATTATTAATTTTTCTTAAGTTATTTATTTGAGAGAAAGAGTGCAAGAAGGGGAAAGAGAGAATCCCAAGCAGGCTCCATATCAGTGCACAGCCCCATGTGGGGTTTGAACTCATGAACTGTGAGAACCTGAGTTGAAGTCAGATGCTTAACCAACTGTGCCACCCAGGTGCCCCTAAACTTTCTTTTTTTGTTGTTTATTTTGAGAATGTGTGTGCGTGCACATGCACATGCGTTGGGGAGGGCAGAGAGGGATTGAGAGAGAATCCCAAGCAGGTACCCCACTGTCAATGCAGAGTCCAGTGTGAGGCTTGAAGTCATGCACCGTTAGATCATGACCTGAGCTGAAATCAAGAGTCAGACGCTTACCAACTGAGCCACCTAGGTGTCCCTTATATCTGTTTCTATTTTTAAATTAAACTGTGCCCAATGTGGGACTCAAACTCACCATCCCAAGATCAAGGGTCACATGCTGTACCCGCTGAGCCAGCCAGATGCCTGAATTTTACGTTGTTTTTGATACCCTAAGCATTGCTATGAAAATTAAAAATGAGGGGTGCCTGGGTAGCTCAGTTGGTTAAGTATCTGACTTCAGCTCAGGTCATGATCTCACAGTTCATGAGTTCAAGCTTCACATTGGATTCTGCTTGCGATTCTCTCCCTCTTTCTCTTTCCCCCTTTCTCTGCCCCAAATGTGTTCTCTCCTTCCCTCTCTCTCAAAATAAATAAAAGAAATCATTTCTCTAAAAAAAAATTAAAAATGAGATTATTGTAACCCAATACCATTTCCCATAAGTAATGAAAACTAATGTTAAATAATAACCAAAAAATACAGGCATTGAGTGTGTCTAGGGCTAGTTGATTTAGCAGCTCAGCAATATATGAGATACCCATTGTTTTTTCATCTTTGCCATCCTCAGCATGTGTCTTAATGCTCCAGATGATGGCATAAATGTTGCCATGGTTCCCAGTGTTATGCAGTCATAACTGTAAAGTGAAAGAAGAAAGTTTCTTGTCTTTAAAAGCAAGGAAACCTTTCTACTACTCCCTTCCCATGGACACCAATTGGACTAACCTTGTGCTGACCAAAGCTGAATCACAGGCTTACTTTAGCAAGTAACATACTTGGTTTTGAATAACTAAGATTCATCTCCTGGGGATATAAATGAGAGGCCTCACATTCCTAGTAATAGTTATTACTACTGAATTTGTGAATCTTAGGACTCTGTCCTTGGATCTTTTTTCTTTTTTCTTTTTTTAATTTTTTTTTAATGTTTTATTTATTTCTAGGAGAGAGAGACAGCGCGAGCAGGGGAGGGTCAGAGAGAGAGGGAGATACAGAATCTGAAACAGGCTCCAGGCTCTGAGCTGGCAGTCAGCACAGAGCCCGATGCGGGGCTCGAACCCACGAACCGCGAGATCATGACCTAAGCGAAAGTCGGACACTTAACCGACTAAGCCACCCAGGCGCCCCCTTGGATCTTTTTTCTATCTATATTAACTCTTGTATAATCTCTAGCCTTGAAGTTTTAAGGTCACCTCTACTCCCAGTGATTTATCTTCCATCTGGACTTCTTCTATGAATACTAGACTCCTATAACCAACTGTCAATTAGATACTGCCATTTGTAAGTTTAATAGGCATCTAAAATGTTGTATGTCCAATATTGAACTCCCCAACTCCCCACCCCTCAGTTCTCCTATCTTCCTATATTAGTCAATAGCAATTGCATTCTTTCAGTTTGTTGAAGCTAAAAAACCTTGTAGTCATTATTTATTTCTCTCATATCCCACATTTGGTTCATCAGGAAGTCCTATTGACTCTACCTTTAAAATAAAGAACACTTTCACTGCTACATTATAGTTCAAACTATCTGAATTACTGCAATATATTCTTATTGGTCTTCCATCATTGCCCACCATCCTTTCTCCTCTTAACATAGAGGCCAAAGCAATCCTGTCATTCTGCATAAAATGCTCCAATGACTTGTCATCTTCCTTCAATATGAGCCAAAGTCTTTAGTGGCCTATAAGGCTCTACACCATCTAGCCACTTATTATTTCTCTGACCACATCCCTACCCAGTCATTCTGACACAGCAACATCTTGAAGATGCCTGGCATTCCCACACCTCCAGACTTGTACTTGATTTTTCCCTCTACGTGGTATGTTCAACCCCCACAAATATAGAGTTTTTACTCTGTCATAGTACAAATGTCAATTTCTCTGTGAAGCCATTTTTTGCCTAAAATTTTATTTCTTTAAAAATTTTTTAGGGGTGCCTGGGTGGCTTAGTCGGTTAAGTGTCCGACTTTCGCTTGGGTCATGATCTCGCGGTTCGTGGGTTCGAGCCCTGTGTCGAGCTCTGTGCTGACTGCCAGATCAGAGCCTGGAGCCTGTTTCAGAGTCTGTGACTCCCTCTCTCTCTGGNTCATACTGTATCCCCAGGTACCTAGAAAGATGCCTTGGCACATGGAAAGTTCTTAAAATGTTTGTAAAGATGGGTGCATGGGTGGCTCAGTGGGTTGAGCATCAGTTGGTTTGGGCTCAGGTCATAATTAATTTCATGGTTTGGTTCAAGTTTGAGTGTCTCATCAGGCTCAGCCTGTCAGCACAGAGCCTGATTAGGATTTTCTATCTTTCTCTCCCATCCCCACTCACATGCTCTCTCTCAAAATAAAACTTTTTTAAATTTAAAATGTTTGTAAAGAAATAAATATGCATTCATCATGATTTCTTGGTTTCGGCTGGGTCCAATTTACTAATCTTTTACTTGTTTCTGATCATTTGCCTTCCTGTTTCCATAACTGCTATTTTAGACCATCACCATTCTTATCAAATGCCCTTTTTTTCTTCTCAGCTCTTTAGTAGTGGATGTCCTTTTTAAAAAAAACTTTAGGGACACCAGGGTGGTTCAATCAGTTAAGCATCCATCTCTTGGTTTCAGCTCAGGTCATGATCTCATGGTTCATTAGTTTGAACCCTGCCTCAGGCTCTGCGCTGAGAGCATAGAACCTGCTTAGGATTCTCTCTCTCTGTCCCTCCCTCTTGCTCTCACTCTCGCGTCCTCTCTCTCTCTCTCTCTCTCTCTCCTCTCTCTCTCTCACTGCCCCTCCCCCATGGCGTATGTTCATGCGATCTCTTTCAAAAATAAATAAACCTAAATTTTTTTTAAAGAACATTGATACCATCTATGGACTTCTTGATCTTCCTAGTCAGTCTTCTTGCCTTCAGATTTATAAATTTGTCCTTATTTTCTGTTAATCTCAGAGCCCACTTCTCATTTTGTTCAAATTTTATCTACTTTTACTCCTGGTACCAAACCTTCCTATCTTCTCTGAACCTTACCTAAGCAATCATTTCTTACGCATTGTATTTTTATGTATCTCATTTTCCTCTCTATTTTCTTCCTTTCTTGACCATCTTCAAACCTCCTTTATTCCTTCCCTTTTATAGAACTCTCTCTTTTCTCCAGATGATTTTCTAGAACTGTTTAAATTTACTATTTCATTTTCATATCCCTCTTGATCAATTCACTGGATTCTGGCTTTTGCTTTTCACTGCCTACAATTCCATCTATCTCCCTTATAGGATTGTTGTAAGAGATTAAATGAGATTCTGTGTGTTAAGTTTTTGGAGTAGGGCTTGCACATAGTTAATGCTTTTTGAGTGCTTACCATGAATACCTATAACTCTTGAAACTAAAATCATTCTCTTGTGGGTACTCCTCTATTACTTTTGACTTTCCTATATCCTTCATGAAATACTCCTCCTTGGGGCACCTGGGTGGCTCAGTTCGTTGAGCATCCAACTTTAGTTCAGGTCATGAACTCCCAGTTTGTGAGTTTGAGCCCCGCATTGGACTCTGTGCTGACAGCTCAGAGCCTGGAGCCTGCTTCGGATTCTGTGTCTCCCTCTCTCTCTGTTCCTCCCCCACTTGCACTCTGTCTCTGTGTCTCTCAAAAATAGAATATTTAAAAATTTTTTTAAAAACCACTCATCCTTTTGGTTTTGGGACACCAATGGTACCATGATGCTTTCAGCTCCAAGTAGCAGAGTCTCTTTAACAGTAAGTCCAATGATGGGTGGATTCAGGATTGATTCAGAGATGTAACAACACTGTTGAGAACCCAGGCTCTTGCTCTTTACCTTCTACCATTCTCACTGTGTCACAGATGTTTACTTTCAGGGTTGTAAGGTAACAAGCATCATGTTTTCATTATCCAAAAGCAGAAAGGCAGTGCTAGGGTTTCTTCTGGGTATTTCTTTATAAAGAGGTGTGTCTGCCTAAATTTCCCCAGGGCATTTCTTTTACATCTCCTTGGCCACCCCTACACCAATCACTGGCAAAAGGAAATGTGATTACTATAATTGATTTAAACTAACCATGAGTCATTCCCCAGGACTGGGGCCCAAACTCCGACCTTCCTTGAGTTTATTATTTTGGGAGAATGTAGATATCTGGTAAGCCAGAAAGAAGATAGGAATGGCTATTTGGTTCATGATCAGTGATATCTGCCATTCCATTCTTACCTGGCCTAGTTAGTCTCTGTTCCTTCTCAGTGTTTTTCATTATCTCCTCTTGAGTGATGTACCCCTTAAATGCTGTGCGTCCTAAAGCTGTCTTTGATTCTTCCAAAAATTATTCCTCCTTGGGCGCCTGGGTGGCTCAGTCGATTAAGCGATCAACTCTTGATTTTAGCTCAGGTCATGATCCTAAAGTTTGTGAGATTGAGCCCTGGATCAGGCTTCTCGCTGGAACTGGAGCCTGCTTAAGATTCTGTCTCTCCCTCTGTCCCCTTCTCCCCTCCCTCCCTCTTTCTTTCTCTCAAAAAAAAAAAAAAAAAAATTATTCCTTTAGACTTTAAAATACCACTTGTGTTATAATCTTTTCTAAAGCTTTATTTCCAACTAAGACCTTTTTTCCTAGCCCCGAGTTCAGAATATTCAACTTTCTCCTGGACATTTTCTTTCTTTCTTTCTTTCTTTCTTTCTTTCTTTCTTTCTTTCTTTCTTTCTTTCTTTCTTTCTTTCCTTTCTTTCCTTTCTTCTTTCTTTTTCTTTCTTTCTTTCTTTCCTTTCTTTTCTTTCTTTCTTTCTTTCTTTTTCTTTCTTTCTTTCTTTCTTTCTTTCTTTCTTTCTTTCTTTCTTCCTCTTCCTTCCTTCCTTCCTTCCTTTCTTTCTTTTTAATGTTTTATTTATTTCTGAGAGAGAGAGAGAGAGGCAGCATGAGCAGGGGATGGTCAGAGAGAAAGGGAGATACAAAATGTGAAGCAGGCTCCAGGCTCTGAGCTAGCTGTCAGCACAGGGCCCGACACCGGGCTTGAACTCACCAACTGTGAGATCATGGCCTGAGCCGAAGTCGGCTGCTTAACCAGCTGAGCCACCCAGGCACCCCTCTCCTGGACATTTTAATCCACATTCAATTCAATTAAATATTGTTGTACTAAGTTTTTGGGAGTCAAAAATTAAATAAACCTTTCCCTATATGATCTAACATTATAGTTGGGGAGTTAGCCAGAGAAAGGAGTTGTTACAACATAGATAATAATTACAAATGCAGTTTTAGCAAGCAATAAAATTTACCAAGTATGGAAGTAACATAGATGAAGGGGTCATTAATAGGGTGGTAGGCATATTCTAGGTGAAACTCAGTTTTCCCTTCAAATGTACTCTTCCTATATTCTATACTTTCATTAGTAGTCCAACTGAGCACACTTTGTTCAGTCTAGAAACTGGGCAATCTAAAATCGTTCCAAATCCCCAAGTATAGTTGGTTGGCAAATTGCACACATTTTACCTTTTTATTACTTAAATTTACCCCCTTGTCATTGTATACTATAGTCATTATACTTTGTGTCCTTGTAATTTCTCATTTCATAATTTACTCAGTAAAAGTTAATTGAATAGCAATATATTATAAGTAAGGCTTTATACTAGAAAAAGAAAGTTGTAGGGAAAAAAGTCACAACCCTGTGGGTAAGGCATAACCAAAGAGATGGTTATACTATTGTGATAAGTGATAGAGTGGAGATACTGGGGAACATATGGGAACTGGAGGTCAGGAGAACCTAATCCAAGCTGGGGCTCAGGTTTGCGCAACCAGAGGCTGAGTCTTAAAGCAGTAGTAAACTCCGGGCAGAGGGGGAAGAGTGGAATACACCCACATTGTTTTCCTTTATATATACTAAAGAAATATCACTTCAGAGACATTACTTTGGGTGACTGGACTTAATGTTGCTGTTGCTCAAATATAGTTTTTTAACTGATCATCACTAATTTAGAAGATTATCAGTAATAGTATATCATTATACAGTTGATCCTTCATTATTCACCAATTCTGTACTTTCATATTTGCCCTCACTAGAATGTATTTGTAACCCTGAAATCAGAATTCGAGATGCTTTCCTGGTCATTTGCAGACATATGCATAAGCAGAGCAGCAAAAAAAGATTATCTATCTATCTATCTGAATCCTGTGTTCCCAGTTGAGGTCCAAACAAAGCAGTGCTTAGACTTATTTCAGCTCTCATTAAGAAGTCTTTGTGATCTAGAGTATTTTTGCATTTTTATGCTTTTTGTTGGTGATTTCACTGTTTAAAGTAATATTTCAGCGTAGGGCCGAATTGCTGTCTAATCCTTGTCTTGTCCTGGGCACAAGATGGCTATGATGTGAGAGAGAATACATGTGTTAGATAAGATTCATACAAGTTATAGTACCATTGGCCACGAGTTCAATATTCCATTAAATGAGGTGTCTAAACAGAAACATGCATAAAACAAGATTATGTATTGACGACTTGACTTAACTCTACCATTTCACTTGTATTCGCTAATTAGTATTATTTGCTAATTAGTATTAGTATTCACAAATTAGTATTCGCTAATTTAGCATCCATGACAACTTTATAGAACATAACTGTAGCAAATAATGAGAATCAACTACTGTGCAGGTAAATTTGACTTTGGGAGACAGCCAAAGTGATTTATGGCCAGGAGAGATGGGTTAGATGAAGACTGTTAAACTGGCCAATATAGAGGTATGATGATTAAAGTCTTTGTCAACCTCTTAAAACATATTCCCCTTTTTGCTAAACAAATAGCTTACCTCACCACCCTAAATACTCTAAATATATTCCCCTTAGCAGATATGCCCAGGTTGAGAATTAATACATACAAATTTTATTTTATCATCAGCCAGGCTCTGTTTATAGTGAAAACTACAGTTTTTTAAATTTTTTTTATGTTTACTAATTTTTGAGAGAAGGAGAGAGGGAGCACGAGCCAGGGAGGAGCAGAGAGAGAGAATCCAAGCAGGCTCTGCACTTTAAGCATCGAGCCCGATATGGGGCTCAAACCCACAAACCATGAGATCATGACCTAAGCTGAATGCAAGAGTTGCATACTTAACTGACTGAGCCACCCAGGCACCCCAAAACTAGGTTTTTAACAGTTTGCTAGATATAATAAAATTTTACTATAGTGCATATTTAGACTTCCCTCTCCCTCTAGTCAAGAATAATTCATGTAAAACAAGGGTTGGCAAACATTTTTGTTAAAGGCAAAACATTTACTTTTTTAGGTTTTGTGGGCCATAGTCTCTGCTGCTACCCCTCAACTCTGCCACCATATAGTGAAAGCAGCAATAGACATTAGGTACTATTTTACATATTTGTATTGTAAACTCCCAAGGTCAGGGATCATGCCTTCTACTGTTTTATATACTTCATGGCATATAACATAGGAGGGCCTCAATAACTGTTGCTTTGACTCCCTAAGTAGATAATAAAAAGACTACATTTTAAAATATTAAAGAGCCAAAAATTAAACGCCATCCATTAAAACAAATTTTTTAATATATATTTATTTTTAAGACACACCGAGACAGCGCATGAGCAGGGGAAGGGCAGAGAGAGGGAGACACAGAATCCGAAGCAGGCCCTAGGCTCTGAGCTGTCAGCATAGAACCTGATGCGAGATTTGAACCCACGAACTGCGAGATCATGACCTGAGCTGAAGTCAGCCGCCCTATCGACTTAGCCACTCAGGTGCCCCAAACACCATCCATTTAAACTTCCAGTTATTCTTGAATCCCATTTTTTCTCTTTAAATGTCCTTCTTTAAGCAATTACAGTAGTTCGGGCTCATTTTATTTGGAATTAGGCAGTGGCCTAATTTTATAGTAGTCGTTGAATACTATAGAATATATTGGCTTATTTTATACATTTCCTAATACTTAATATTTGCAATAAAGTCCTCGAATCATGGTTGAATCATAGTAGCAGTGGTTTAATTTTGACTTACTGGATATGACATATTATAAAGATACTTAATAGTTTGGGTTAGGTACTGATTTAAATTGAAAGAAGTAATTTGAGTTATAAACATTTGGAGAGCTAAACAAACTTGCTGGATAATCAGTTTATTGCAGTCTTGGCTAAGATTCTGACAGTTCAGTGAAATAGCAGCCTGTAATCTCTCCTCCCTCTCTTCTGTGCTCCAGACTTTTTTAATTTGTGCTATTTGTCTTCTTCTGAAGAGCTGTTGGTTTCACTGTGGCTACACTACAACTACCCTTTCTCTAGCCAGCCAATTAAGTTTTCCATGGGATTCTGATACCTTCTCTGACTTCTTACAAGAGGAGAAACTTTAGAGAAGAATAAAGTGAAAATCATATAAATTCCTCATTTCCTAGGGTTGCTTTTACTTTCAACACTGTAAAAGTATACACTAAGTAAGCATGTATAAATGGAGCCATTCCCTCTATTTCACTCTTAATGTAAAGTATTATCTAAAAAAAATACAAGCATGTTTTTCTTAAAGATAAAAAATGGCGGTGCCTGGGTGGCTCAGTTTGTTGAGCATCTGACTTTGTCTAAGGTCATGATCTCATGACCTTTCTCTTCCCCTCCCCCGCTCTCTCTCTGCCTCCAAAATATAATAAACATTCAAAAAATTTTTTAAGATAAAAAGTAATGGAATACTATGGGGGTGCCTGGGTGGCTCAGTTGGCTAAGTGTCCAACTTCAGCTCAGGTCATAATATCATGGTTTGTGAATTCAAGGCCCATGTCCATTTAAAAAAAAAACCAGAATACTATTTTTCTACATTAATGAGGTAAAATTGACAAAATTGTAAGATATTTAGGGTGCACACTGTGATAATTTGATATAGGTCTGCATTGTAAAAGGATTCCTCCTCTCTAGTTAATCCACAAATCCATCGCCTCACATATTTACCTCTTAAGATAATAAATGCTTCACAAATTTGCATGTCATCCTTGCACACGGGCCATGCTAATCTTTCATTGCTATTCCAATTACAGTATAGGTGTTGAACTGAGCACTTGGATACTATTTTATAAGTCATAATGGACTTTTCTTTAGAGTACATCTGTTAAGGTTTTATTTCCCCTAAATGTGCAGGTGAGAGATGTGTATATGTGATATATTTAACTTCACAGGTTGAGGTTTCTGCAACACTGGATCATAGCACTGGTCATTAGTAGGAACCTCTGAATCTACACTGGCTAATACAGTGGCCACTAGCCACTGAAGCTAAGGGCCTGGAATGTGGCTATCTGAACTGAGATGTGGAAGTGTAAAATTAACACTAAATTCTGAAGACTTAGTACCAAAAAAAGAATGTGAAAGATCTTATTATTTTCATATTGATTACATGTCACAATGACAATGTCTTGGATTTATTGGGTTAAATAAAATACATTATAAAAATTTCACTTTTCACTTTTATTAAAATGTGGTTTCTAGAAATGTTTACATTACATGTGTGGCTTCCATGTGTAGCTCACTTTATATTTCTGTTGGATAGCATTACTATAGATGATATGATCTTCTTTTTTCAATGTTTATTTATTTTGAGTGAGAGAGCACGCTGTGAGCACATGGGTGTAGGAGGGGCAAAAAGAGAGGGAGAGAGTATTCCAAAAAGGCCCCACCTTGTCAGTGCAGAGCCCCACATGGGGCTCTGTCCCACAACCATGGGATCATGACCTGAGCCAAAATCAAGAGTTGGATGGCCAACCAACCACCCAGACACGCTGGTACGATCTTTAAACACAAAGTCGTAGCATCAAATATCAATTTATAAGATCAAATTATAATAACCTAGAATTCTATAGTTTTTTGATTCTCTGATTCAGTATTGAAAAGTAATGTAGAGAACACTTTAACTGATTCCAAACTGCTAGGAGAGTATGAGATTAGCTCGCTTTATGTTCACTAGTCCTCTAGTAAAGCTTTTTAGTGACTTCTTATCAAAGAGGGTTAGAAGGGCAAGTTGTTACTGGGCTATTTTATTAGGATACTTTTTTTTCTTTAAATAAGGAAAGCTCTATGAGGAGGAGGTGTTTTTTTGAGGAGACCCCATGCACAACTTGGGACTCGAACTTACAACCCCAAGATCAAGAGTCACTTATTCTACCAACTGAGCCAGCTAAGCACTCCTAGGATACACTTTAATACCATCATAGGATAAAATCAGTTCTATACTCCCAAGAAAAGGAAAAAGTATTTAAGTTTATATTTATTTAAATAATCTCTACACCCATTGTTTAACTTGAACTCACAACCCTGAGATCAAGAGTTGAATGTTCTTCCAACTGAGCCAGCTAGGCTTTCCAGGAAATTATTATTATTGTTATTATTAAAAATTTTTTTTGATGTTTATTTATTTTTGAGTGACAGAGCACACACAGGGGAGGGGCAGAGAGAGAGAGGGAGACCCAGATTCAGAAGCAGGCTCTAGGCTCTGAGCTGTCAGCACAGAGCCTGATGAGGGCTTGAACTCATGAACTGAGAGATCATGACCTGAAGCAAAGTCAGAAGCTCAACCGACTGAGCCACCCAGGCACTCCTGTTGTTATAATTATTATCATTATTACGATTTATTTTTTTTTTTTTAGAGAGAGAGAATGCAAGTTGGGGAGAGGGAAGAGAGAATCTTAAGCATGCTCCACGCTCAGAATAGAGCCTAACACGGGGCTCAATCCCACAACCCTGGGATCATGATCTGAGCTGAAATCCAGAGTCAGACACTCAACCAACTGACCCCACCTAGGTGCCTTATTTTATTTTATTTTTTTAAGTAGACTTCACACCCAGCGCAGAGCCCAACATGGGGCTTAAACTCACAACCCAGAAATCAAAAGTCAGTGCTTAACGAACTGAACCACTCAGGCACCCCAGAAATCAATTTTTAAAAAATATTTCTGATTCAGATAACTCTAGTAATTTTTATAAACTTTAAAAAATATTTGTTTATATATTTTGAGAGAAAGAGAATGTGAGTGCAAACAAGGGAGTGGGATAAAGAGCAAGAGGGAGAGAATAAGAGAATACTATGCAGGCTTCGTGCTGTCAGCACAGAGCCCCTTGCTAGGCTCAGTCCCATGAACCATGAGATCATGACATGAGCCAAAGTCAAGTGCCAGACATTCAGCCAACTGAGCCACCTAGGTGCCCTGATTTTTATAAACTTCTTAAAGCAGTTTTGTGCTATCTTACTATTTTTAATGTTTACTTTTGAGAGAGAGAGAGAGAGAATGCTGGAGAAGGGCAGCAGAGAGAAAGGGGGACAGAGGATCTGAAGCAGGCTCCATGTTGAAGGAGAGAGCCTAATATCGGGGTCAAACCCATGAACCATGAGATCATGACCCGAGCCAAAGTTGGATACTTAACCAAGGTGCCACCCAGGTGCCCCCAATTTTTTTTTGTTTTAATTTATTTTTGAGAAAGAGAGAGAGACCGCATGAGTGAGGGACGAGCAGACAGAGGGGGAGACACAGATTCTGAAGCAAGCTCTAGGCTCTGAACTGTCAGTGCAGAGCCCGACACGGAGTTCAGACTCAGGACTGTGAGATCATGACCTAAGCCAAAGTCAAATGCCCAACCAACTTAGCCACCCAGGTGTCCCCCCCCCCACCCCCATGATTTTATTTTTGAGTAATCTCTTTACCCAACATGGTGCTCAAACTGAAACCCTGAGATCAAGAGTCATACACTCTGCCAACTGAGCCAGCCAGGCACCACAGTACTTTGAAGTTTTTAAAATTTTGTCACAAATCATTTGTTTTGTAAAGACCATTAAGTCAATAAAATGTAGAATAAAATAAAGCGTGTATATTCTATTATAGTACTTCCTGAAGGAAAAGTATTGTAAAATAAAGAAAGCACAGTATAAAACTTGAAATCATTGGGAATTACTAATATACTATACTGATAAAGTGCTGGGAAGTTCTGGTGGTAAAGATAGTAGTCCAGGAAGAATTATGATTCATAAAGCTCCTCTTGTTATTTTTTTAGGTTAGCTTGCCATCTTTTACTGGTGCTCTTGAAACTTACAAATATTAATGAAACTTTGTTAAGAACAGTGCTCCTTAAGAGAAGCAAGAAAGTAATTTCATTAGCTTCAAAGTAAATCGATACTTAAGAAATGACAAATAGCAAATATCTTTTTTTTTTTTAAGTTTGTTTTAGGGTACCTGGCTGGCTCAGTCAGTAGCCTGCAATTCTTCGTCTTAGGGTGGTGAGTTCGAGCCCCACATTAGGCATACTGTTTACTTAAAAAAATAAAATAAAATAAAGTTTGTTTCAAAGACCTAATGAATTGGCACTTTTCTTAAAAGTTTATTTATTTATTTTGAGAGAGAGCACGAGCTGGGGAGGGCAGAGAGAGAGGGAGAGTGAGAATCCCAAGCAGGTTCCATGCTGTCAGTGCAAAGCCTGATATGGAGCTCGCCCTGGTCTCACAAACCATAAGATTATGATCTGGGCCCAAGAAGCAGATGCTTAACTGACTGAATCACCCAGGCGCCCTAGTCACTTTTTGAAGAACATGAAGGAGCAATCATTAAGTACAAATATGACATTCAAAACTCTCAACAATCTGACCATAACTTCTGTCACCTTCCTAAAGTGAGCCTTCCTAAGTCCTATGATGTATCACATACATTTTATGCTCTTTTTGTCTGGGCTTTGTGTTCTTGATCCAAATCAAAAACCTTCCCTATGCCCCTCTTTCCTTCTTTCTAAATTCTATCAATCTTTCAAGATGCTGCTCAAAGTTTTCTTTTATAGATCTTTTCCATACCCACCACTCCAGCCCAAGATGAGTATATAATTAACATTTGCATAATATTTTACTGTTGTAAACCCTCTTACTCTTTATATTAATTTAATGAGGTAGATGATGTTTTCCATTTTATGGAATAAGGGAATTGGGTCTCAGAGAAATAGTCATGTTTCCAGAACTTCAGAGATACTAGGCAATGAAGCAAAGCATATTAGAACCAACAGCTCTTGTTCCAAGTTTCATGATCTTTCCTCGTGGCTTAATGGTCCCTTAAATACTATAGTAACAGTTATATAACACACTTATTTGAAGCTATTTGTTGTTAATTTGTATCAAACTATTTAACTCGATTGTTAGCTATAGATTTGAAGGGATATGTGCAGATTATACATATGGAAAAGGTGAAGAGAGCTGAATACATCTTGATAATAGAATCAAAGAGGTCATTAAGGACTCTTTACCATTTCATTTCCTTTTTCTGAAAGCATTATACATTTTTAAAAGTATGATACTTAGAGGTGCCTGGGTGCCTCAGTCAGTTGAGGTTGGACTTTGGCTCAGGTTATGATCTCACGGTTTGTGAGTTCAAGCCCCATATTGGGCTCTCTGCTGTCAGTGCCGAGCCTGCTTTGGATCCTCTGATCCTCCCCCTCTCTCTCTCTCTCACTTTCTCTCTCTCTCTCTCAAAAATAAACATTAAAAAAAAAGTATGATACCTAGACTTCCTCCTTTTCCTCTACCTACCTTAGTGCCAAATTTTTGGTATAATTCTTAAAACAGAGCTGAACAGAAGTCTTTCCTGACCATCCTGGCTAAATTTCTCCATCAACCTCTGTCTTAGTAACATTTAAAATTTTCCTTTAAAGCACTTCAAACTATCTGAAATTATATCACTTCTTTATTAATTTGTTTCTTGGTTACCTTCTCTCACTAGAATATGAGTTGAATGAAACCAAGGGTGTTTTCTATAGCACATAGTAAGCACTCAGTAAATATTTGTGAACGAGATACTTTATTTATGGAGAATGTTCACTATGATAACATACATCTTTTAAAAGAAGTTTTCAAGTATTCACCAAATACTGTAAAGTGTGCACTCAAATGCTATTGACTGCCTACCAAATACGAATCCAAATTACTGTAATTACCTAAAGAAGGACATTTTATAGTAAAAAAAAATAGGATTTCTAGAACAATTTAAATAGTGTTTAATGTCTTAAAGACATTTTCCTTAACTATCCTGTCTCATAAACTAGACGTAATAAGAAATGAATGTCTTCAATACTTTTCTATTTCTAATTTTTTCTAAAATTTTCTAAATTTTTCTATTTTTGTAGCCATGATAAAATTTTTAGGTTATTGTAACTTATGTTCAAAGTCTGAAATCTTTTCACAGAAATGAAAATTTAGCATCTGACTTCCAAATTTACAATCAAGCAATTTGCTGTAAGAAATAAATGATAATTTCTTTCTTTTTTTTTTCTTTTTTTACAAATAGTTTATTGTCAAGTTGGTTTCCATATAACATCCAGTGCTCATCCCCACAAGTGCCCTCCTCCATGCCCATCTCCCCCCACCCCCCCACACCCATGAGTCCTCAGTTTGTTCTCAGCATTCAAGGGTCTCTCATGGTTTGCCTCTCTCCCTTTCCCCCACCATTTCCCCCTTTCTTCTCCCCCATGGTCCTCCATTAAGTTTCTCCTAATCCTCCTATACGTGCAAACATATGATATTTGTCCTTTTCTGCCTGACTTAATTAAGTGATAATTTCTATAAGAATTCTCAGGCTTAAAGGCATCTTAGGAAAGTAGAATATGTAAAGGTTGAAGATATATCCAGTTACTATGTGGTCAAGTTTGATTATATGAAATTATTTAGATATCTAAAAGCAGATCAGGTAATAGAACAGACACAGTCTAGTACTCTTTAAGTGTATGTTAATATTAGAACAATGTCTACTCTAGTTTTAAGAATAAATATCATAGCTCACTATTAGATTGCTAGCTAGAGAAAAGCTCTTTGAAATCTTATCACTAGTTCAATATCATATGTGTATGCATATACACAATACACACGAGAAAGCACATGGAAGTGTTTTCATAAATGATATTATATGAATGTTACTATAGGGAAGACCCAGAGCAGTTACTGTTTTTGACACTAAGAGACTAAAATTCAGAAAGAAAAGTCTGAAAAGGGAACACGGCAAAGGGCATGACCTTAGAAGATACCTGAATCCTTTGGGGATAACTCTAGTTATTTTCATACTTTGTAACAACTAAAACTTCCTGAGCAAAGGGATATCTCCAAGTGGTAGCAAAATGGTTTGTATAGTTTAAACTAATGAAAGCATTTTATATGGATATGTCATCACATACATTTTAGTGCTTCTCACAATAACCTTTATGAGTTAGGAGTTCAGAGAAATTAAATGATTTGTCTAAATAACTCACCTATTAAGTGGCAGAGCTGAGGTTAGAAAGCATTTAAATTCTTAGGTCTTTATTCTTTAGACATTTGTAGATCCTTTATGCTAGAAATTAAAGATTCAATCATAAATAATAGTTCCCCCTAGGCAACTTTCAAATTAGTATAATTGAGGTATATGTGGCATCAACAGAAACTAAAACTAGAAAGATCTTCTGACTCCCAAATCAAAGATATGTATTTTAAGGGGCACCTGGCTGGCTTAGTCAGTAGTGCATGCTTGACTCTTGATCTCTGGGTCGTGAATTCAAGCTCTACTTTGGGTGTAGAGATGACTTTTAAAAAAAATTTAAGAATGCAAACATTGCATTAAAGCCAAAGTAGAAGGTGAAGATGGCATCAGTTGAATGACTAGTTATGGACTTTTAGGATTTTTAGTGTGTGGTTCAAGTGCTATCTTTAGCTCTCATATCTAAACATGTGTAATATTTGAAACTGTGATTATACAATCAAAAATAGTTTCTGTAAAAATAACCTATCTATAGTTACTATGAAAGCATAATATCCCAAATAAGTAACCTTTGTTAAAGTTGTTGGAAAAAAAAATACAATGTTATTAGAATTTTTACTGAATTCTGGCCCATGTCTCCCTAAAATAGAGTGATATACTTCCTCCAAATATATTACTGGGACAAAAACTGTGAAACCATGTTAAAAAAACTTTGATAAATAAAATAATAAACACACTTAAGTTTTCTGACTTGGTTGAAAAAATTAAAATGTCTTAAAATACGATAGAGCTTTACTTAGTTAGAGATGAACCATCCCTATCCCAGCAGGGGAACTTAACCTTGTAAACTGTAAACACTAAGGAAAATAATCTCTTTGTAATATTAATTAATTAATTAATTAACTTACTTATTTTTAAAGTAAACTCTACACCCAATATGAGGCTTGAACTCATGATCCCAAGATCAAGAGTCACAAGTTCTATCAAATGAGGCAGCCAGGTGCCCCTGTAATTTTCTTTTAATAAAGAGAATTGTGTTTTTATGGAATAATCTCATTAATGTTTGAGTAGTAAAGTAAAAGTTTTTTAATACATATACTAATATCTTTGTTAAAAATATAGCAGCCTTAAAGAAATTTAAGGGGAAAAAAGTGCATGTTTACTATTTCTAGTTCTTGTTACCCAAACTTTCTGCCATACATACATACATACATACATATATGTATAAGATATCTACATATATATATGTATAAAATCAAATAAGCAAGGATCTATTTTATTTTTAAACGATGTTTCAAATAGACTTATGTAGTTTTCTGGCTTTTATTTTTACTTTTAAAAATATTAAAAGAACCTTGTTCACATCTCAGCTCCATTTTCCCTAAAGGCTGCCCCCTACTTTTTCCTTTACATACTCTATTTTTGTCATGATCATTATTTACAGGGATGACAATTGGTCACCCACTCTGATTAAAAAAACAAACAAAACACCCTCATCTCATAGATTAAAAAAAAGTAGATGAAAAAATTTTAACATAAAATGATTGTGTAATGGATTTTTAACCCCTAAGTGGTAGAGGAGATAGCTCAGTCTGAAAAAAGTAAATATAAGAGTAAAATTTCTCTAAAATACTATGTAGCTTAATGACTATATTAATCCATTACCCTATTGCATCTAATTCAATGAGTTTATTAGTATGTTCATAGTTTTTTTTCTTTAAATTATTTTCTAGGGACAAATTTCCAGGAATGGTATTTACAGGGATTTTAAATTGTTTTTAATACTTGTTCCCAAATGGTTTTTAAAATTATTTTTATTATTTATTTTTTAAATGGATAAATAGGTGCTTATTTTTACCAATTTTGAACTGTCAATCATATATACTTTTTTGTATTTCTTACTGTATTTGTTTCCTAGGGCTGCTAAAACAAACTGTCACAAGGTAAACATCTTAACACAACAAAAATTTATTCTCACACTTCTGGCATCTAAACCAAGATGTGGGTAGGGCCCCGCTCCTTCCAAGTGCTCTGAGAGAGAATCTTAGGAGAGTAGTATAGAGTTACACATTTCAGGAATAATTTTCCTGTTATTTGAGTGTTTCTTATTCTTTAAAAAAAAAAAGTACTGGATTTTAGCTCTTAAAAAAGAAAAAGAATGTGTTTCCTCAGTAGCCTGAGTGTACCATTTTTTGTTTTTTGTTTTTTTTCTCTCTTTCTGGGTCTACCTAATTTCCTAGGCTCCATGGTGCTTTTTTCTGCCCACTTGACATTGAAGCAGTGGAGGAATAGTCAGGTTCACCTGGCTGTGGGTGTGAGTCGGCCTTGACCCCCTAACTGCCCACTGATGCTGCCATATTTATTTTCTTTATTGCAGTATAGTTGAACACACAATATTATACTAGTTTCAAGTGTATAGTACAGTGAATCAGCAACCCTATATGCTGTGTTCACCACAAGTATATGTACCATCTGTCATCATACAATGCTATTAGAATACCATTGACTATATTTCCTATGCTGTATCTGTCATCCCTAAGACTTATTTGTTCCCATATATAATGTCTTTATCCATTCATCTATGAATGGACATTTAGGTTGCTTCCATATCTTGGCTATTGTAAATAATGCTGTAATGAATGTATGGGTGCTCTTATCTTTTTGAATTAGTGTTTCTGTTTTCTTCGGGTAAATGCCCAGTAGTGGAATTACTGGATCTTGTGGAATTTCTATTTTTAAATTTTTGAGGAAGCTCCACAATCTTTTCTACAGTAGTTGTTCTGATATACATTTCCACTAACAGTGCATGAGGGTTCTCTTTTCTTCACATCCTCACCAACATTTGTTATTTCTTGTCTTTTTGATAGTATCCATTCTGACTGGTGTGAGGTAGTATCTCATTGTGGCTTTGATTTGCATTTCCCTGATGATTAGTGATGTTGAACATCTTTTCATGTGTCTGTTGGCATTGTTCCCAAATGTTTGAAAGAATTATTTATACTACTCATTTTACCAAAACCTAGCTAGACTGTTTTATTATTAAAGTCTTCAAATTATAACTGCTTCCTTAATAACTTGAAATGTCACAGTTGAGATGCATTCTTGCTTTTCAAGTTTACCACATGGTTCTTTTTTTGTGTGTATGATGTTTGAAGAAATATATAAATCCTTTATCATCCTTCTCTACATGTAGAAAGTCAAATTTGTTTCCTTTTGTTAATAGATAATGCACTGCTCAGAAATGTGAAAGATTTAGTCTTCGGGTTCTAAAATCATTTAATATGCTAAGTCCTAATAATATTTCTAGCTATCTGAAAGTGATTAAGTCAGATAAGAATCTATTTTTTCTTTCCTCCCAGCATTACCCACTAGAACATTTCAGGCTTTTCACAGATAGTAATGTCAGTGTTTCTTTGGTAGTGAATATTTTAAAGGAACTCTTTTGGAAATTAATTTTAGAAAAAGTGATTTTTATTATATTTTTACTGCAGATGCTGTACTACTACTGGACTTCAACTTGCAATTTTTTTCTTAAGTAGGAGTTTTAAGGTGACTTTGGATATTAGCATTTCCCCCTAAATTTTTCTGGATTTGAATGGTAACCTTTTGACATTGAGTATTCCTTGGGTGGGACTAAAAAATTTGTTTGAATGACTGACAAACCTTTGTAATCTGTAAATAGGCTAGGAAGATGCTATACGTTTCTAATACCAAAGTATTTTTAAAAGAGAGTTTTGAAAAACAGGAAACCCCAGCTGTCAAATGCAAAAGAGATGAATGTTCTGAAAGAATTGCTGAATCACTAATGTAAAGCTGCTTGGCATATAGAGTAGGTGTTCCCATAGCTTTAAAAGTTAACATGTGATTGTTACCTTTTCATTATACTCTAAACATATGTACATTTACTTTTCCTTTAAATGTTCTTTGTTTTCTTTTAAGTTTACAGATTTAAAGTATCTATAGGGCTCTGTGCAATTCTTTTTGACATTGTCTTATTAATCTATCTTTCCCTTGTATTAGAAACGGGAACATCTTTGAAAAGATGACGAGACAATATAGGAGATAAAAGATGAGTAATATAGATTAAAAATATTTCTCATAAATATACAAAATATATGCAAAAAAAGCAGGCATCAAAAGTGTATGTAAATGATATGATATAAACTTTGTTAACAAAAAATACAAAACTATAAATATAAATATAATTTAAATACCTATAGGGAAAAAATGACTAGAAGGAAATATATTTAGCAGGGATTACCTAAGGTGGTTTTATTTTTTCTTTCTGTGTTTTAGAAAACCTTCAGCAATGAATATTGATAACTATAATTAGGGAAATGTGGTTTTAAAAGAAAAAATGTTTCTCATATCACTGCCCTGTAAATAGCATATCCAGATTTTAAGATGATCCAGTTAAGGTCTTATAAGAAACATTAGAAACATGAGTATTTACTGTCTGTAACCTGATACTTTCTTCTATCTTTCCTGCAGCACAAAAATTCTTTAAATAACGACTCTTAGAAATGGGCGGAGACAGAGGTGGGGGTAGTGGGATCTCATTCTGTTTTTGATAAAGTAGCTAAAATCAGATATGAAGTTTTACAAATATTTAGTTTGCCAGAACTATTAACTCTTACCTGCTACAGAAAACTAGTTAAAACCACTACCTAAGATAATATTCAAGTCCTTTACTGCTTTTGATGTTTATGATATGTAGCCTTTTACAATGTGAAATTGGTATATTGACTTGCTGGCATTTCTGATTGATATACCCCAAGAATTCTAAAAATGACACAAATTATCTGAAAATGTTAATTTAAACCATATTTTAGTATTGTGTATCTTACATTTGGATAACCTCAAATTAAAATTAAAATACCTAAAATAAGTTCAAGGGTACTTTTATTTGTATAATGCTTTTAATTTATTTTAACACAGGATGCCTAATGGCTGTAATTATTTTTGTTGTTTTTTTCCTCCTACAATAGAGTAAATAAATACATAGTTATGATATTCTGTGCTGAAATATTGGTTTCTTAATCCACTTAGCTTCTTAAAAAGGAAATGAAAATGGTAGAGCCAGAAGGAAAATAAACAGTTAATCGTGGAGGAGGAGAAAACCTAGCTCAGTACTTAGGCTAGAGGCAGCTGGGAAGTGACGTCCTGTAGCATTTGCTGTTCTAGAAAGTACAGAGACACGTAGTGAAAATGGGAGGATCTAGAAGGAGGCTGTCTCCTGTGTAGTGTATATTTATCTGTAAGTGAGCCTTTGGGGAAGGAATTAAATACAGAGACGCTGCTTGCTTGCTGCCTTAAGACAGCGAAGCTGAATTGCTGATTTGCTTTAACTTTTAAAATACCCAGCTCGGTTTATTTTTCTTGGAATCATTGTATTGCTAAGACTGGGGACGCTGTTTTCTTTCACAAAGGGAAACCTAAGTTCATTTCAAGGCATTCGAAATGGGGAAAGACTATTATTGCATTTTGGGAATTGAAAAAGGAGCTTCAGATGAAGATATTAAAAAAGCTTACCGAAAACAAGCCCTCAGATTTCATCCGGACAAGAACAAATCTCCTCAAGCAGAGGAAAAATTTAAAGAGGTCGCAGAAGCTTATGAAGTATTGAGTGATCCTAAAAAGAGAGAAATATATGATCAGTTTGGGGAGGAAGGTAAGTATTCTGTGTATATCTTTCGGTCTCTCCTGCTCTGCTTCTCCGTCTCTCTCCCCACCTCCCACACCCCCCCTTTCAGCTTTATGGTCATAATTAAAATAAATTCTCAGGCATCAAAAGTATAAAGACAAATAATGGATAAAAACAAGATTTCATCTTTGATCATATGAATGAATATTATTACATAGCTGTGAATGAAATGTATTTGCTTGACTTTTGGGGGGCATTTTGTAATATATGTATTCTACCTTTAGATTTATGTTAACATTATATATTTGAAAAGACAGCTTGAATTCCCATGCCCATTAATGAATTGTGTCAAAAGTCTTATGCAACCTGTTTTGTTTTCTAATGAATTTTCTGTCAGAACCAATAAAGATCCTTCAGTCATTTAAAATTTTAAGATTGGCGGTTCAAATTCTGGGTAGTTTATATTTTATTCGCAAAAACAAGAGAAGTTTTGCCTTTCTGATAGCAATTTAGTTTAGACGGAACAAGACAGAATCGTCTCTGAGAAGCAGAAGGCCCAGGCATTCAGCTGTAGTTGTTTTTGGCATTCCGCCTGGAGAGGAAAGAATTTTCCTGATGTCATAAAATACCAGAACAAGTTTTTAGCTTAATTGTAAACAGTAAGTGTGTGCCAAGAAACTGAGATCTCAGAAATACAATTTTTGACCTAAAATGGCCACCTCGTTAGAACAATTATTGATTCACTTTTAGGTAACATTATTTCTTCTGAAATTTTACTATCTAGGTTTTGAGGAAAGCGTGACAACTTCCCTTTCCTCTCCTTGCCATACTTTTGTTTCTTGAATTGTGAGATCAGAAACTAGTTGAATACAGTATACAGGGGTTATTTAAGATTATCCTTTTATCATTCTGGATTTTAAATTAAGTTTGTCAATCATCTCCATATAAATGTAGCTATGAAGTAAGACTATTTTAAATTGCTAATTAACAGCAACAACAAAACACTTTAATTCCTACAGGTTCTGAGATTTTTAACATTTCAAATCGGGACCAAGTTATTTCATTATTTTTTTTCTCCCAAAATATTCTCTTTTAAATCATTGTAGTTATGAAAACTTTTGTTATTTCTTTGCCTCCTTCATTGCACGTAACGTAAAGTTTTCCTAATTAGAAATATATCCTAAAATACAGTGAAGCACTAATTGCTCATTTAAAACAAAAAATACATTTATATAAGCAACATGATTGGGTAGAAAGTTGTTTTTCCTTTTTGTTTTGTTTTGTTTTTCTTTTTGATCTGAGTTGCCAAAATGCAGTTTCTGTTGTTGGTGATGAGGACCTGCAGTGTCAGGTTCTTACAAGATAAATATTGAAAAAGGCAAATAATGGCCAGTTCAATTCTGCTTGTTCCTTTATGGCCATACTAATCAAAATACAACAATTTGGTTCATCTCAAAAGCTAACCAGGATTGTGAGATACTTATAATATACTCTTTCTGAATAAGTTATTTGTGATTTTGTAAAGAAATTCACAAA
Organism: Crocuta crocuta; assembly: GCF_008692635.1. Lineage (NCBI taxonomy): Eukaryota > Metazoa > Chordata > Mammalia > Carnivora > Hyaenidae > Crocuta > Crocuta crocuta. Next base: position 1,970,608 of record NW_027531143.1, read on the forward strand.
CATGGAGTAACACTATACATACCCATGAAAAAGCAGATATCCACTGCTTAACCCACATCTCACTGATGGCTCAAGTTTTTTTTGACTAAGCCATAGGATTCAGTGTATACTAAGGATATTTATCTCCAGAATTTTCATGTCATCCAATGAGACATTTTTCTTGGCTTAATATTACCTCTTAACTAGTGTTTTTCTTGAGTGGTATTGCTCTAGTTTGATTTTTACTGGTCATCATCACAGTGAGTGAATTTTTTAAAAACGAAAGCAGTATCATCTCTGTACCCTGAACCTTTTTTGTTCTTGATTCAGATAATTGCTAAAAAAAAAAAAAAAAAAAAGGTATTGGAGAGGGCAGAATAAATTTTTAATCCATTGAAATATATTCAGAAATATTCTCTAGTTAGGAGTTATTTGAACGAATACAGTTAAATGAAAATTATTTGGTTGTCTTTTCAAAATTATTCTTCCTTTACAGAAAAGCATTATATTTATTTGCTCTTTATTCAGAATCGCTCATTTATTCTTTGAAAAAAATTCCTTTTAGGTATACTGTTTAAATGTGGGAAAATATTTTTTCTCTTTGCCTTTCATTGGTCAGTTTGTACCTGCAGCCCCAGTTCCAGAGCGATATGTGTTTCTCCACTAGTCACAAAACACTACATGTTAGGACTCCGGAGCTGTTTGTAATTTACATGATATAGTTGTTTCCCCCAATTATTACACTCTTTTTCAAGGCCTGGGACAGTGGGAACAGGAACCATGAACTGAGAAGTGTATGAGTTGAACATGCTAAATTTATATATTTAGAAATGAAGAGAACCAGTGACCCAGTTTATTCATGTTTTGAAGATTCTCTAATATCCACAGTTTTAAATGCTGGGTTTTACCAATTTTGGACAAAACTAGAGATGTTTTAAATTTGCCATATGACCCAGCAGTTCCACCCAAATTGGAAATAATTTTACAAGTATTGTCATTAAGTGAATGGATAAGCAAAATGTGGTACATATGTACGTGTGTACACACACAGGTACACACTGGTGTACTACTTAGCATTAAAAAGATTGACTTAATATGAAACATGCTATAACATGGGTGAACCTCAAAAACGATGCTAAATAAAAGAAGTCAGATGTCAGAGGCTATATATTCTATGATTGCATTTATTGAAATGCATGGAAGAGGCACATTTACAGAGAAAGAAAGCAGATCAGTGGGTTGCCTACTGCTAGAAGTGGGAGCAGGATTTAGCTACAGAGAGTAGAGAACTGGTTGGGTTGATGGAAATGATCTATAACTGGATTGTGATGATGGCGGCACAACTCTACAACTTTACTAAAATCATTGAATTATATATTTGTAATGGGTTACTTTCACAGTATGTAATAAATAAAGCTATTTTTAAAAATAGAGAAATGTTCTCCATAGTTGAATCATTTGAAAACAAAAAACCCCACAACTACAGAAATTTAAAATTGGATTTTGAACCTATATCTACCAGAAGGTTTTAGGTTTATGGTTCAATGGATTTCAACAGAAGTTTGTATTAAAAGACTTAACAACAACAACAAAAGACTCAGTAATGTGTCCTTGCAGTATCCCAGATCTGTAACCCTAGATCCTAGATTTCTTTTTCTTTATGCCTTTTTTTTGTTTGTAGTTTATTCAGTAACTTTCTTTAAGTACTAAAAGGTAGTATTTATAGTGATCCAACTTGTGTTCAGTATATTAATCTTTATACTCACTTGTTCCTTCTTTAGTTTATGTAATCAACTGAATCTCTTATTATTTGCTATGTATTTTTAAAGATAAGTTGAAATTTTGAGTAACTTTGTAAGTCTTAATATTAATCTAGATTTTTACATATTAAATCTCCTTCAGGGGCACCTGGGTGGCTCAGTTGGTTAAGCGCCGACTGTGGCTCAGGTCATGATCTTGCAGTTTGTGGGTTCGAGCCAGGCGTCAGACTCTGTGCTGACAGCTTGGAGCCTGGAGTCTGCTTCGGGTTCTGTGTCTCCCTCTCTCTCTGTTCCTCCCCCACTCATGCTCTGTCTCTCGCTCACAAATGATAAACATTTAAAAAAAATTTTTTTAAATCCCCTTAAAGTAGGAGTTGTTTAAGTCCTCTGATTTTTTTTTCTTTGAAATCCTAATCCTTCTCCAGTGCTGCTGCTTTTGACAAACTTTCACCTAACTAACTACTGGAAATTATTGTTATGGAGAGTATGCCAAACACATATTTTTTTTTGGATTGCAAATTGGTTGGTTTGTTATTTTTAAATAATAGCTGTCTTGCTATAACATGGGCAAATTCTGGTTCTAGAGTATATTCCGTGATCATGCAAAGTGATGATCGTGCCTTGAAAACATTTTGGAGAGCAGAGGGAATCCAGTTGAATATTAAAATTTTCCATGAGCAGTCAAAATGTATCTACTAACGAGTTGACTGTATACTTGATAACATGCCTGTTACCATTCAGTGCTAGGCAATGCAAGTGGCACTTGCATAATTCATGTTATATTATTAAGGATATCGGTAGGATTTTCTCAGTCATAGTAGCCTTGTACTTAATCTGAGCCATGAACTTGACAGTTTAGTGTCAAGGAAAACCTCAAAGCTCCATTAGAGGCTTTTTGTCAGCTTTGATAAATGTCATTTCAGACTGTGTGAATCTTCTCAGGGACTCTGTAATCCTGATTGAGTTACCATTTTTGGCAGAGGAGGGAAGAGGTTTTAGGGAAAAGCCAAACCCATAACGTAGTAACTTAAAATGTTATTCATTCTTTTAATGAATTTATTATGAGTCCAAAACACTTATATTTTGTCTTGTAGAGGGTTAGATTGGGCAAGCTAATTTACTCAACTTGCTGTTAAACTATTATACTCTATTATATTTCTGGGATAAAAGATGAAATGATTGAAGTAATTTAAGCATTGGTTTAGTCACATTGGTCATGACCTTGAGCAATATACATAACTTGTCATTTATAAAACTCTGTCACTATCTTTTTTTAACATTTGGAGTTCTAACTGTACCACTAAGAATTATAAAAAGAAGTTTTGTGTGAGCCGTACATTAAAACTCCTTGTCCTGCTTAAACTTGTCATTCTTTTTCTGTAAGGAACATCTTAACTGCCATTTGGATATATCATTCAATACATATTTTGACAATTTTTCAGATTATTAGATTTTTCTAGGTCTCTCCAGATTTTTATTCATGGATGAAGGTAAAAATTTAAACATCAGTTGAGACTGTTGCATGAAAAAGACTGTATATGTTTGTTTGTTTTGAAGTTTTAATTTTTATTCCAGTTAGTTAACAAAGTGTTATATTAGATTCAGGTATACCATATAGTGATTCAATACTATATTCAAATTCAAAAATATATATGTATTTTTTAACGGAAGAAAACAAATAGGATAAAACATGCAAAACTAAGTCTCTTTGTAAGCATACTGAGTGATTCCAGTATAATTTTTTATTATTAAATCTCTCATATATGTGTATGTGTGATTATGCTTTATATAGCTTTTGCCTCTTTTTAAAGTTTAAACACACTTTAAGAATTAGTTTATTCTCTGTTCAATAAACATGAGCACCATCATTTTCAGCCCTGTTTATATGAGCAATGCAAAAATGAATAGAATGTATTTCCTGCCCTCAAATTACTCACTCTTTGAACATATTGGAATCTCTTAGTTTAACCTCTTGAATGTATCATAGTTTAAAATTTTTTAGGTTCTATTCCTGTTTGTTTCCTTAGTCAGGAATGCCCATAAGTCCCATTCAGAAACTTTGTGACTACTATAATGATATAAATTCTTGTCAGTATTGATCCTTTAAAAGACCAATATACTAATGTTTGGTGGGTCTTTAACAGAAACCTTCCTTGGTATATAGCAGGAAATGCGGTCTTGAAAGTATAATTGTTTGTGAACTACATATTACTTAGTTGAATCTTAAAGAACCGTGTCAAAAGATCACTATCTCAGAGTCTGGAGCAAGTTGTCCACAATAGACAGAAATAACCAGTCCAAAGGACTTACAGAATGTTTACAGCTCTTGATTTTAGTCTTCTTTCTATATAGTGTTGAAAAGAATCCTATCACATGGTGTGCCTAGATAAACAATTTTGTCAGATAACAGTTTAAAGAAATATTTTTCATAATGTTTCCTATTAGAATTTTTCCCCTTTCTGCCATAGAAAGAGTTCTATTTTAATTCTTAAACAGTAAAAGATGATCTAAAATGAAGCTAGTTACTATGAATATGGTATTTTATATTATTGATTATGCTCACCGATTATAATAATACTTAAAGATTTAGGTTATGTATTTTGCATTGGTTACCAAAGACCTTTCAATTGGCATCTTTTGAAAACTTACATACTTCAGATTGTCAAACCAGTGGTTTATGAGACAAGAGGTTCCCGATTTTATTTTCTTATTTACCTATGGAACAAAGATTCAGGAATAAATGATCTCTAAAGATGGGGATGTCGAGGAAGAATTTGAAAGCTAAAAATTTATCTTAGGATGGAATGATCAAAAGTAAGGTTAACTGTTCTGTATTTAGTTACAATGGCATTTCTGGCCGATCTTAATAAATTGTAACCAAAGTTGGCCAAAATTTTATTAGTAATACAATTTTTGAAAGTTTAACTTTCAAGAGTTGCAGGCTTTTTTCTAATCATGTTCATGTGTTCATTTAGGGTTGAAAGGAGGAGCAGGAGGTACTGATGGACAAGGAGGTACCTTCCGGTACACCTTTCACGGTGATCCCCATGCCACATTTGCAGCATTCTTTGGAGGTTCCAACCCCTTTGAAATTTTCTTTGGAAGACGGATGCCTGGTGGTAGAGATTCTGATGAAATGGAAGTAGATGGAGATCCTTTTACTGCCTTTGGATTCAGCATGAATGGATATCCGAGAGACAGGAATTCTGTGGGGCCATCCCGCATTAAACAAGATCCTCCAGTTATTCATGAACTTAGAGTATCACTTGAAGAAATATATAGTGGCTGTACCAAACGGATGAAGATTTCTCGAAAAAGGTTAAATCCTGATGGAAGGAGTTATAGATCTGAGGACAAAATTCTCACCATCGAGATTAAAAAAGGGTGGAAAGAAGGCACCAAAATTACTTTTCCAAGGGAAGGAGATGAAACGCCAACTAGTATTCCAGCAGACATTGTTTTTATCATTAAAGATAAAGATCACCCCAAATTTAAAAGGGATGGGTCAAATATAATTTACACTGCTAAAATTACTTTACGAGAGGTAAGTTAGTAGCAACAGGGATTCTGAAACCAAACAGAATTATGTATCTGATCTTAGGGAATTTATCTAAATAAGAGCTAATATTAAATGTTTAGTATATGTTATTTTTATTTTTTTATTTATTTTATTTATTTTATAGTTTATTTATTTTTGAGACAGAGAGAGACAGAACATGAGTAGGGAAGGGACAGAGAGAGAGGGACACACAGAATCTGAAGCAGGCTCCAGGCTCTGATCTGCCAGCACAGAACCCGGTGTGGGGCTTGAACCCACGAACTGGGAGATCATGACCTGAGCCAAAGTTGGACGCTTTACTGACTGAGCCACCCAGGCGCCTCTGTTATTTTTTAAATTCTCATAAGAACCCCCAGAGGTAGTACTACTATAATACCTCTTTTTTAAAAAAATGTTTATTTATTTGCAAGAAAGAGAGTGAGAGAGTGTGTGTGTGAGTGGGGGAGGAGCAGGGAGAGAAGGGAACAGAGGATCCAAAGTGGGCTCTACACTGACAGCAGAAAGCCCAACCCAGGGCTCGAACCCACAAACTACGAGATCATGCCCTGAGCCAAAGTTGGACGTTCAATTGACTGAGCCACCCAGGCACCCCTATAATGCCTCTCTTATGGATAGGATTATGTTTTCTAAGTTTAATTACCTGTACTAACAATTTAATGCCAACTTTAAGTGCTAGCTGGATTATGTACTATGAAACCTATACCGGGTTAACTCTACTCAGTTTTTATAGATATGGTTTATGAGATATACACTGGTATTTTATCACCTTAGTCCATGTATTAAGATTTTTTTTCAAAATTGTTAATGTGGAGTAATAATTATATAACAAAAATATTAATTTAAAATAATTGTAAGGGTACTACTTTAATATATAAGTTCTTGTTTGTTCTGATTTTAGACACTATTTTTCAAATTGCATTATAATCCTGCAAATATGGCCATGTCAGTTCCCTGCTTAAAATTCTTAAATAATTCCACATAGCATCTACAATAAAGTCCAAACTTTTTAGCTTAAAATGAAAGGTCATTTTAGGGGTGCCTAGGTGGCTCAGTCTGTTAAGTATCCGACTCTTCATTTCAGCTTAGGTCGTGATCTCATGGTTTGTGAGTTTAAGCTAACAGCATGGAGCCTGCTTGGGATTCTGTCTCCCTCTCTCTCTGTCCCTCCCCTGTTTGCTCTCTCTCTCAAAAATAAATAAAAATAAACTTAAAAAAAAAGAGGTCATTTTAAATCTGATATCTACCTATAAATGTATATACATATCCCTAAGTTTGCTCTATTATTATCTTATATACATCTATGTCATTGTCTGAGCTCTAATCTATGGAACACTGTTGTTTCTCGCTCTGCTTCAATACCTGCTAAAGGTCCAAAGCTTAGCTCAAACATTCTGTACTATCAGAAGATAAGGGGGTAAGACGGGTGCCCTTTGTCTCACAAAAGACTTTTGCAACTCTGTGCCAATATTATATATACTGTATTATTACTGGTTTGTTTCTGAGTTCCTTGTGCATTCCCTACAGTGGGGTCTGTGTTCATGGTCCCTCAGCTCAGCATCTAGCACGAATGTGTGGCATATAGTACGCACTCAGTAAACATTTGTTGACAAAACCAATAAATGTATTTCTTATCCTAGTATTTTTCCTTCCAGAGAAGTAGGTAGTTACTCTTATTCTACTCTTCTCCTAAATTTCTCCCTCTTTTCTTGTCCATTTCCATCCCTGCATTTTGAATGTCGTAATGGCAGCTTCAAACATTCCATTTCATTTCAGGGTATTGTGGAAGACATCTTTTACTTCTCTTTTCTTTTCCTTTCCTTCCCCTTCTCCTTTTCTTCTTTTGTAATATGTCTGATCATGCATGTCCTCAAGACATTTGCTAAAAGGGAAAAAGTCTTATAATTATTGATATTCTTTTAGGGGTTAAAATTTTACCTTAGTGGTTTCATCCTTCACACGTGGTTATATTTTTGTTGAGTTTTTTAAGTTTTAGAGTTTGTTCATTTTATCTGGTCTATTTCAGGCATTGTGTGGCTGCTCAATTAATGTGCCAACAATGGATGGAAGAACCATACCCATGTCAATAAATGATATTGTGAAACCTGGAATGAGGAGAAGAATTATTGGATATGGGCTGCCATTTCCAAAAAATCCTGACCAGCGTGGTGACCTTCTTATAGAATTTGAGGTGTCATTCCCAGATACTATATCCTCATCATCCAAAGAAGTACTTAGGAAACATCTTCCTGCCTCATAGAATGAAAAACTTTGTTACCCATATTTTGATAAGGCACTGAAAATATAAAAGGACTGGCAGTTTACTGATGTAGATGTGAATTCTGTATAAAGATGTGTAAATTATTTTGAGGATTCATTAAATTGCATGAATAGAGACGGGTCAAATAAATAGGCAAAAGGGATTTTTACAGTTAGAGATGAAGAGAAAACCTATTCACTGTATTTTATTTCATTTCTCCCAAATCAGAAATTTTTAGTATTTTGCTTCATGTAAAATTTGTTTTTGTGGAATTAGTGGATATATTTCTAATAAAGTACTAGCCTATCCAAGTACTTTATTTCTTTTATCTTTACATTATCAGTATGATAGGTTCTCATTTATAATGGAAATTTAAATTCTTAACTAAACTACACATGTGATATGTATTTCTAGAAAATAAAAACCCAAGTCATTTGGAAATGTGGTTGACTAGATTTAAATCTCCATATGAAATGCTGCTATAGGGCTGGTACCCATAAAAGAATATGCTAATGCATATGTTTTACCATTTTGATTTTTAAAGTATGCTGTAGCATTTCTTAATAACATAGTTGTAATGTTCTTAAGGCAGAAATTTTCATCATAAAAAGGAAATTAATGGCAATTTATCTCCTGTGGAAATCCCAATTGCCTGAATTACTGATATTTTAGAAATAGGCTGTTTTTAAAATGCCATGTGTAATTTTATGCAAGTTGACTATATATCTTGGACTTAATAAATTATAGGCACATTTTATTGTCCACTAGTTTAAAATAATTTGTTTAACAATAAATGTGTTTTTAGAGGAAATATTGTTACTTGGAATTAATTTTCCAATTACACAGTCTTCTATAACTTACTGATAATATGCTATATGTACCTTATGCAATTTCCCTAAAAAGAATAAAGTACCACTATGGTGTTAAACCAAAATACGGGGAAAATAAACACTAACTGCTGCTTATGAATGATGTTGCTACTACTTGTTATGCATATAAATATTTTACTTTTTCATATGTATAGATTGCATTTCTTAGGTGTTTTAATTTTTTAAATATATTTACGTTTAAAAAATTGTTTTCTTTTTCTTTTAACTATAGTAAGAGTGATGTCTTGAGACAAAGTTTTTGGTTCAAAAGTAGTTTTCAGGATGACTGATACATGTACAAGGTATATAGGATCCTATTACTCTTTAGCAGACTATGAGTCTTCTTTTAGAAATTCAATAAATAGGTTAGAATTACCACATACTTTTTATAGCCTTATTGCAATATAATTAACATGCCATAAAGCTTACCTTTTTAAAAGTATATATTTCAGTGGTTACTATATTCACAGAGTTATGTAACCACTGAATCCAGAACTTTTCATCACCTGAAAAGGAAACTCCATATCCATTAGCACTCACTTCCTATTCTTCAGTGCCTGGCGAACACAAATCTACTTCTGTCTCTCTTGGTTAGAGAGGTCTATTCTGGACATCTAGTGGGATCAAAGAATATGTGACTTTTTTTCACTTCACTTCTTTCACTTAGCATGATGTGTAAAAGTTATATCCATGTTGCATCATATATCAGTACTTCTGATGATTCCTTTTTTATGGCCAAATAATGTTCTGTTCTATGGAGATACCACATTTTGTTTATCCATTTATTAGCTGATGGGCATTTAGGTTATTTCCATTTTTTGGCTGTTGTGAATAACGCTGCTATGCACATTTTGTACAAGTTTTTGTGTACACAACTTTCATTTTCTTGGGTATATATCTAAGAATAGAACTGCTGGAAATCATCATATGCTTTAGTTGCAAATGGAAGCTGGCCAGCTCAGTTGGTAGAGTATGTGACTTTTGATCTCTGGGTTGTGAGCTTTAGCCCCAGATTGGATATAGAGGTTCAAAAATTAAAATCTAAAAAGAAAAAAGGGTTGAAAATGCCAGAGAATTCAGCTAATCATACTTACTCTTCCACATAATTAATAAATAATTCCTTTTTAACTTTGGTTCTCTGAACAACTAAAACTCCTTAGGGAAGGAGTGCTTGGATGACTCGGTTGGTTAAGTGTCTGACTTGATTTCCACTCAAGTCATGATCCCAGGGTCATGGGATCGAGCCCAGAGCAAGCTCCACACTGAGCATGGAGCCTGCTTAAGATTCTTTCTCTCTCTCTCTCTCTCTGCCCGTCTCCCCAACTTGTGCATATATACTCTCTCTCTCTAAAATAAAACAGAAACAAAAGCAAAAAAAAGAAAAAAAAAAAAAACCCTAAACTTCTTAGGGAAGGAAAACATCATAGGAATTTTCTCACAGGTGTAAAGAGAACTAAAAGCATTAGAGTGGTGGATATGATTTCTATATTAAAACCACTGTCATTTATTGCAAATTTCTTGATTCAGGCTTTTTTCCTAAATAAAGGATATAGATTAGGTAGATGGATAATCTTTGGATTAAAAAAAATTTTTTTTTGAAGTACAGAATTATTGGGCATCTGGGTAGCTCAGTCGGTTAAGTGTCTGACTTGATTTCGGCTCAGGTCATGATTCCAGAGTTGTGGCATTGGGCCCCCCCTTTGGGCCCCGTGCTGAGTGTGGAGTTTCTTGGTATCCTTTCTCTCCCTCTCTCTCTCTCTCTCTCTTTCCTTCTGTCCCTCCCTACTTGCTCTCTCTCTAAAAAAAAAAAAAAAAAAATTAAAAGGACAGAATTATTTTTCTCTAGTAAAAAAAATTTATTTTCATTGCTATATAGAAACAGTACACCAATATCTTTTGCCTTAAAGAATACTGATAATGCCTTAACATGTAATTGGTGCCCAATTTTTACTTGCTGAATGTTGAATTAATGTAAAAGAGTTTTAAAGGTTTCTTATTGATGTAAATTGTGAAAGTACTTTGATTTTAAAAAGTTATTTTTAAATTCAGCCACATACTTGGATACCTGAAATAGTTCTGAAGTACTGTAGATGCCAGTGAGCTAATTGATAGAGATGTTTATCTTCCCTGCAAGAAAAACCAGATTGCTTATGCATTCTAATCAGGGTGTGTATAGGCAAGGCGTATACTGTTCTGTCACTGAACTGGCAATCTCAGTTGTGTTCTATATAAGCTACTTCACACATTCAATTCACTTGCTTTGCTGCCTCTGAAGGCATCTGAGTTTGTAACCCTTTATCTTTTAGCAAATCACTTCTGCCTACTAATAGCCTTTCTTGGGGGCAAGGAATTGAAAATACTTTTGCTTGTTTATTTTTAAGAAAAAAACTATCATTTGACTAGTTATGATGAATAAAATGAAATTAATATATGTGATTGGACTCAGCAAATGGCTTAGAGGTAATTTACTCTATCCTTGTATTTCAAAGACCGTTAACCTCACAGAGTTAAGGTTAAACATTACCCATGATCTAGTAACAATGTTTATCCAACAATGTGTAATGTAGTGGACTGCCTGTGTACCTGGCGTTTATATCCCTCTTTATGGAGAATTATAGAAAGAAATTGTGATTTGTTACTTTTAAATTGTAGCTTTTTATTTGAATAGATAAGTTTTATAGATTGAATATTTCAACATTTTTATCATTTCTTTTTTTTCTGTGATAAGTTTAGTTCATAAAATTCATAAAATTTTTGAGCTGAAAAGAATAGAGATCATATTTTCTAGATGAGGAAGTAAGCCCAGAGAGGCCAAGGGGCCTGCTTGTGGCTAAAAAGCAAGCTTGTAAGGGAATTCTGAGTCCCTGTTTCTTATTCTCAGTAACATTTCCTACCAATATGCTATAATGTACCATTGTTAAATTTCCAAGACTAGGTCAAAATCTGTTAAAATACACTTGCCTACTTCTTTGTTGCAATCTGTATAATTCAGCATATTTGAAATATTGTGAGTCATTTATGAGCATGTAGAATTTAAACCTATAATCTGATGGTGTTAACTAGAAAACTTGAAAGATTAATTATGAAAACTGCCATTTTTTAAGGAAGGGAGAATTGAAATGTATCCATCATTAATTAAAAAAAATGTACTCCAATGTTATTCTCAAAATACTTCAAGGCCATATCTGAGCTTTTAGATAAATAATATAAATTAACATTTTTCCTAGTAAAAAAGTTAATAAAAATTTGTGAAATTATATCTTTGGTGGGAGAGAGAGACAGAGGAAGAGAGAATTGAAAAGAGGAAGAGGAAAGAAAGAAGAGAGGAAGAAAAAAACCTGCATATTTTATTGAGGAGATAAATTTGTAATGAGTACAATAGCATCTATAATCATTTGCAAATGTAGTAATTTCTCCCAAAGTAAAATTGATAGGTAAATCTCTGTAGCTTTTAGAAATTTGGTTTGTATGAATGCAGTTCTTAAGCCATTCTTACAGAGATAATTGGGTTTTTATTTACTTTTTCTAATTTTAAGTTAACTCTTTGCCACATATGGGCCTCTAATTCACAATCCCAAGATCAAGTCACATCAAGTCACCAACTCAGCCATCCAGGCACCCATCTTAAAGAGATTATCTTATTTTATTTATTTATTTTTAAACACTTATTTTTTGAGAGAGAGCGAGAATGCATGACCAAGCAGGGGAGAGGAACAGAGGGAGAGGGAGAGAGTCCCAAGCAGGCTCCATGCCCAGCATGGAGCCCAAAGTTGAAGCTCAATCTCATGACCCTGGGAACATGAGTTGGGCCAAAATCAAAAGATGGACATGTAACTGACTGAGCCACCCAGGTGCCCTGAGATAATTTTAAAAAGAAGAAACTGGTAATTAGGAAAGGAAAAGACTAAAGTAAGTGTCAGAAGAAAATAAATTTTGGATACAGTCTTAAACATGAGAGATAAAACCAGAGACAACTCCATTCCTGTTTCTGTTAAAGGGGTGGCGCTGAGATGAATATAAAAAATCTGGACAGAAGGTAATATTAAGCTATAATAAGAGGTTCTATATTAAAGAAGAGCCTGAGAAATATTTAGTGATTTTTTTAATAAGTTACAAATTACACAATATTTTTTAATGTTTTTTATTTAGTTTTGAGAGAAAGAGAGAGAAAGAGACAGGGACAGAGCATGAGCAGGGGAGGGGCAGAGAGAGAGGGAGACAAAATCTGAATCAGGCTCCAGGCTCTGAGCTGTCAGCACACAGCCCGTCGTGGAGCTCGAACTTACGGATGGCGAAATCATGACCTGAGGCGAAGTAGGATGCTTACTCAATTGAGCCACCCAGGAGCCCCCAAAAGTTACACAATATTTTAAATCAACTATGTATTTTGTATCTCTAAGACTTGGTATGGAGGGGTTCAGGAGATGCAATGAACTGAGAATCATAAGATCTGAAAAGTATCAAATGTTTAGAATGAAGTTAGGCTTCTTTTCAATTGTCTTCTTAATGTGCTTATTGTGTCTAACATAGCAAAAATAAATTTCAGGGCATCTGGGTGGCTCAGTCAGTTAAGCATCTGACTCTTGTTTTTGGCTCGGGTCATGAGCTCACGGTTCTGATATCCAGCCTCATGTCGGGCTCTGTGCTGATAGTGTGAAGGCTGCTTGGGATTCTTTCTTTCCCTCTCTCTGCCCCTCCTCCACAAATGCATGTGCACACTCTCTCAAAATTAACATTAAAAAAAAAAAAAACCCAAATTTGAAGCAGTGGGAGAGGTAGATCTTGAAAGATTTCTAGCAAGTGAGGAATAATAAACCATATATTTATTATGAATTAAATATATAGACTGTCATTCTCCTTACTTAATACAATCTTAATTTTAGTGAACCTAAAAACTGACTTCTTAGGGTTTTGCCTAAAACTATTTTTTTCCCACAACAACTTAAATTCCTCAGCTAATCATATCCCTACCACAATGGTTTCAGAAACAACCCTTTTAGTTGGGGATAGTGTGTTTTACTGTGGTTTTTATAAATTACACTCCCTTACTTATTAAAGCAGTCATGAAAATGGGCATAGCCAACATCAAAGGAGTAATTAATTACACAATAGAAATGGTTAAACATTTTATGTCTTTTTCCCAGAGTATTTGATGCATAAAATTTAAAGGAGATTTTTCAGAAGTTAAAATTGAAACTCTGAACTGATAATGGTCCTTAGCATTATTTAAAAATTAATTGCTGTGTTATATAGGTTTATTCTCATTACATTTGAAAAGGGGATAAATGATGACCAAGTGGGATTTTTTCCTAGGTGTGCAACTCTGGTTTATTATTTATAATTTCTCTAATACATCATTGTTCTCACTCCTTTGTGCTGTTCCTGGCAAATACAGTATGTTTCTATACGTTGTAGTCACAACAATACATTACATATACATTGTTTTATACAATTGCTTTTTATTTTTTTTTAATATTTTTTTATTTATTTCTAGGAGAGAGAGAGACAGCGTGAGCAGAGGAGGGTCAGAGAGAGAGGGAGACACAGACTCTGAAATAGGCTCCAGGCTCCGAGCTGGCAGTCAGCACAGAGCCCGACGCGGGGCTCGAACCCACGAACCGCGAGATCATGACCTAAGCAAAAGTCGGACAGCCAACCGACTAAGCCACCCAGGCGCCCCTACAATTGCTTTTTAAATAGTTAAGAAGAAATATGCATTTATACTGTTTTTTTAATTACATAATTACCTTTGCTGGTGCTTTTTGTTTCTTCATGCGGATTTAAATTACTGACCTGAGCCACTGTGTTCAGCCTGAAGAACTTCTGATGGTATTTATTGTAGGATAGGTCAGCTATCAACAGATTCATTTAGGTTTTGTTTATCTGGGAATATCTTTATTTTTGCCTTCATTTTTGAAAGATAGCCTTGCTGGATCCAAGATTCTTGGCTGATAGATTTTTTTTTTCTTTCAGCGCTCTGAATGTCTTATCCCACTGTCTCTGGTCTCATTTCTGGTTGTAAGTCAGCCAATCTTATTGGGGTCCCTTTATAAATAATGAGTCATTTCTCTCTTGCTGCTTTCAAGATTCTCTCCTTGTTTTAGGCTTTCAACATTTTTATTCTGATGTCTGATGTCTGTGGATCTCTGTGCTTATCAACTTTGTTGATATTTGGATTAATGTACTCTAGTTTTGCATATATTGGTATGCTCAATGGTCTTCTACCATTCTCTGAGGCTCTGTACCTCTTTCTTCATTTTTTTTTTCTCAATTCTTTGGATCACATAATCTCATCAATCTATCTTCAAGTTTGCTAATTCTTTTTTCTGCCAGTTCAAATCTACTATTGAGCCCCTCTAATAAATTTATCAACTCATTTATTGTCCTTTCGGTTTTAGAGTTTCCATTTGGTTCTTTTTTTATATAACTTCTCTTTATTGATACTCTTAATTTGATGAGACATTATCATCCTATCTTCCCTTAGTTAATCATGGTTTCCTTTTGTTTTGAACATATCTAGAATGGCTTCTCCGAGATTTGTCTGTAAACCGAACATCTGGTTTCTTCAGAAGCAGTTTCTTTTGCCTTCTTTCCTGCCTGGTGTATGGGTCCTGCTTTACATTTCTTTGCATGTCTTATGATTTGTTGTTTTTGTTGTTGGATGTTAGGCATTTTAGATAATATAACAACTTTGGGTACTAGTTCCTGCCCTCTTCTAGGACTTGTTATTTATCTGTTTGGTGACTGGCTGAATTATTTTAGTGAAGTCTATTATCCCCTAGAAAGTGAAGCCTATGATGGTGCTTGGGTATGCTCACAGTCACCCTGGGATAACAGTGTTTCTTGGCAAACTTCTTTCTTTCTCTGACCACACCCAGCTGTTAAACTACACTAATTGCTGACTGATATTCTATTGTTTTCAAAAATGCCTTTGGGTCATAAATTGCTCCACAAACTGATTAAATCAAAGTAGGGTTCCTTTGAAGGCACAGTTCTGAAATTTTGTTTCAGATGTGTTCTGACCCCTGGAGGGCTCCTCCCGTTTGTCTCTTTCCTCTTACCTTTCTGGCAAACTAGTGCTGGCAGGGTAGGGAAGGGGTAGGAAAAATGATGCTATTTTATTTTATTTTATTTTATTTAAATAGTTTATTGTCAAGTTGGTTTCCATATAACACCCAGTGCTCATCCCCACAAGTGCCCTCCCCCATGCCCATCACCCCCTTCCCCTCCCCCTGACCCCATCTGCCCTCAGTTTGTTCTGGGCATTCGTCTCTCATGGTTTGCCTCCCTCCTTCTCCCCCAAAATGATACTTTTTTTTTTTTTTTTTTTTTTGAGTGACTTCCCTGCTTTAGGAGCTGAGTACCGGGATGGGGGCCAATTTGGGAGTAGCCCCAGGTCTCTGTAGCTTGTATCTCCCGGCAAGGAAATCCTACCCCATAAACCAGTTTGACGCCACCAAGGGCTCCAGCAGTGCTGTCTCCAAGGTAGATCCTCCATCCCAAGAAGGGAGTTGGGGGTAGTGGTAGAAGAGAGGATTCCCCAACTCTCCCTCACATTCACCAGAATTTAGTCTTAGCAACACGTAGCTGGGGCAGGATGAGAAATGCTGAGGTCCTGCCCTTCCCAGGAAGACAGTGGGTTATAATTCTTCAGATGGGAGACACAGGGATATTCTTGGCCATGGCAGTCTCTGGTGGAGTTTCCACCTCACTGAGCTTTAGAAAGGAGAAGGATTGAGTGGTCAAACATCACAAATTCTCACGATTCTTATCAAATTTTATTAGATGTTATTGAATAAATATTTCTTCTTTTGTTGTATGCCTTTAAAATCATTTCCAGAGACTTTAAATAGGTGTTAAAAATTTTTTTTTCATCAGTTTCACTGGGGAGTAGGCCTGCATAGCTTCTCATGCTGTCTCATACCTGTGCCTCACACAGGTTAAACCCTGACAGATGAAAAAAATATATTTTGCTTCTTCATAGGGTGATAGGTATGTTGCTTCTAATATTTTTTAGTTGTTCATATTTATGCAATTGTTAAAATGCCTAGAGGCACCTGACTGGCTCAAAGGAGCATGCAACCCTTGATCTCGATGTCATGAGTTTGAGCCCCATGATGGGGGCAGAGATTACTTTAAAAAAAAAAATAAAAATAAGATAAAATGAAGGGGCACCTGGGTGGCTTAGTTGGTTAAGCATCTGACGACAGCTCAGGTCATGATCTCATGGCTGGGGAGTTCAAGCCCCACATCAGGCTCTCTGCTGACAGCTCAGAGCTTGGAGACTACTTCAGGTTCTGTGTCTCCCTCTCTCTCTGACCCCACTTCCCACTTGTACTGTCTCTCTCTCTCTCTCTCTCTCTCAAAAATAAATAAAAACATTTAAAAATTAAATAAAATGCCTAAACTACTAACAATGTGGTTTTCTTTAATTTTTAAAATATTTTTATTTTTGAGAGAGAGAGAGAGAGAGACAGTATGAGTGAGAGACGGCCAGAGTGAGATGAAGACAGAATCTGAAGAAGGCTCTAGGCTCTAAGGTGTCAGAACAGAGCCCGATGTGGGGCTCGAACTTGTGAACCACAAGATCATGACCTGAACCAAAGTCAGATGTTTAACAGACTGAGCCACCAGGACACCCCTAATTTTTTTAAATGTTTATTTATTCTTGAAAGAGAGACAGAGATAAAACATGAGTGGAGGAGGGGCAGAGAGAGAGGGAGACACAGAGTCTGAAGCAGCTCCACGCTCTGAACTGTCAGCACAGAGCCTGATGTGGGTCTCCGACTCATGAACTGCAAGATCATGACTTGAACCACAGTCAGATGCTTAACCTCCTGAGCCACCCAGGTGCTCCAACAATGTTTTTTAACAAATGGCTTTGGAGAAAGAGAATAAACGTATCTCCATTCTCTTTTTTTAAGGAGTAATGTTTTTGCTCACTTCTGAAATATAACCTGAAATAATTAAAGCACACTGGGGTGCCTGGGTGGCTCAGTCGGTTAAGCGGCTGACTTTGGCTCAGGTCATGATCTCAGGGTTCATGGGTTCAAGCCCCGTTTCAGGCTCTGTGCTGACAGCTAGCTCAGAGCCTAGAGCCTGCTTCAGATTCTGTGTCTCCCTCTCCCTCTCCGACCCTCCCCTGCTCATGCTGTCTCTCTCTCTCAGAAATAAATAAAATATTTTTAAAAATTTGAAATAATTAAAGCACATAATAATATAGTACTAGAGGGTGGCCTATTTAAAATATGACCCACTTAGGAAAGAAGGCAAAATGATTGTGGAAAGAATACTACTAGGGATCAGGTTTTACCAATAACTAACATTTGTAACCTTGGACAGATTGTTTAACCTCTCTGGCTTAGCTTTTTCTTAGTGGTAACATAAAGAGTTTAATAATATGATCTCAGTCAGTAGTAGAGCATGTGACTCTTCATCTCAGAGCTGTGAGTTCAAGCCCTATGTTGGGCATAGAACCTGTTTAAAATTTAAAAATAAATAAATAAATAAATAATATAATGATTTCTAAGTCTTTGGTTAACTGAAAATATTGTATTCCTAACAAGGAATATTAAAGAATGATGACTTCTAAATTTTGTTTTATTTTAAAATCATTTATAGGGTGTCAAATCTTTAAAAAATATTTATTTTGAGAGAGAGAGCATGCATGTGCAAGTGTGCAGGAAATTATGGGAGGGAAAGAGAGAGAAGAGGGAGAGAATCTCAAGCAGGGTCTGCACTGTCAGCTCAGAGCCCAACTCAGGGCTCGATCTCATGACCTGAGCCAAAATTAAGAATCAGATGCTTAACTGACTGAGCCACCCTGGGACCCCAGGAGTCAAAATTATTTTTCAATTTGAGAGAGAGAGTAAGCATGAGGAGGCGAGAGGCGTGGAGGGAGAGAGAGAGAATCTTAAGCAGGGTCCACACTCAGCGCAGGGCCCAATGCCAGGCTCGAACCCACAACCCTGAGATCATGATCCAAGCCCAAGCCAGGAATCAGACACTCAACTGACTGAGCCACCCAGGCACTTTGTCCAAGAGTCAAGATTTAAAATTAGGATTAATTAAAAAAAATTTTTTTTAGATTGTAATGTGTCTATAGAAAAGAGACTGGAAGAGAACAAACCAAAACATTTAAGAGGGATGATCTGAAGAGAGTAGGATTAAGGTAACTATTGCTTTCACCTTCATTTTCAAATTTAAAAAATTTTCTCCAAGAAGCACATGCTGTATTTATAGCCTTAAAGTTGTTTTATACTGTACCTTTCTAAAATATTTTATTAATTGTAATTTTGATGACTGCTGTTAGATGACAATGGCACTAAATGAGGACTTTCCTCCTGTAGATGAAACTGCCTTTAATGATTATGCCATAAATTTAATTCACTAGAATCTAGTATTTTTTTTAACTTCTGGGCCAGAAGTTTATTGGTATTGTTAACAGCTTTAGAAGGTCCTGCAACTTTCCTAAAAGAATAAAGTACTAGTACAACTAGTACTAGATAATAGTGTTAGGGTAGAAAAGAATAATATATGCCCTTTATAATTGTAACAAATCATAGTAAATGATGCAGGGAATTTAAATTAGCTAATGTTACTGTTTCATCATGCTTTGAAATTTAAACTATTTACAGAAATAAATATGATTTTAAAAAATTGACACAGGGAACAAAATTAGAAAATTAGTTTGCCCACCTCTTTTAATTATTATTTGTTTAACCCCATTTTTCCCCTCAAGGTTGTTACTAAAAATAATAGAAATTAGGATACTTTAAAATATCTATTGGCACAAAAACAGACACATAGACCAATGGAATAGAATAGAGAACTCAGAATTGGACCCAAAATATACAGTCAACTAATCTTTGACAAAGCAGGAAAGAGTATCCAATGGAAAAAAGACAGCCTCTTTAACAGATGGTNATCTATTAATAAGCTTGTTAGAATTCATTTTCAAATATCAACCCACATTACACATTATAACATAGTTAAAAAAAGTAAGCCACAAAAATTTCATAAACAAGTAAAACTACTCTGTAATTCAAAAATATAAATTCAAAGAAATAAAAATTCTTAAATATTAGGCTATTTTCTAGAACTATGTAATGTGTAGTAGTATTTTGTGTTTTACTCTTTGTCAGCAAGAATATGCTGCTTACATTTGTATAGGAATATTTGTGTATATTAGTTTGAGCCATATGAAGTTATATATAACTTTTTTGATCTATAAAAATAGAAATATGAAATTAGCTGAGTTTTGACCTATGAAAATAATTTCATTTACATATACCAAGCTTCATAAAACATCACCTTTCTTTCCTAGATGGAATGACTCAGATATTTTCTATTTTACCCTAGTCCATTAATTTTTTTCTGATTGTGTCCCACTAGATTTATTTCACGATTTACATTTGTGAAATAGCTCTACAGTGTGAAAAACACTTCTAGGTATCCAGGTAATGATATAAACATAGTGACTGCAAAAATTTAAACTTAATTGTCAATTTGTTTAACTTCAGTTTTATTTTGGGGCACCTGGGTGACTTGGTTGAGCGTCCGACTTCAGCTCAGGTCATAACCTCACGGCTTTTGAGTTTGAGCCCCGTCGCTCTCGGGCTCGGTGCTGACAGCTCAGAGCCTGGAGCCTGCTTCAGATTCTGTGTCTCCCTCTCTGTCTCTACTCCCTCCCACTCGCTCTCTCTCAAAAATAAATAAAAACATTTAAAAAAATAATAAATTCACTTTTATTTTATTTTTATTAAATTCCCGTTTGTTATTTTTATAAGTAGGCTCCCCACCCAATGTTGGGCCCAAACTCATGACCCTGAGGTCAAGAGTTGCATGTTCTACCAACTGAGCCAGCCAGGCACCCCTATTTTGATCAAATTAACTTTTAAACTACTGACTGGAAAGTCATTAACAGTAATAAATAACAATCATTATTTGATTGTTGAAACAATAGTAAATATTGTTGTTTCTTGGTCATGAGACAAATTCTAAAAAAAACAACAAAACTATTTCAACTAATTGATTTATTTTTAAAAAATTTTTTATAGTTTTTATTTATTTTTGAAACAGAGAGAGACACCTGAACCACCCAGGTGCCCCTTCAATTAATTTATTGATGGAGATCATTCCACAGAACTTAATATAATTTTACATATACATATATAATATATAAATATATATAAATCTGTAAATTTGTATTAAATTTACCATATTAAAGGCTGGTANCTTATACATTATTATTTTTTGTGTGATATATTTTATTTTTATTTTTAACATAATTTATCGTCAAATTGGCTTACATACAACACTCAGTGCTCATCCCAACAAGTGCTTATACATTATTTTAGTGATATTATTAGTTGGTAACATTTTTAAAAATAAATTTATATATCAAAGACTTTATGAAAATATTACATAGAGATGAGTATTTTAGTAAGAAAGAGACTTATCTTAAACTTCTCATTTAGTTTATTTGGAATATTAGTTCAGAACAGATTTGAGTGAGCTTCATTCTAATGTGTTGCTTAACTCTGACTGAAGGGAAGATAACTTAAATGAAGCACACTTTAAAAATTTTTTTAATTTGCTTGAAACTTTAAAAGTAAATTTAAAATTGGCTTTTATTTAAAACAAATTTTTTTAAAATGTTTTATTTATTTCCGAGAGAGAGAGAGGCAGCGTGAGCAGGGGAGGGCCAGAGAGAGAAGGAGATATAGAATCTGGAGCAGGCTGCAGGCTCTGAGCTAGCTGTCAGCACAGAGTCTGACATGGGGCTCGAACCCATGAACCGTGAGATCATGACCTGAGCCAAAGTCGGATGCTTAACCAACTGAGCCACCCAGGCACCCCTAAAATTGGCTTTTAAAAACTTCCATTCTGGATCAAGAAGTTGTGGTATATTTATACAATGGAATACTACATGGCAATGAAAAAGAATGAAATCTGGCCATTTGTAGCGACATGGATAGAACTCGAGGGTGTTATGCTGAGCAAAATAAGTCAGGCAGAGAAAGACAGGTACCATATATTTTCACTTATAAGTGGATCAGGAGAAACTGAACAGAGGACCATGGGGGAGGAGAAGGGGAAAAATAGTTGGGGAGAGGGAGGGAGGTAAACCATGAGAGACTCTGAATACTGAGAACAAACTGAGGGCTGATGGAGGTCAGGGAGAGGGGAAGGGGGGTGATGGGCATGGAGGAGGGCATTTGTTGGGAGTAGCACTGGGTGTTATATGGAAACCAACTTGACAATAAACTATGAAAGAAAAAAAACCCCTTCCATTCTGTTTGCCATTTCTCTCAAGACTATATATGAAAAAATAAAATACCATTAGAAGAATCTGATTTTTTTAAAAAAATGTTTTATTTGTTTCTGAGAGAGAGACAGAGGCAGTGAGAGCAGGGGAAGGTCAGAGAGAGAGGGAGATACAGAATCCAAAGCAGGCTCCAGGCTCTAAGCTAGCTGTCAGCACAGAGCCGGATGCGGGGCTCGAACCCATGAACCATGAGATCATGACCTGAGCCAAAGTCGGACGCTTAACTGACTGAGCCACCCAGGCACCCCAGAAGAATCTGATTGAATTCTGTTTTCACATTCCTTTTCTTTTTTAATTTTTTAAAGTTTACTTAGTGAGAGAAAGTGCATGTGTTGTGGGGAGGGGGGCCAGAGAGATTGAGGAAAGATCCCAAGCACTCTCTAAACTGTCAGTGCAGAGCCCAACTCAGGGAGCTCGAACTTCTGAACCATGAAATTATGATCTGAGCAGAAATCAAGAGTTGGATGAATAACCGGCTAACTCACCTAGGCATCCTTATTTTCACATTATTTCTTAATTTTATAGTCATCATCAGTGACCACAAAAATAATTTAGGGAAATGTTTCCCAAATTATTGTATTTAATGCTTTTTTTTTTTTTTTTTTTTTGCAAGCATTAAATGCAGTCTTGATGTTTGAGGAGACTGTGCATAGTATTTACCAAAGGTAGGCTGTTGGAGTTCATAGACTTTTGGGTAAGTGTCTACTTTATAACTGCTATTTCAGTTCAGGGTGTGCTTCTGGGATACAAATAAATGGACCATATATATATATGTATATATATATATACATAAGCAGCAGTCAAGAAATTGTTTAATGACTATTATTTCAAAATATTAGAAATTTTTGGAAAATCAATTTATATTAAGTGGTCTAGTGTACATATCTAATTTCCAAACTCATAAAATTATTTTTCAGAAAAACTAAAATCTTTTCTCCAGGAAAAAAAGATCAAGAGTATTACTTAACTTAGTGTCCTTGGAAGATATTAGCCCTGTTAGGTAAATCATTACTGTGTGTTAGCCAGAGTTCTCCAGAGAAACAGAACCAATTAATTAGATAGATAGATAGATAGATAGATAGATAGATAGATAGATAGATTAAGCTGAAGAACCAGGGAAACCAGTGATATAATTCATTCCAAGTCTAAAGGCCTGAGAACCTGAAGGCTGCTGGTATAAGTCCTAGAGTGTGAAGGCTCTAGAACCAGGAGTTCTGATGTCCCAGGGCAGGAAAAGATGGACATGTCAGCTCAAGAAGAGAGGGAGCAATTTGCCCTTCCTTTGTCTTTTCCACTGTAGCCCTGTTGTGGATGATACCCATCCACACTGGTGAGGGCAGATCTCTTTATTTAGCTGACTGAATCAAATGCTAATCTCTTCCAGAAACTCCTTCACAGACACACCCAGAAAAAATGTATTACTAGCTATGTAGGCATCCCTTAGCCCAGTCAAGCCAACACATAATTAACTATTAGACATAGTGAACACTTAAATTATATGTTATTATTGTAAAGAAGAATGCTTCTTTTTCTTATTTCCCACTCAGAGCACAAAAGAAAATCATAATTGTTTCATTTATTACATGTATTACTTTGTTAAAGAAATAACCTGGAGTGCCTGGGTGGCTCAGTTGGTTGAGCATCCAACTCTTGATTTCAGCTGAGGTCATCCCTGGGGTAGTGGGATTGAGCCCTGAGTCTGGCTCCATGCTGAGCATGGAGCCTATAGATTCTCTCTCTCTTTCCCTCTGCCCCTCCCCTCCCCAGTAAAACAAACAAACAAACAAACAAACAAGTAAATAGAATAACCTATAATAGCATCTGGCTCAATAGTAAATTTTAGCTTATTATTAGTCACAACATCTTTTCATTTGAAAGTGGACTCAGAATCCTAGTTTCAGGTCTTAGTGTCAGGATTTATTCATTCAGTTTTAAACATATAAGAGCAAACTATATGCTAAGCATTAAATTAATGAGAATTTGAGGGTTTCTACTTCCTGGCCAGGACAGGAAAGCAGCAAGAACTCTCTGATAATCAACCCTAGAGAAAACTATAGAGCCATTTAGAAAAAGTAAGAACCTTATCGAAATTTAGGCTGTACTGAACTCATTTGTCAAGGTTAATAGATGGCAGGCTAGTAGGGCAACAGGGAGAGGATTCGTTGAAGGAAAGCTTGCTAAGTAAGTCTGCTCTTGTCTTTCTCCAGCACTACCTTGTAGTAGACATTACTTGCAGTTTTACACCCAAAATTGGAGCCAACGGCCCAGGTTGCAGATACTGATAATGGCAGAGTGTTGCCAAGGCAGTGCAAAGCCTTGGTGTCAAAAGGTTTTGATGAAAACATGGGTAGACTGACTGGTAGTCCCTAGATATTCATTGTTCTTTCTCTTTTCCTTCGAAGCCCTTGGGCTGCTGAATTACTTCTCCTAATGTGCTTCTTACTAAGGATTTAAAGGTAAAATTTTGACAAAGGAGCTGCCTAATGGTGAGCAGCAAACAAGAATATCAGTAGTGTTTTGGCAGTGCCTGGGGTTCTGTGCCTTTAGGCTCCTCCCACATCCTTAAACTCACTGATTAAACTAGGGCCCTGGTTGTAGGCCCTTTGTCAGTTTTTATTATCAGCTAGAGTAACTAGGGGAATGTGGCCAAAGTAAATAGATATCATTTTTCTTTCTATTCAAAGTGGACAATCAAGCAAACTGTCCAAAGTTCTTTACACTGGGGAGATTTCCCTTCACCATGTCTTTTAGGGCTACTACCCTCAGTGGGTTATAATGTAGTAGCTTTCCATTTCTGGCTGTGCCAGCATACTATGCAGATCCAGACCTGTGTGTTTTGTCCTTTATAACTAGTTTTAACTTGGCCCCAGTTTTGCCATGTCATTTATATTTAATGCATTATTCTATTCATTCCATTAATAATGGAGTACATGTTTCAACTTTATGACTTGGTTGACCAAGTAACATTCAATGCATGAGGAGTGGCTCAGGTTGTATAATTACTTGGTGTCCCACAATCAGGTAATGAATCTCTACCAGCATCTGTCAGTGGGTCAGGAGCTGCTTTTCAAAGGAAAAATGGTTGGCAGCAGAGAGCATGCCTTTAATCCAGAATCTTAGGACTTTGCACTATTATTTTCCTATTGGGATTTATCAGAAGCTCCTTTTATCCAGATATGCTACAATAGTCCACATACCCTTGAGCTGAATTTTGAAAACTGAGCAGGGAGCTATCAGCCTGCCATGCTGGGAAAGTGCATTCTAGGAGTACCATGAGCAAAGGGCAGCAGTATATAGGAAGCTGTCAGTGCTCTAACAGGGCTAAAGTATAGGTTTTGATTTGGGAAAGGTAGGGGAATAGGTGGGGAACTGGCACAAGATGTATGCTATCCTAAGGTAGTTGTATTTTATCCTATAAGACAGTAGTTCCCAGATTTAGGGTGCATTGGAGTCACCTGGAGAGGCTGTTAAAACATGGATGGTGGTTTGGGGATGGGACCTGAGAATCTACATTTATAAAAGGTTCCTGGGTGATGCTGATAGTCTTGGTTTGAGAACTACTGTTATTAGCAACAGAAAACAAGTAGGGCTTTTGTTGTTTGTTTGCCTTTTGGGAGAGAGGGAGCACATGGGAGGGACGGAGGAAGAGAGAGAGAATCTTAAGCAGGCTCCACACCCATTGCATGGGGCTCAATCTCCCAAATGTGAAATTATGACCTGAGCCAAAATCAAGAGTTGGATGAGTAACCAACTGAGCCACCCAGGTGCCCCAACAAATAAGCAGTTTTAAATACAGAAGTAACACAATCAGATTTAAGTTTACTAAGATCATCTACAGGTAGAGGTATGGCAGATAGGGAAGATATAGCACAAGAAAAATAAGACTAGTTGGAAGACAATCAAAATGATTGTGTTAAGAGATTATGAGGGCTTGAGTTAAAGTTAGCAAAGAAATGGGAAGGAAGGAGAAAATAATTTTAAAAAAATGTTTAGCACTTTTTAAATGCCAGATACTGTGCCTAAACATTTTGCTTTGAATTTTTATGGCACTCTGGAGTTTTTCAAAGCATTTGAGATCCTTCCTGGCAGGGAAGAAAGTGCTATAATGGCAGAAGATGTGGAAAACTTTCTTTGGGGGAATATATTTAATTCCCAGAAAGTAAATGTCTGTTAAAACTTGAAGCAGATATCAGCAAAACTGAATCATCTTTTATTTTAACAACCACAAGTATGGCAAAATTTAAAATTTTCTACTTAAGTAGGTATAATCCATTTTGAACTTTTAAATGACAAACTTATAAACAGTTAAAGCAGTCCCATAGTTTTATTGAATCATATAATTATATTACTTTTTAAAGAATTATATTATTTTATACTTAAAGGAATCTTAGGTGATTCTGCCCAAATCTCAGTTTTGTTTTGTTTTAAAAAACAAGTGAGGAAACTGGTGTCCAGAGTTGTTAAATGACATGTCCACAAGCTAATTAATAGTGGAGCTTAGACTAAGTTTCCTCACTGCTGGTCTGGTATTCTCCATTAACCACATTATTAGTTATAATCAGTTGCTCACAAAATAAAATTCAAACTTCCTTGTTTTCAAAACCATTTATAATCTGGTATCACCCTGCTTTCTCAATTTTATATGTTGAAACTAACCCTAGGGACGTTTGTAAGATAAGCCATTCATATCTACTTATGTTTGGCCTCTGCAGGAAGAAAGCCCCCCAGCTTTTCTCCTTGTATGTTCTCTTATATTACTCTAATCTCATCTTCTATCAAAATCAAGGTCTACCTCAGATGTGAGACATTCCTGATTTCTCTGGAGATCTCTCTGGAGAAACAATCTTTTCGTCATTCTGCTTCTTTCCTGGTAGAGCTTATTATACTCTCCTTTGTATAATGAACAGCTATGTTAATCTCCATAGAATGGGTCTTCTTGAAAATTGATTTTTCTTCCCCAGCCTTTAGGCCAGGACTTATACAAAATAATATCTCAAAAAACGTTGGATTGAATTTATGCTGAATAATTTAAATAGTAGACATTTTGTAAAATGTATTCATTAATGTTTTATTTAAGAAAGATATCCAAGAAGACAGATGATGGAAAATGTTTGGTTTTTTAAGGTTTAGTTGAGAGAAAAAGAGAGAGAGGGGGAAGAGGGAGGGTGAGAGACAGAGAGAGAGAATCCCAAGCAGGCTCTGCACTGTCAGCACTGTGCAGCCTTACTACGGTCTCAAACCCATGAACTGTGAGATCATGACCTGAGCGGACATTAAGAGTTGGATGCTTAACCAGGTCGCCCAATGCAAACTGTTTTTAAACAGAATAAATTAGGTTTACTCATCCTAGAAGCAACTTGGAAGAAGTAGACTGTTTTGAATTAAATATTGAATATAATGATCACAAAGATAGAATGATTACTTTTTGAAATAGTTATAACCTGAAATACTCATTTGCTAAGTAAATGTAGCTCAGGATTTGATTTAGTGAGCAGATAAAAATGTGATCAACTGTGGCATTTCCTCTGATACTTTAAAATGATAGAATTGCAAATGTTTTTAATATTTCTCTTACAACTTATATTCACAATTTAAAGCTACTTTTCTTTTTTTTTTTTATAAATGTTTTATTTATTTCTAGGAGAGAGAGAGCGAGCGAGCATGAGCAGGGGAGGGTCAGAGAGAGAGGGAGCCACAGACTCTGAAACAGTCTCCAGGCTCTGAGCTGGCAGTCAGCACAGAGCCCGATGCGGGACTCGAACCCACTAACCGCGAGATCATGACCTAAGCGAAAGTCGGACGCTTAACCGACTAAGCCACCCAGGCGCCCCTAAAGCTACTTTTCTTAATCGAAAATGTTTGGAACAAAATGTCCTCATTATTTCAAATAATTAAAAATATACCATGTTTAGATAGCCTATTTTCAAAATCTGAGTACAATGAAATATGACGTATAAAAACTGTTATCAAACACAGAACACACATTGGATTCAGAAAATACTATAGGATCTTACAGTATATCATTCATTTATAGCGAATATCTATTGTGCAATAATATTTCTTAATTATTTATTATGTGCTAGGTACTATGGCATCTCATCTACAAACATTATTTCATATAACCCTCATACTGACCATAAGAAGTAAATACCTTTAAGTATGAAAAATTAGCCAAGAGAGATGAAAAGATTTGCCCCAAATCACTGCCAACTACTACTATATTATAGTGTAAGAACTTGAATCAGTTCTCTTAACCAAAACTCTTGCACTTGATGGGTATTCTGAACAGCTTCCCTGATTTGTAACAGTTGTGGAAAGTATGGGAAATTATACCATCTCTGCAGAACATTCTCTTCTG
This sequence comes from Crocuta crocuta, assembly GCF_008692635.1. Lineage (NCBI taxonomy): Eukaryota > Metazoa > Chordata > Mammalia > Carnivora > Hyaenidae > Crocuta > Crocuta crocuta. Next base: position 1,998,720 of record NW_027531143.1, read on the forward strand.
GCTCTTTTGCCCTTTTTAAAAACAAATAAACTTACCATTTTTATTTGTTTACTTGACTTTTGAAAGGAAAGTGGAAAAAGCAGGATGCCCACTTAAAAATTCCATTTGGATTTTCAGGCTATATCTATGCCATGCCAATCAACATTCCCTGCATTCTGCTCGGCAATATAAACTTCAGCCTCTTATCTACTAAAATCAGAGCAAACCCTGAATCCTGTTATCTTAAATTACTGAGGTTATAATGATTAGTTTATAGATCAAATTCTTAATTTAAAGAAGTTTTCAGGGTAAATTCAGTGCTCTAATTTTAATGAATAAATGTAGCAAAATATTTGGTTAATATTTACTGGTATAATTTTTCCAATAAAATCAAAGAACAAAATGAAAAATGCTTGGCCATTTTTGAGAAACTATCACTACCATGTATAAATTTAAAATGGTCCAGTTAGAGACAATTATCTCATCACCAGCTAATAACTCTCAGGTGCAGACAATCTTTCACATTTTCCACCAGAAAATGGATAGTAGAGCTCATATTTTAGTATGTAACATAAATATTTTAGAATTTCTACTCTTATGTCAGCTATTTTTCTCTTAGAGAAATATCTTTTTGTCTTTACCTATTTCTTGACCTTAAAACTACTGTAATAATTATTTTCAAAAGATTGTTTAGGTTATTGCTTTTAGTGAAAATATTTGTTTTACTCTATCTCCTATGTATGGTTCTGTATAAAGGAAAGTACTTGCCCAACTTTGATGCCCAGGTCATCAAAGGCTTATGTCAGCTAAGTACTACTACTATTTTCAGGTCTTAAATGAGTAAAATATATGATTTTGCAATGTGGCTGCTTTCTAAGGGCCATGCAGCTCTAACATATGTATGTTATTATAGAACTTAGGTTAAATTAGCTTACCAATCACAGCTGTTCTTGCTTTTTTACTGTTTTATTTACCATAACCTTGGTGATGCAGAGTAGTTTGGACCCCATACCAGAGGGCTTCTTCCAAGTATCCCTGGATGAGACAATGTATGTAAAATATTGAGCTACTGAGTGCACAAACATACCCGTTCATCATTTTACTTGTGTAAGGAAATCTTCCTGAAAAATAGTAAAATTTAATAAACAAAGACCTCCATTCAAAGAACTTTTTGGTAATGTATAGGAAACACAACCCTACTTAAAGAATTTGTAGTTGAGTATCCACCTAGAATGGCCTTATCTTTCTCTACCCTCCTTTTTACCGCCCACCTCCTCCAAGGTGAATGTCTACTGTCATCGACTCTTATAGTATGCTCTGCAGATGCCCAATATCAGAATTACCTGGGGGTGGATGTGAGAAAGCATGCGTTGCTGAAGCCCATCCCATAAGGATCAGAACATCTTGGGATGGGACCTGCGGCCTGGGCATATGTGGTTTAGATAACTTTCTCCTTTGATCAAAATTCATATGCCCACTAAGTGCTAAATATCCACTGTGGTTAGTCCCACTGACATCCTTCAAACTATTTTTTTATTAAAAATTATTTTATTTTTATTTATTTTTTATTTTTTTAGAGAAAGAGAGGGAGCACAAACAGGGGAAGGGCAAGGAGAGAGACACACACACAGAACTAGAAGCAGGCTCCAGGTTCTGAGCTGTCAGCACAGAGCCCAATACAGCCCAATGCCCACAAACTGCAAGATGATGACCTAAGCCGATGTTGGATGCTTAACCGACTGACCCACCCAGGGGCCCCCTTCAAACTATTTTTTTTAATGTTTATTTATTTTTGAGAGAGAGAGGTGGGGGGAGAGGAGAGAGAGAGATGGAATGGGGGAGGGGAAAGAGAGAAAGGGAGACAGAGGATCTGAAGCAGGCTCTGTGTTGACAGCAGAGAGCCCAATGCAGGCTTGAACTTGGTCTCTGACCTGTGTCAAAGTCAGGCGCTTAACTGACTGAGCCATCCAGGTACCCCAGTCCCACCAATATCCTTAAAGCTCCTTTAAGGGTATTAACTCCCTCCTCTGAATCCCTGAAGCATTTATCTTTCATAAATTCCTTAGAGCAATGCTCTCCTTCTTGCTGTTTTGCTGTGACTCTGAGAGAAATACATATTATCTCTGAACCTCTGAGCCTTATCCTGTGGGTCTCAGAATGTGGTGTTTATCTAAGGTTTTAATTCATTTTAACTTACTTAGCCAGTTTGTGAGTTCCAAATGTATGAGAAACAGCCAACAAATGATCACTAGAAAAATATATGACCTGGGTACCTGAGTGGCTCAGTCAGTTGTGCATCTGACTCTTGATTTTGCCTCAGGTCATGATCTCACAGTTTGTGGTTTCAAACCCTGAGGCAGGCTCCAGGCTGAGGGAAACTGGAGCCTGCTTGGGTTCTCTCTCTGCCCCTCCCCACCCTGAGCATTAAGCTGGACACATAGTAGGTGCTCAATGAACACTTTTTTTATTACAAACTTTATTCTTCCCCCTATATCATTTAACCTCTTTTTCCTCTTCCCACTTTCTAGTTGTCTATTTTCAATTATTCCTAACAAAATTTACTTGAATTTCAGCTAAATGAGAGTCATTCCTTTGCCCACTTGTCACCTTCAGTTGTTCATTGTTGCCATGCAACTATAAAACATGCTATCTTTAGTTTCAGGGAAAACCGCATATGGCTTAAGAAATCCTGTGTTTATTTTCTCTCAAGTATTTGCTTACTGGATACATACATAATTAGAATGGGGGGGGGGAGTTATTTCTTCAAAATGCCTGATCTTACATGTTGCAATTAGGGGATATATATTCTGGGAAAAACAAATTAGTAAATTTATCTTATGATTCATTTGATGACTACATGTTTTCTTATAAACAAGTTGATATTATTGCTTTTGGCAGACATACAAGGTTATATTAATTTAATCTTATAATTTTTTATGACTCATTCATATTTGATTTTATAGTTGACACTTTAAAGCCATTATAAACACTAAGTGCTACTGAGTGAAAATACTATAGATCAATAACCTGGGTTGAACTGTAAGCCCTAGATGTAAAGTGCAGACTTTATACTTTTGATTAATTGAAGTTAATTCATTTATTTTAGGTATTAAGAAAGGTCAATTTATTTTATCAATCATATTTACTGGTATCTATTATACACATTATACTATGTGAGAATCTGGAGAGAATACTGAAGAGGAATATGGAACATGGATTCTACCAGTAAGGAACTGTGTGGTTAGGTAGACAATTTACTATATGTGAAAAAAGTCAGCATACATGCAAATACAAAACTCTCTTGTAAAACACTTCTTATAGTACAATAGATTGTATTTTAGGAATTCAGGAAAAATAGGGATTAGGTGGGCTGGTGTACCAGCCTCTCTAGATCAACCTTAATCTTTTTCAGTTTTACCTGGTGGCATCGGTAGCCTGGGCCATATCAAGAGACTTTTTTCCCTCTGGCATCTGGTTTAGTTCACCGTTGATCTGAGGGAGGAAGGAGAATGAGGTCAGGGCAGGCACATTTGTGAGACCTGGGGTGAGTACAAATGGAGGCTCAGATACCATATCTTCCTTCCCCCTCCCACCTTTAAGTGGCTTTAACTCAGGACCCTGAGATCATGACCTGAGCTGAAATCAAGAGTCTGACAATTAACCAACTGAGTCACCCAGGGGCCCAGATACCTTATTTTAACCATTGAAAACTAACTAAAACTAATTGCTTTAAAAACAGATTGTCAAATAATATCTGTTCTATCCTCCTATTTTAAGTAATATGTTTTCATGATGATCTGAAAGGTGAAGTTCAAATTGAGAGTTCCTCACATCAGAGTTCTACACTAGAAAGTAGGGACATGGGGAGAAACAGGTCTCTGCCTGAAGCCTACCCCATTATATATTATATTTTTATCCAGCTTTGTATACTACCACACCCACCACTACCACACCCCAACTTTTCTTGTCAAAGAGCTTCTCCTTGACTACCCCAGGCATAGGTTGTGCACTCTGACTGTGCTGGCTGCCTGGAACCTAGGAAAGCCTACACAAGTTTCTGAAAGGAGACTTGGGGCCACTTTGGGAGGGGAATCTGAGACCCTAGGTATTAAAAGCATGGTCTAGAAGGGACAGCATGAGTTCTTGGTGGCCACTGACTCTTGACTGTGTTCTCCATATCTTGTATGGTTTTGTGCAGCTGAAGGGAGGCTGGAGCAGGGGCTCCTGTTGCTCTGGTCTAGGAATATTGGGTCAGGCTATCTATTTCCCTAGCTGCTTTTCTTCTAGATTGCCTCTGGCTAGAGGCTTCCTTCAAACAAATGTCAACAGGTCTTCTTAAGGTGTTTTTGCCTACAGAACTTTTTAATTCCTCACCACTTTGGTCTTTGGTATAGAAATGGCCCTGGGGTACATACAATACTCTGTGTGAGGAGTATATCTTGACCACCACCTGCCCAGCCCCTTTGTTAAACTATCACCAAATATTCTTAATGTGAGTGTACCATCTGTTTCCTTCTGTGACTATGGCTGAAACAGCTGCTTCCCTAAGTGAGATTGTACAGGAAGGTGAACTTAACATACACCACAAGGAAAACTTTCAGTTTCTAGGCAAAGAAGGATAGGATTGGAAAATTAAAGGGAATTGAAAAGACTGTAGAATTCACCCTTCCCATCCTGTGTCAATACTTTTGCTCTGCTTGGTATTTTATTTGACATAGCTTATTCTCTGAAGTTTTTCTTATTTCCACATCTCTTGGAAACTCTTGTGTTCCCTCACACTGCTTAGATATTGGGAATGTACCTGCCATATACCCTAGGAAGACTCAGTTCTCATTCTACTTTTATTATCTTTTTAAATTAAAAATCAGTAATATAATTTATGAATATATTTGTGTTCTCATTAATTAAAAGTAGGTGAATTATGTTTGAAGTCTTAAAAATTATAGGATAAGTATAATTTTAAAATGATTAAGTTTAAAACATTCATAAGTATCAGATTCTGTCATTTTTTTTCAAATTTTTATTTAAGTTCCAGTTAACATACAGTATAATATTGGTTTTAGGAGTAGAGTTTCGTGATTTCATCACAAGTGCCCTCCTTAATACTCATCACCTATTTAGCGCATCCTTCCCCCATCTCTCCTACAGAAACCCTCAGTTTGTTCTCTATAGTTAAGAGTTTCTTATGGTTTGCTTCCTTCCCCCCCCTTCCCCTATGTTCATTTATTTTGTTTCTTAAATTTCACATATGAGTGAAATCATATGGTATTTGTCTTTTTCTGGTTGACTTATTTCACTTAGCATAATACACTCTAGCTCCATCCACATCATTGCAAATGGCAAGATTTCATTCTTTTTTGACAGCTGAGTAACATTCCATTGTGTGTATTTATATATTTATACACGCACGCACACACACACATACACCTTCTTTGTCCTTTCATCAGTTGATGGACGTATGGGCTCTTTCCATAATTTGGTTATTGTTGATAATGCTGCTACAAGCACTGTCCCCTCCAATCAGTATTTTTGGGAAAATACTTAGTAATACAATTTCTGTGTCATAGGGTAGTTCTTTTTTAACTTTTTGAGAAAACTCCATACTGTTTTCCAGAGTGGTTGCACCAGTTTGCATTCCCACCAACAGTGTAAGAGGGTTCCCTTTTGTCTCTTCCTACTTTAATCAAACTTTAGTGAGCTTTTTATTCATATTATATCTTGTGAAGCTATTTGGCTTTCACTTGATAGGAATTAATCCCTTACATATTAGGTTTTCTCTACTCTTTTCTCAGTACCATACAAAATAATACTATTTGGTGCAATAGCCATCATAAACAAAAAGGCAAATTCAAACCCTGGGATCCTGGGGCAGTATCCCATTTTCAGAGAGTATGACCAGAATATGTTTACATTAATTTTTAAAGTCTCTATCAACTGGAATATGTTTATACTAATTTTAAGTCATAGAAACATGAAAATAAAAATGTTAAAATTATCCTATAGAGGAGATCCCCTCCCTCTCCTAGGATATCTGCTCCGCTAACCTTAATTTGGGAAACATGGATTTTCAGCACTGAATTGATGTGGGGTGGGGAGAAGGAGCAAAAGTTTGATATGACGACTCAAAGATGTCTTGTTTGGGTTACTAAGTACATTACCCTATTTTCTGAATTCAAGAATTTAAAAAAAAAAGAGACTTTGAGTGAAAAGGATTAGTTCATGCAATCTCACTTTGAATTTTTTTGCAGTCCCCTCCCTTGGTGGTAGATTGAACTGCAGATATAAATTTGGAGGTCAACAACATCTGCTGAAACCAAGGGAATAGATGTGGTCATTAAGGAGAGCATGCAGAGTAAGAGAAGATGGCTAAGGAAAAATAATAGCCTTTGAGAAAACAGTTCCTGGAAAGTCGGAGTTAGAAAAAGGGAGAGAGGAAAGTTAAAACTGAAGCATGTTTTTTTTTTTCCTGTTTTATTTATTTCTGAGAGAGAGAAAGAGACAGCATGAGCAGGGGAGGGTCAGAGACAGAAGGAGACACAGAGTATGAAACAGGCTCCAGGCTCTGAGCTGGCTGTCAGCACAGAGCCCAACGTGGGGCTCGAACCCACAAGCTGGGAGATCATGACCTGAGCTGAAGTTGGACGCATAACCGACTGAGCCACCCAGGCGCCCCCAGAAGCATGTCTTAAGACTGGAATGGTCAATGCAGTCAGATGCTCTAAAAGGTCAAGTAAGATAAAGACTGAAAAGAGTTAATCGTATCTGATGATTAAGAAGTGCTGATCATAGTACAAGCAATTTCAGTGGAGTGTGGGGCCAAGGTCTGATAACAGCCAGTGTAAGAGCAAAGGGTTCAGGAAGTGAGGAAGAGCAGCCTAGAACTCATGATTGTTTTTACTTTGTTGTGAAGATGTAGCTTGAGGCAACTGCAAAGGTGAGACTTGAAAACAGTGTAAAAGATTTGGGTTTCTGACCAACAGTGAGCGGCACCAGACGGAGAGGAGAAAGACAAGTGACAACAGGTAGCTTAAAAACAGAGATCTTGAGAATCCTTCAGTCACTATATTGTACACCTGAAACTAACAACACTCTACCTTAATGATACTAGAATTGAAACAAAAAAAGAGATGTTAGAAGAGAGAAGTGCGAGGGTCAAATAGAGATTTCTTTGGAGTGTGGAGACGGGGAGATGCGTGAAGTTACACAGAGGGGTGGGGAGTTGAGGTGGCTCACACATTGCCCAGAATGGCTTCAGTTTTCTCTGTAGAATTAAGAGACAGGGTCCTCAGCACAGACCAAGAAGCGGGGGTGGAGCACATGACTTGAGGAAGAGCGCTGAACTTCTGGGAGAGAAAACCGCCGGGGGTGGGGGTGAAAAGGGTTACAGAGAGGCGCTGAGGCCCGGCTGGGGGCGTAGGACTATGAATTTAATGCGGTACCAATCTCAAAACTTTCCGTTCCAACTCTGCCCTGCAGGGCGAGAGGCTCAGAGAAAGCCGATGAAGAATGACTTCTACCTAAATCCCTATCCGCAATGGGCCAATCCTGTGTGAGGTCCTACCTCGAATTCGTGAGAAGCACGAGAAAGGCCAGCGTGTTTGTATTCTAAGACGTGTTCTGTAGCTTCAGCATCCCAAGGCTTTCACGGAAATCGAGGCATTTTTTAAAAGGCGGGGAGAGAAGCCAGTACATGCGAGTCAGGAATGGGCCCAACTTGTCCTCTTTCCAGAGGGAAGGGCAGGTGGCCCCTGCGGCCCAGGTGCCTCTCCTCGGGAGGAAGGAAAGGGCCACTGACCCGGCGCGGCCAGGCGGAAGCACCTCTGCCATTGGCCCAGCGGCGGCTGTTACCTGCGCGGAGCCCCGGGGCCTGAGCGCAAAGTCCGCGACATCCAGCCGGGGAGGCGGCGGTCGGCAGCGCAAGTGGTCCCCCGCCCGCGGCCCGGCAAGATGCCCCTGGGGCTGCGGAGAAAGATGAAAAAGAAGTCCAAGGAGGCCGCCCAGCTGGTGAAGGTCGAGCAGGCGGGCGCGAGCGGCAGCAGCCTCCCGGACCCCCCGGTTCCCAGACGCAAGCTGGTTTTCCACACGCAGCTGGCGCACGGCAGCGCCACGGGCCGAGTGGAGGATTTCTCCAGCATCCAGGAGCTCTACGCCAAGATTGCGGAGGTGTTCGAGATCTCGGCGTCGGAGGTAAGGGCCAGGTGCTCGGGCGCAGCCTGGCGCGCGCGCGCGCTCCCGCGCGCCCCCCGCCTCTCCCACGTGCGGCGCCGGCTTCAATCCGCCGTGGCCGGCGGGGCGCTGAGGCGTTGAGGCTGGCGTAATGGAAGGTGCGGCGTGGAGTCCGCCTGCAGCGCCCTGGGGGAGCTGAGAGTGCCTCGCGGGAGGGGGAAGGTGAATCCAGACCCAAGAAAGTCGCGTTCCCCAGGCTCCAGCCCCCAGTCGCTCCCGGGGGCGACTTTTCTTCCTCGTGCAAATGGGTATGCTGTACTCGTGCGGGAGTTAGCCGTTCGGGGCGTGAGCGCCTCCCCAGAGTGGAGTTCCGGCCGGGCAGGCCGACACCCTGCACTGCATCTGGACTTTACTCTCGTTCCTCTGCAGCGGGGCGACGGTCACGCTGAGGATCTCCCAGATTACGGAGGGGAGAGAAAAGTGCTCTCCAGGTGACAGCAAACCGAGGTCTCCTTAGCCCCGCAGATGTCAGCACCAAACACCAGAATTCCTTTGGTGGAGTTCCCAAGATGTTTGTTATACCAAGAGTGGATGAGTGGAGAGAATTATAGCTAACTGCGTGGAGCTACTTAATAAAACTTTCAGAGGGAAAGTCAGCTCTCCACTTTACACCTTAGTTTTGCAAAGGGGCTGCAATTTGCTTTCATTAGAATGACTGCCTGCGTGCCTGTAACTGGAGATCGCTGTGAGTGTGATCCAGAAAACCCTAGTTTCTGTGGCTGTTTATGGGACGACTTTATGTTTTCCTCCCGCAAACTGCAAATGTAAGTCAGCGCAAGAAAATATTTTGTCCACATTTCGAGGAAAAGCACGAGATGTTGCCCTGGACTCCAGGGAGGGCAGAGAGCTGCCTTTGGATTTCTGTTGTTTAATGTTTATCATGTCTGCTCAAGTAAAATTGAGGTCACGGCAAACTTCCAAGGGGAGATGAAAAGAGCGCTTCAAGTATAACCTTTTTTCTTTCAGATTTCCCAGGCCCTGAGGGCAAATCACAAACTCATTTTGTGAATTATTAATATTGACTTAGAACAGTTAAGGACATTTCAATTCAAAGAGCACTTTGACAGGAACATGCCCTTTAAGAAAGGCAGGTGGCAGGTATTTCGTTGGATAGGGAAGGACAGGATTTGGAGACCAATAAGCCTGGATGTGAGTCCAGGTTCTACTACTTACTGGCTATGTGGCCTTGAACAAGTATCAGCCATCTATAAAACAGATGAGAACAGGAATGTCTGGCTGGCTGGATTGGTTGAGCAGGTGACTCTTGATCTCTGGGTTCTGAGTTAAAGCCCCACATTGGGTGTGGAGATTACTTTAAAATCTTAAAAATCAGATCGCATCTACCTTGAAGAGTTGTAAAGACTGGAATTCGGGGACACCTGGGTGGCTCAATTGGTTAAGTGTTGGACTCTTGATTTGGGCTCAGGTAATGATCCTGGGGTCATGAGATCGAGTTCCGAGTTGGGCTTTGTGCTGGCAGCATAGGGCCTGTTTGGGATTCTCGGTCTCTTGACTCCCTCTCTCCTTGCCTCTCTCCGCTCGTGCCTACGTTCTGTCTCTCAAGAATAAATAACATTAAAAAAAATGGAGTTCCTATATAAACCTATCAGGATGGACCTGGTACATGGTACATGGTCCATGTTTAACAAATTGTGACTAATATTACTAATACCTAACAGGTGAGGAGCTGAAGTACAAAGTGATCAGATTTTCGCAAGGTCACATAACAAGAAAAAATCTGGGATGTTATTTAAACTTGGATCTTCTGGTTTCTAAGCTAAGCAAGTTTGTTCGCATACTTAACTGACAACTTTAAATGTTTCTCCTGTATCCAGGGACTCCAGATTTAGTTGCTTTGCATTAATAGCCTTCCTTATCAATATTCAGAGCTCAAGATGCATGACTTTATTTATTCCACTTAATTCTTGAAAAATCTATCATTGCTGCCTCAGAGAAGAAACAGGGTTTTAGGTTCACAAACTTTTCAAAATTAGAATAAATAGTGGACCTGGGTTTACACCCACATGCATGTGTGTGTGTCTCCTAACTCCAAACTCCATGAACCTCTCTTGTTGTGTTGCTTCCCACGTTTCCAGGGTATCTGACAGCTTGGCAGTCATTTTCAGTGTTTTCAGTTTCCAGTGCACTGAATTAGATAAAATTACGAGATAATAAACCTATATCAAAGTTGATATATTTTTCTAGTTCTAAATATATTAGTTTACTTATGTATATAACCGACATTAATGTGAGTTTTCCATTTGGATTAAGAATAGTTAAGTATATCCGGGATAAAATACTGGTCCTCATGGTATAGTATATCCTAAATTATCTCCGCAGTTAATTTTGAAACAAAGTAATGTATTAAAACACATTCTGGTGAGCTCCTATTTCCCACCACATTCCCCACCCCCCAACCCCGCCCCAGCAAGGGGGAATCATATTATAAACTTTTGAGCTGTCAGGGGGAACAAAAGAAAAAATTTCCTCCTTTTAATAGGTTCAATAGACTGTTAACTATGAAGGCCTGCCTTTCCCTAGAGAGGTGGCTATAAGGTTATAAATAGCACTGTATAAAAAATTGAACCTTCTTTAAGGAGGGGGGAAAGGAAGGACTTGGCCTGACCTGATTTCAGGTGTGGCATATTTACTAGGAGTTCATAATGTGCTCATGGCTGTGCTAGGCATGCAAGTCTGCAGTATGGTCATTCCGTGATCACCATAGCACTGGGGTAAGGGTTCTTTTCATTTTATAGTTAAGCTAGGTGAGGCTTTGAGAGGTTAAGTAGCTTGCCCAGAGTCACTGTGCTGGTATTGGGCAGAGCCAGGATTTGAATGCAGGTTTCCTGGTTCGAAGTCCATTACATGGCAGCTATGAGCTCTGGTAACTGCATTCAAATTCCAAATGCAAACCCAGAAGAACTTATTTTTAAACTGAAGGGTCTTGTCATTTAAAGCCTCAGACTCCCCCACAAAAATATTGCCTCAAAAAAAACATGCTTCAGTGAAACTAATTTGGATTTCACCTATTTCAAGGTCTCTGAAGGAGGAAGCTAAGGAAACTATGAATCTAAGCTATGAATCACTTGCAGGGTGCAGTCTGTGATCATTACCTTGAAACAGATGGCCAATTATGCAGAAATCCCTTTCAGCTGATATTTTTTTTTCCCTAAACAACTAAATGAGCAATTCAATAAAAAAAGAAAAGTAAATCTTGCCTAAAAGAGCAGTTCACTTCTGTAAATGCAGGGACACTTTTACAAAAAGTTTAATACCATCTTTTAAAATATTCAGATTCTATAAAGGAGCTGATCATTAAACTCCTGAGCTTCAGTCCTAAAATTTGTTGAAGGGGCATTTTGAATATTTGACTACTGTGATTGTTGAGCAGTACTTTGTTCCATGACCTGTTTCCTTAATTTTCTATTATGTGGAAATATTGTAGAAAAACATAATTTGAACAAGCGTGTAGAGAAATCAATTTTGTACTTAGATGCCTTACATTTCCAGAATCTGAAACCTTAGTTTCCTTACAGATTTCTGAAATAATTCCCTTTGATTTGGTTATATTTCTTCATATATATAATACTAAATCATTGAATGAATGGGCCAAGCAAATCTAACCTCTCTCAGTATGTAAAGCAATCCAGTAAAGCGGTATTCTCGGAAAGATCAGATTTTAATTTCAAGAATTGTGATTTTAATTTCAAGGTTTTTATATGCAACATATAATTATGTTATTTCTCTCAACAAAGCAAACCTTAGGTTTTCACCTGCCGCTTCTCCTCTGTTACTCCATTTCTCTTTTGTAGCAAAACTCAAAAGCTGTTGTCTCCAGTGAGGCACATTCTGTGTTACTTCTATCTGATCAAAACTTTGATAGCTACCCGTCTCACTTAAAGCAAAAACCAAAACCTTATGGGCTACAGGCCCTGTTACCTCTTTAATATCTTTGTTCCTTCTGCAGCAGCCAGTCTGGCTCCCTGGCTGCTCCTTGAACTCTGGAGCCTCAGGGCTGTTGTCCTTACCAGAACCTCTTTCTGCATAATGTCGTTCCTTCTTTAAATCTGCTCAAGTGTCACCTCAGTGAGCCTGGTACTGATCATCCCATTTAAAATGACAGCATCCCTATTCCTTTCCTCACTTAATTTCCCCCCATACTAACATCCTATGTATATTGAACTTGTCTTTTTCTTTTCCTATGTAGTAGAATATAAGCTCCACAAAGGCAAGGATTTTGTGTATTAACTGATATAGCCCCAAAGGGCCTGTAACTCTACCTAAAACATTATTAGAGCTCAAATACTCATTGAATAATAAATCCTCAGTTCTTAAAATCCTGTAGCTTTAGTATGAAATTTTAGTACCAGTTATAATACTGAGATCTTCTGTAGATGTTAATTTTTTCTTACTGCACTGTGAAGAAAGATTAGTTTTCTTTTTTTTTTTTTATGTTTATGTTTTGAGTGAGAGAATACAAGTGGAGGAAGGGCAGAGAGAGAGGGAGACACAGAATCTGAAGCAGGATCCAGGCTCTGAACTCTCAGTGCGGGGCCCGATGCGGGGCTCAAACCATGAGATCGTGACCTGAGCTGAAGTCCGACACTTAACCTACTGAGTCACTGAGGCGCCCCAAGAAAGACTAGCTTTTGATGGAGATAGGAGTGAGGAGCGTCCCTCATATCTTGAAGGTGGAGGGGAATAAGAGGGTGAAGTATGGAAACTGAGAAGCTAAGATTTATTTTTATCTAATTCCTGCATCTCTAAAAATTCCAGAAATTATGAAGTTGGAAACTTTGTTTACAAGCAGAATTGCTTCCTAGCTGAGTTAGTGAAGCTGCCTTGTGAAGCTTCCCACAAATTGCTTCCTTTTTTCAGCTTGCTGGCATCAGCACTGAGCTCTTGTGAAAGTCAATATTCTCTATTAATGTGGCACATCTGGGGAACATGAACTGCACTGCAGACTTTATCATTTCCCAGCAATGCATGTCTTTTTCACAAATGGGAAATCCAGGAAGACTAAAGCAAAATGAGGTTCACTGCGTATAGTCCCTTCCAGGAACTACAAGAAACACATAATGAAGGAATTAGGAATTCAGTGTGAATTTTACCATTGAGGACTATGAAGCAAGTCTAACAGAACTAAAGAGGAGTATAAGAGTGAGAAAAGCAGCCCCTGCTGTCTGGGAGCTGGCCTGACCCTCACAGGTAGGCCTTGGTGTTCTCCTGTCAGGCATAAATGACTTCACAAACTGGGTAAGACCATTCTGTGACTGATGGGTCAAGTAAAATATAAGGCCACTCTGGGGGCGCCTGGCTGGCTTAGTCAGTAGAACATGTGACTCTTGATCTTGGGGTTGTAAATTCAAGCCCTATGTTGCGTGTGGAGGTTACTTAAAGCCACTTAAAATACTGCTCTGTAATCATAAGAAGACTACTGTCATACCTGAACAGAAACCAAAACATGAGCATTTTCCAAACCACAAAAATGACCAGGTGTCCCCCTGCCCGCTAGACCAGGCGACTGATGTAAATGACTGCTGCTCCTTTAGTAATCCTAGCTTTAGCTTTGATAACTTCTCCTACCTTACCGATAGGTTTACTAAAATAGTCCTAGAATTGCCCCACTTCCTGATGGTACCCTATCCAGAGCAAACTCCTCTTTCCTTGGAGCTGCTCCCAAATCCCTTAACAGAGTTCAAATCCTTTCTAGCATCCTCTTATTCAGACCCCTCCATGGTTCCCAAGGCATGCTGTCTCCCTTGATGCAAAGAACAAGAAGCTAGAGGTGAAAAGTCCTGGTGGCCCTTGGTTGGAGGGCATTGACAGCTGTTGTTGCTAGATTATTACAATGCTGAGGCTAAAGAGGCACCCTGAAAATGATTTCCCTGATCCTGCCCATCTTCTATTTTAATATTTTGATGGTCTGATCATACCTATTAGAAACCTTCAGGGCTCCCAGTTATTTCCTGCCCTATTCCTCTCTAGCTGCTATAACCATATCACTGGGGAGCTTATAAACAACGTAAAATCGCTTACAGTTCTAAAGTCTGACCCATGACCACCTTCTGGTGAGGGTCCCTTTTTTAGTTCATTGATGGCACCTTCTTGCTGTGTCCTCCCATGGTGGGAGGGGCTGGTAATCTCTCTGGAACTTCTGATAAGGCACTAATTCTAGTCATAAGGTCTACCCTCAAGGCTTAAGTAACTCCAAAGGCCCTACTACTAATGCCCTTTTTGGGGAGTCACCATTTGAATTTTGGAGGGGAACACAAATATTCAGATGATAGCACTTAAAAAAATAACCCACACCAGCTAAACAGTGTCTTCTCCCGCCTCCTGCTTCAGTCTTGTTCTGTGCTTACTGCCTTAGTCTCTTCTCCTGACCATCCCCTCTGTATTCCAGAATACTTCACTGTTCATTTCTCTATGCTTTCTTGTGTTACCATTTCTGGTAGCTCCCATTCACCTCTCCAGTCTCAACTGTGACCTCCTCCAAGAAGCCTTCCTTGTGAATCTGTCAGTTTAGGTATAATACCCATTATTGCATGATTTTTAACATCTCCATGTCACACTGAATTCAATTTAGTTATTCCTCTTTTCCAGGGCAGCAGCTGAGGGGAGGTGGGCGGAGGGACTTTTCCTATTTTTTTTTAATCTTGTCCCTAGAGTAGCTAGTTTAGCAGCTCCATGAAAGTATGATAAGTAAAAGTAAAAGGTAGATACAGTAAGAGCTGAAGATGTAGATCATGAGACTACATACGTCCTTGAAGCTGTATGGATTTTGTTCTGTAAACAGAGGGAAAAAAACCCTCAAATGTTTTTCAGCACAGAAATGGTCTCTGACTTGTGTTTTATAAAGAAGAAACCCAATTCACCATTCATTTGCTAGGTTTTCCTTATAAATATTTGTTTTGTAAGTTGAATATGATGGTATTTTGTGGAATTGCATAGTACCACCTGATAAGTTCTAAATAAATTACAAGCATCATATGTGCTTACTGTCCCTCATGAGCATCAGCTTTATTTTTTTATGAAAAACTCCAGCAAAACAAAAAAAGGACTTACTTTGAGAAGTGGGAGAATCTAACCAGCAACGTTATAAGAAATTACTACCAAGAGGATAAGAAATAAATAAAACTGTTGATTTTTGTGCTGGAAATCCCCTGAAGTTGGCATGTGAATAACCCTAACTTCTG
Source organism: Crocuta crocuta (assembly GCF_008692635.1). Taxonomy (NCBI): domain Eukaryota; kingdom Metazoa; phylum Chordata; class Mammalia; order Carnivora; family Hyaenidae; genus Crocuta; species Crocuta crocuta. Next base: position 2,014,124 of record NW_027531143.1, read on the forward strand.
AACCCCTGGGCAGAGGCCATCACACTCCTAGCCTCTGCTACTTCAGAGGCTAATGGCTGGTTCTTTTGCCTTCCCTCACTCCTTCCCACCACTCCAGCCATCCTGAATGGACATGAAAGACTCTTGGATGCAGATTGCAGGAGATGGAGACACTCAGATTACCTTAGGCAATTTATGTGTATGAACTTGTTTATATGAGGATGTACAGGGAGGTAAAGAAGCTCAGGATAGCCTCTGTAGCTGGGCATTCAGGTTCCATGGACAATTTTAGAATCCTTCATACTGTCCAGGTGAAAGCAGTAGCTTTAGACTTGGGAGAACCAAGAACAAGTCTGTCCTTTACCTTCCCATTTCAATCGGTCTCTCTGTGTCTCTCTGTGTCGGTCGGTGTCTCTGTCCATCTCTCCCCCCCCCCACCGCCCCACTTCTTGACTGATTAATGCCTCTTAGCCTTTTGATTTTTGTGCCTTTAAGGTTCCTATTGCCTCATCTCTGTGTCTTGTTTTGTTTCCTGTCTACCTTCTGTGCCCCATTCTGTCTCAAAATCAGCTTTCCTGAGAGTGAGTCTCTGTGTTGGCAAGTCTGGGTACAGAACAGATGGGACAGGACGCATGAGCGTGTGGATCAGCGGCTCATCTCTGGTGCAGCCTGTAAGGCATGTGTACAAAGGCAGGTGAGCAGGGGTTAAGGAGTCCCATTGGAGAGGATTGTGGGTGTGATAGGTATTTTGAAGACTTCTTTAATTGAGGAAATGGTAGATATCTTCCCTGGCCTGTCCAAAATGTGAAAATAGTTCCAGTTCTCTATGACTTTTATGCATTGTTCTTCCTTCTACCTGGGAATCTTTCCCCTTGTCTTTCTCTGTTAACTCTGTTAATAGGTGATTTGAAGCATATTAAAAATCTTAAGAGTTAACTTGAGCAAAATCGACTGGAATTGAGCAGTGCCAAATCAGAAGTGACTGGGAGTGTTCCAGAGACAGGAGCTAGGGGCAAGGTTTTTATAGAGGAGATATGGAAGCAAAGCAAAGAAAATTTTTGTTTGCATTATTTAGGAAAGCCTAGTTGATGGCTTGTGATTGGCTGTCTGCAGGTTTTGTATTCTTGAGGATTTACAGGCTTAGATCTTGGTTTGGTTACATGGGCTGCTGAGGTATTAGAACCACCTCAGTCTAAAAGCTTCCTTATTTAATTAAAGCACTTTTACTTAGGAGTGCATACCCGGAGCTCCCTCCCCCATCCCCACCACAAGGTTCTTTGCTTCTTAGCTTCCATAACTCTTACAAACTGAATGATAACTGTTGATTTACTGCCTGTCTTTGCTATAAGATTGAGAGCTGCTCCAGGGAGGGACTAGCAGTATGCAGTAATTTCTTTTTCATTTTTAACTTATGGAAAATTTAAATACATGTGAAAGAAAATAGTGTAATACCCCCCAGGTGTTTAGCTTCAACAGTAATCAACACTTGCCAATATTTTTTAATCCCCCCAAAAAATTTAAATATAGAGACGCCTGTATGGCTCAGTTGGTTGAGACTGACTTCAGCCAGTCAGTTATGATCTCACGGTTCATGAATTCCAGCCCTGTGTTGGGGTCTGTGCTGACAGCTCAGAGCCTGGAGCCTACTTAAAATTCTGTGTCTCCCTCTCTTTCAGCCCCTCCCCTACTTGTGCGCATGGGAGTGTGTGTGCTTGTCTGCACACTCTCTCTCAAAAAATAAACCTTAAAAAATGTTTTTAAATGTAGGACAAATAGATAAAAGCACATAAAACAAACCTACAACTTAATGGTTAAGTTGAACATCCTTGTTATTACCACACTCCTTTCAGAAGATAGTCTTTGTCAGCCAATCCAGAACCTTCCATATATCCCCCTCCCATCAGTCTACCATGAGCATCCACTATCCTGACTTTTATGGTAATTAATCCCTTTTTTTTTTAAGTTGTTTTTTTTTTTTAATCACCTAAATTGCTTTCCTAAATACCATAATCTGATTTTGGCAGTTTTTAAATGTCTTTTGAATTTCTTTTAATGTATGGGTTCCTTCCATTTTCTCCCCTCTTCCAGTGTATTTGTTGAAGAAGCTAGATAATTTATCCTGTATAGTTTTTTAGTATGTATCTTGCTGGTTGCATCCTGTAGTTCTTCTTATCATTGTATTTCTTGTAAATTGATGTGTTTTAAGGCTTAAGCAGATGAGATCTGACCTCCCCTTCCTTCACATGAGACCATATCAAAATCAAAAGTATAGTTAAAAGTTTTACTGGTTGAAGTAATGGAATCCACGGGGAAAATGGGCAAATTTTTACCTTTTAGGATGGTTTCAGTATTTCTCCTGGACTAGAATCCAGCTCATTTTGAAAAGCCCCTTCTGTATTGTTTCTGTTGTCTGTACAGTGAAACAATGGTGTCTTCCTACAACCTTTTGAATACATGGCTAGAACTATTTGGGGGCCCTTTATCCCAAATAAAGGGATATTTATATACTTGGCAGAGTCACATGGACTCCTTCCTACATTGGAATGCCAGCAGAATTTTAATTTTTCAAGAGCTATCACTGGGGAGATCTTTCTTCCTGTTGTATGTATAGAGAACCAAGTATTTGGGAAATGGTGGTTTCCCTTTAAAAAGAAATGTGTATCCTATAAAAACCTATTTTTGTTTTGTAAGTATTTGTAAGTATTACGAATTTATAGCAAGAGAGTAGTTATAATTTTAAATAGAAGATACACATATGAGGCCTGGTCAGTCTTTGTTAGAAGGCTTTTTGATTATTGACTTTGTGCCGGTCACTGCTCTAAATCTTCAGATGCATCGGAGCGAAAGCAGAACCACAGTCCCTGCCTTCTGGAACTCATGTTCTAGTCCCCCTGCCTAGGAGATGGCTCTTCTTCTTCTTCTTTCTTCTTTCTTCTTTTTCTTCTTCTTCTTCTTCTTCTTCTTCTTCTTCATTTTGAGAGACCGTGTGAGTGGGATGGTGGGGGACGTGAGGTGGGGAGAGAATCCCAAGCAGGCTCCATGCTGCCAGCTGCAGAGCCCAACATGGGGCTTGAATTCCTAAACAGTGAGATCATGACCCAAGCTGAAACCACAAGTTGGTCATTTAACCGACTGAGCCACCCAGGCACCCCTGAGATGGATACTTCTTGAGTCCGTGACCAGCACCAGCCAGACTGACTACACTGGGCATTTGTTGGTCTGTTCTGAGCTCTTATAGAGTTCTTTTTTACATCCATATTTCTTGCATTTTAAGAAAAAGGGACCTAAAAGCTCTGCTAGGCAAGAAGAAAACATAAGCATGTATATACCTTTTTCTGGACAACTCTCAGTGCAGTTATGCCTAACTCCTCTGTGCCTATCCTTAAACTCCCCCCTGTCTAGAAGCATTGAATGACCATAGAGCTCAGTGTTTGGGACCGCCACTTATCTTTGAGACTTTGGGCAGGTTACTGGCTGCTTGGTTTCAGTTCCTCATCTGTAAAATGGTGTTGACAGGAGCCACCATAAGAGACTGTTAAGTGTAAATGAAGTAACTTATGTAAACCTATAGATCAATGCCAGGTACTTAGCAAATGTCTTATAATTCTGGAGTTGAGTGGGACTTTATTGTAATCCAACTTTTTAACTTGTTTACCTACCAAATGAACTTGTGCCTGATTACTCTTAACCAATTTTTGCCAAAGGAGTCCATCTGAGCACTATGAGTCCAGTATTGTAGTTGATGTTGGGAACATAAAGGTGAGAAATATTTATCCCCTTCCTCGAGTTCAATTCAAAGGCTAGAAACTTAACTAGTTTCTGGTTAAGCTACAATATTCCTAAAATGTGTATAAGGAATATCAATCTCTTGAAATATTATAGAAAAGGTCTTCAGTTATCAAATAACTTTGGGGAAATGTATTTTATAGACTCATAACTACATATTAAAGGCTCTAAGAAGTCTACTAAGCATTTAAACAGCTTGGTATGTCTCATTCCCTATGTTTATTTGACTGTGGAACTTTCCCCTTTTTTTTCCCTGCCTAGTACTCCTTAGACCAATATTCCAAGTTACATACTTAAAAACAAAATAAAGCAAACATACTTTAAAAAAAAAACAAACTTACATATTTTAAAAAAGCTATTTAGAAGTTGCTGTATTCAGTGATAAAAAGATTGTCTACGATGATGATCTAGTTAATGCTTATCTTTTATTTCATTCTGAAAAACTCTGCCACATAGTTTCCATTTCATTATTGGCCTCTGCTGATGTTTTTGCTCTTCTATTTACTTTGCTATTCAACTTTGGGCAGGCTCTTCCATCTCCTTGGGCTTCAGTTTCTTCATATGTAATATGGGCTGGGTAGATGAGACCAGTGATTCCCAAACCCAGTTGCATCTCAGAATCACCTGGAGACCTTTAAAAGAACCAGGGTTTCTGGGCCCCACACTTGTAGATTTGGGCTAGGGCCTGAATATTGTGAATTTTAAGTTTCCTTTATATCCCTGGCCTGCCATCTATTATTGATAGATGGGTGTTTGGGAACCACTGGGTTAAATAAGGAGATCCAAAGTATTTTTCAACCTGAATGTTTCTCCAGAGTTTGTGGACACAATTAAAAATGAATGTCATCTCTATGTACAAGGTATTAAAATACATAGAGGTTACTAAGTGCCTATCTCATGGAGCTTACAATGTATAGGTGTGGTTTTAACAAGGCAAATGAAGATAAGTATCATATGCTGATAATACAAGGTGGAAAATGAAGAATGTTGCCAGTAAAAGAGATAGGCTGATGGGGATATGGCAGGCAGAGATCAAAGAAAGGTGAATTGGAATCTGGTTGGGAAAGTTATGGCAGAGCCCTGAAGTATTAAGTCACGTGTATGTTTACTGCTCAGCGTATATACCTAGCATGTAATTTTGATTCCACAAATATAAAACTATAGCTACAAGGGAAAGTTGTAGTAATGAAACAAAATAAGACCTCAAGCCAGAGGCACTTTTTTTTTTTTTACATTTCTAAAATGCTAAACAGACAGCAAAAGTTCTCTCTGCTTTGCAAGTGGATGGATGAATTATAGAGACCCTAGTATATTTAAATGATCATTGAGGGGGTGCCTGGGTGGCTCAGTCAGTTAAGCCTCTGACTTTGGCTCAGGTCATGATCTCACAGTTAGTGGGTTTCAGCCCCACGTTGGGCTCTGTGCTGACAGCTCAGAGCCTGGAGTCTGCTTCCAATTCTGTGTCTCCTCTCTCTCTGCCCCTCCCCTGCTATCGCTCTCTCTCTCTCTCAAAAATAAACATTAAAAATATTAAACATAAAAATTTTTCACAAAAAAATTAAACACAAAAATTCTTTGGATTTACTTGTAGCTCTTTTATAAAAATGATAATTTAGAGATCATTTCCTTCTTATTAAAAAGTTCTGGACAGGGAGTATAAGACAGAAATGCTAATAATAGTGCTCCCTGTCAATCAGATGAATTAAAAATGAAGTGTTTTGAACTCTGTTTTGGAAAACAGAATTCCATGTATGTTTCAGTAAGATACAGTAATAAAAACTTGGAATAAAGTTTTGTTAAGTTAGGGTATATTTTTCTGCTTTTCTGACCTCAAGTATATTGCTTGGAAATTGGGGATGGTAATACCACACAAGTTCTTTTGTTGTTGCCTCAAAACTGGATATAAGCAGGACAGTTATAATTAACCTGTGCAATCTATTCCTAATCCAGTGTGTCTAGTTCTGTGACCTCCTCTTAGTATTAATAGTTCCATCCTACCTCTCAGGTGGTCCTCTTCCCATCCACCTGTCGGCTCTCAGTTAAGAGTATCCATATGTTAAGGAAAGTGGTTTCTCTTAATTTTGTTTCATTCATCTACTGAATCTACTAGCAGAAATTATTGTCTATGAAGCAGAAGTCCATAGTGGAGCTACAGAGTAAATGATGTTATATGAAATCAGGTTTTAATTTATTGAAAAATAATATACGCACAAAAACTAGAAGAAGGTCACCCAGAACCATAGTTCCGTAGTCCTCTTCCCCAGAAGCATCTGTTGTGGCCACTTTCTTGACCATCCTTCCAGAAAAATAATCTCTGAATTTATAAGTATGTATGAAAATATGTGCTTTTCTGTGACTATAAACCTCTCCTCCTTTCACTTTTCTTTTAAACATACTCTATATCTGTTCTGTACAGCTGGTAGTAACAGAGGCAAGGGTGTATACCTAAGGAGATTCAGGCCTGTGAATGGCAGTCACTGGGGTTTTCGCAGTGTCCCAGAGGGCTGCCAGAGTGTCCTTCATGCTGGGAGAGCTGATACTGTGTCTTTAATGGTAATGGGCCCATTTAAAATAACTTCTAAGAAGTCTCTGCCTTCTGAAAAGGTTTCCTCTGCTTTCTTTGCTTCCCTGTACCTCCTTAGAAATCTCCATCTTCTGGGGCGCCTGGGTGGCTTAGTTGGTTAAGCGTCCGACTTTCGCTTAGGTCATGATCTCACGGTTCGTGGGCTCGAGCCCCGCGTCGGGCTCTGTGCTGACTGCCAGCTCGGAGCCTGGAGCCTGTTTCAGAGTCTGTGACTCCCTCTCTCTCTGACCCTCCCCTACTCATGCTGTCTCTCTCCTAGAAATAAATAAAACGTTAAAAAAAAAATTAAAAAAAAAAATCTCCATCTTCATCACCTGAGGTGACAAAAGATGTTTTTTAAAACTAAAGATAGAAGTAACTAACAAATACCTTTGGGCTACATACTTGCTGAAATAGACAACAGAGGTTGGCCAACTGAGGGTGGATGACTGTCCTTGCTTCTCTGGATTGGGATCTAAAATTTGGCTTTCCTTACTCATCTTAGAAACCCCAGCCCTGGTGTTATGGGTGTGCTGAGTATTCGGAGGTTTTGATACTTAAAATGCAGACTAGGAAGTTGAAACTTAGGCGTGACTAACAGCAGGGAGGTCTTGTGGCTGCTATAGATAAGTGAAAAGCAAGAAGACCTTTGACCTTGTCAGTGATAGATTATTTGTTTTTAGAAATCTATGACCATCAGGGCGCCTGGGTGGCTCAGTTGGTTAAGCAACTGACTTGATCTCCTCTCAAGTCTGGAAGCCCCTTCTTGGACTCTATGCTGGGTGTGGAACCTACTTTAAAAAAAAAAACAAAAAAAACCAGGGGCGCCTTTGTGGCTCAGTCGGTTGAGCGTCCAACTTTGGCTCAGGTCATGGTCTCGCAGTTTGTGGGTTCGAGCCCCACATCAGGCTCTGTGCTGACAGCTAGCTCAGCGCCTGGAGCCTGTTTCAGAGTCTGTGCCTCCCTCTCTCTCTAATTCTCCCCTGCTCACGCTGTCTCTATCTCTCTCTCAAAAATAAAACAAAAAACAAAAAACAAAATGTATGACTGTCTGTAAGTACTGGCTAAGAAGCTCAAAAACTCAAGCATTCAGAAAGTCTATTTTCTATTCTTTTAAAAAAAAATCTTCATGGAGATAATCAAAGCATGTGTAGAGGAATAGTTTTAACTTTTTTTTTTTACTATTATTTTATTAAGTCAACTCTACCCCCAACATGGGGCTTGAACTCCTGACCCCTGAGATTGAGTTGCATGTTCTACTGACTGAACCTGAAAGGATATAACAGTGATAAGTTTGAGGAAATGATAATTCTATATTCATTCTTGAAACCACTCATATATCTACATAGTGCATTAATATAATAGTGGTTTCTGTGCTTGGCATTAACATTATGTCCTTCATGTTCCAGGGCTAGAATCTGAATTTCACCTTTTTTTTTTTTTAATGTTTATTTCTCGGAGAGAGAGAGAGACAGCGTGAGCAGGGGAGGGTCAGAGAGAGAGGGAGTTACAGACACTGAAACAGGCTCCAGGCTCTGAGCTGGCAATCAGCACAGAGCCCGACGCGGGGCTCAAACCCACGAACCGCGAGATCATGACCTAAGCGAAAGTCGGATGCTTGACCGACTAAGCCACCCAGGCACCCCTCTTAATCTCACCTCTTGAAGCTTTTCACATTTGATACTAGGAGTGTGTTCTGGGTGTGATTAGATATTAGCTGATGGTCATGATCCCTGTTACTCCCTTCTTCTATATTCTTTATACTTTCTCTTTCCTATCTTAATTTTCTTGCCTTTATGTAAAGGTGAGTGGGGAAAGGGAAACCTATCTTGAGAACTAAGAAGAAGGGAATTCTTATAGTTTATTTATTTTGAGGGAGGGGGGAAGAGTGGATAGAGGGAGAGAGGAAAAATTCACTGACAGTGCAGAGCCAGACACGGGGCTTGAACTCCCTGATCTGTGAGATCATAACCTGAGCTGAAACCAAGAGCTGGATGCTCAACCAAGAAGGGAACTGTTGAATACCTACCCTTACCACTTAACCTATGCTGTCCTATCTGAAATGGCAGGTTTCTGCCCAAAGCCCCAGAAAGGACTACTGTCTGTAGGTGAGGCAACTAGAGCTCAGAGTGAAAGTAAATTATTCAAGTCATTCAGTCTAAAGGGACGTCATTTACTGTAAGTTTATCCCGGCCCAAAGTCCAGGCCTTTTCTTTCACACGAGTGGTTCCTAGCCTTATCAGGCCCAAAGTAATAGCACGTTGACTATCCTGAAATAAAAATTTAAACAATATTATCTACCTATACACACTTCAAAAAATATATTTAAGGAATAGGGTAGGTGCACATTAAGTCTTATTAAGTCTCCTAGGATCTTATTGATTAAGCGTCTGACTTTTTAAAATTTATTGTCAAGTTAGCTAACATACAGTGTATACATTGTGCTCTTGGTTTCAGCGGTAGATTCCCTAGATTCATCATTTACATACAACACCCAGTGCTCATCCCAAAAAGCATCTGGCTTTTAAAACTTTTTTTAAAGTTTATTTTTGAGAGCGAGAGCAAACACAGGGGAGGGGCAGAGAGGGGGAGACAGAATCCAAAGCAGACTCCAGGCTTTGAGTGGTCAGCACAGATCCTGATGTAGAGCTCAAACCCACAAACAATGAGATCATGACTTAAGCCAAAGTCGGATGCTCAACTGAGCCACCCAGGCACTCTGCATCAGACTCTTGATTTCAGCTCAGGTCATGATCTTTTGTTGTAAGATTGAGCCCCATGTCAGACTCCACATTCAGCACGAAGATTGTCCCTCTGCCCCTCTTGTGTGTGTGCTCTATCTTAAAAAAAAAAAAAAAAAAAAAGACTCTGGAACTAGAGGGGTAAACTGGGACCTGGAATCCACCTAGTTCTAACCCAATTGCCTACTAGAAAAGGAGAAAGAAAAATATGAGAAAGTGTCATACATTTTCAAATGAAACACCAACAACATATAAGCCAGTTTCCTGGGCATTAAGGAAGTTTGTGAAATTGGGCATTAGGGAAGGAGGTGGGAAGAGGATAGCATGGTTATAAAAATAGAAGCAGATAATGAGGGCGCAGTGTCAGCACCAAGCCTGCAGCCAGGAGACACTGGTACTCCTCGTCCTGGCTCCTGCTTGGTGACACATTTCTGGGAGTTGAAGATGGAACCCTGGTAGCCTGCCAACTTCTTCAGGAAGCCTCCTGACATTACTGAGTTCTTCTCCCCTCTTTAACTGTTCTGCCTGCTCCCGTCCCAGGAATTTTATAGTCCGGAATGTCAGTAATGTTGGCAAGCAGAGGGTGGGAAGAAGCTGCTTAGAGCTGGGAGTAGGAGCTAGTAATAAACAACTCTGAGCAAAGGGGAGAGTCTTCCATCCAGCGCTGTGCCTAAGTGTGTCTGAGTGTGTGACATAATTCTCTTCTTGGCAGCTCCTTTCTACCTCATCCAGTCTCTCTTCTTGGGGTTCTCTATCCCTGGAGTGGGAGATGGTTCAGAATTGAGCAACTTGAGTCTAGAAAAATCTTCACACACACTCCAGATTCAGGGCTTGTGTCACACTAACTCTACCAATAGGTGTCTCTCTGCTCTCCCTGCCCTCCCCCTCCCCCGATGCTTTTCAAACTTGCCAATGAGCAATTTAAGTATCTAAGGTCAGTTGGTTGTCTTCCACCAATCCTTCCGTCTAGCGAACATTGTAGTACATTTTCCTCTGTCACCTCTCAACCTGTTGGCTTGTACCTTTCCCTAATGTATTTTCAGGTGTCCACCGTTTGGGTGGTTTTTAAATACTACATGCTTGTAGATGCTTCATCGGAAGGGTTGTAAGTCTGTTATATGGGCTAATATGAACACAGTGTATTCTGGCAAACATACTTTAAAATTTTGATTAGGGGCCTTTTGGGGGGATATAATGGTCACATTTTTACAAATTTGGATAAATTATTTTGTAAACTGGGATGTTCAATCATAAATCTTTTTATTATAATTTCTAATACTTCACAAACTACCCTACTACCCTGATCTCAGATTCAAAATATCTCCTTGTTATAGTGTCTTTGCCTTTTTATGTTCTTTTCCATTTCAAGTGTCAAATATGAGGAGTCTTTTAAGAAGATAAGTAGGTTTAGAAAGCTGGAAAATTTGAGACTGCACCTGACCAGGGGAATAGCAGTGATTTATGATGTCTTTAAATTTGGCACATAACCTTGCGGCATTATTAGATTTGGATAAAATTTTGACTGGAAGAATATTTTGGAAGAGGATGATATATATATAGCCGTACACATCTGATTTATCTTACTTGGTTTAGTGTTTCTGTAATGTCCACAAAGGCCAGACTAAAACCTATCCCTATTCTTTTAACCTTATCTTTCAAGAATTGCTTTGGATACATAGTTGGTTATGGATACAGTTTCTTTCTTAGATACATAGTTGCTTTGGTTAGCTTTCATTAGCAGAAGAAAATGTTCTTTTGGTCACTGTGGGTAGTCATTTGGCTGATTAACAACTATAAATCTGCTTTTCTTTGGATAAAATTATTTTTGTCCTGTTATTTTGCTCACTAAAAAAGTGGTTGTACTGAAGAAGGAAGAGTACAAAGGATGATTCACCTTTTATTTAAGACTTGCCACTGCTGACCCAGGGCAGCTAATTTAGAAGTGAATCATTTATAGAAAGTTCTACACAGTTCGAGGCAGGCCTTTGTACAATATCCTCATGAAGGTCTAAATAGAGCATACAGTATCAGGTTTCTAAATATCTGTCTTGTTGCCAATTTTATCCTTTGCAAACTGTGAAACTTGTTTCTGGATGACTGTGGTCATTGACAAGGTGAAGGCAGAGGCACTATGTATATTTTAGAAACACATCTTAGAAATTTGGTACATATATTATACTGAAAAAATAAGAGGCTTGAGATTTTAAATGACTGTGTATAATACAAAGAAAGAAATGCAACTAGTTAAACTAGTTTTAAAATTACTTAACTAGAAGAAATGATTTTAAAATTACAGTAAACTCAGGGCACCTAGATGGCTCAGTCAGTTAAGCGTTTGACTCTTGATTTTGGCTCAGGTCATGATCTCATGGGAGGTAGTTTTGAGCCCTGCATTTGGCTCTGTGGTGGAGCCTGCTTGGGATTCTCTCTCTACCCCTCCTTGCCCTCCCGCCCTCCCTCCCCTTCCCCTCTCTCTTTCAAAATAAATAAACTTTAAAAAAATTATAGTAAATCAAACAATGTGTTAATATTTTGATATTTACTAATCATATAATGTTTGATTTGTAAAATCAATTACAAATAGCTCCTTTTTGCAGATTTCTAACTCCTTTTAGGAAGGAGTGGTTTATTAGAAAAACAGTATTTGGCTCTATACAGAGCAAAAAATGTATAGTTTTTTCCTGTATTTTTTTGTTAAATGTTTTATTTATTTCTAGGAGAGAGAGAGAGAGAGACAGCGTGAGCAGGGGAGGGTCAGAGAGAAAGGGAGTCACAGACTGAAACAGGCTCCAGGCTCTGAGCTGGCAGTCAGCACAGAGCCTGACGCGGGGCCCGAACCCACGAACTGCGAGATCATGACCTAAGCAAAAGTCGGACGCTTAACCGACTAAGCCACCCAGGCACCCCATTTTTTCCTGTATTTTAAATTCAAAGCTGAGGGGCACCTGGGTGTCTCAGTCAGTTGAATGTCTGACTTTTGATATTGGCTCAGGTCATGATCTTGTGATGTCATGGGATTGAGCGCCATGTCCGGCTCTGTGCTGAGTGTGGAGCCTGCTTGGGATTCTCTCTTTCCCCTCTGCCCCTCTCCCCTGTTCGCACGTGCACATGTTCTCTTTCTCTCTCTCAAAAGAAATGAACATTAAAAAAAAAAATTCAAAGGTGAGTTTGGTTACAGCACAACTATAGTACCATGGGTCAGAAAAAGCCTAGAGGTTTGAATTCCCATTTTGATTGTCATTCATTAGCTATGTGACCTTCGATATATCACCTAATGAGTCTGAACTGGTTTTCTCCTTGTCCAGGGCCTAGTTTTGACTGCCCTCAGGACCTGACTCACAGGGATTAGTTGAGCTAATGCCTTAGGAAGTAATCAGTAACTTAGGTGTCTCTCTGTGTGGGTATTAGATGTCAAGAGAGGTAACATTGCAGGGAAAAGAACTTGGGGTTGGACATCCAGGGTTGGAATCTCATGTACACTAAATACTACTGATGTGACCCTAAATAACCCATTTTATCACTCTGAGCCTTTTCTTTATGTTTTGGAGATACATACCTGAAATATTATATGTAAATTATAAATTTCAGTATTTAGATTCAGTATTCAGTATTATAGATTTCAGTATTTGTATATATAACAAAATGACCATCACGATCACCGTCAACATCCATCAACACAAATAGTTATAATTTCTTATGATGAGGACTTTTAAGATCTTTCTTAGCAACTTTCAAATCTACAATAAAGTATTAACTACAGGTGTATATCACATTCCTAGGACTTGTTTATAACTAGAAGTTTGCACCTTTTGACCACATTCACCTATTTTGTCCACCATGCTCTCCTGCTTCTGGGAAGCACCAGTCTGTTCTGTATCCTAGATGTTTTTTGTTTGTTTGTTTGTTTTTAGATTTCACCTATAAGTGATATCGTACAGTATTTCTTTCTCCATCAGATTTCTTAGTAGAGTATAATGTCCTTAGGTGTATTCATATTGTTGCAAGTAGTGCCATTTCTAGCCTTTATCTTTTAGTTTGTTAAAAGAGGGAGAAGGTAGTATCTCTCACTTAGAATTGCTGTAGGGATTAAAGGAGGTAATATGTGAAAGTACCTGGTAGACATAATGTTTCTTGGACCTTTACTTTGATTTTATTTTTCCATTCTTCGAGACCTATCTCCTCCCTTCCTTCACTGTGCCCCTACTTGACTGGAAGTGGGAGCCAGTATTCAAACTGTGTACAGCTAATATTGATGACTGTAATTGAAGAATTATTTGAGTTTTAGAAGTTATCTGACACATTTATCACATGACCTATTTTGGGGGAACTGACCCTGAGAGCTTTGTGGAAGACTTTTGAAAAAGAATATTGTCACTGGCTTGGCTAACGCTACTCCCTTCTATTCAAGCACTCAAAGTAAGTGGGTAATCTGCCCCCCCCCGTAATTATTTTGTTCTTGGTTTCACATTGTATATATGTATGTATTCAGAAAGTGTGTGTGTGAGTGGGGGAGGGGGAGAGAGAATCCCAGGCAGGCTCTGCACTGTTGGAGCCTGAAGTGGGTCTTGATCTCCTGAACCATAGTATCCATGACCTGAGCCAAAACCAAGAATTAGATGCTTAACTGACTGAGACACCCAGACACCCCTATATATATATTCTTTTAATGTTTATTTTTGAGAGTGAGAGCGCGCGTGCAATCGGGGGGCAGGCAGAGAGAGAGGGAGAGAAAATCCCAAACAGGCTCTGCACTGTCAGCACCGAGCCTGATGCAGGGCTCGATCCCACAAACTGTGAGATCATGGCCTGAAATGAAACCAAGAGTTGGATACCTAACTGAGTAAGCCGCTAAGGAACCCCTCAGGTTGTTTACAATTCCTACTACTTAAAAACATTTCTTAAAATGTTTATTTTTGAGAGACAGAGTGTGAGCAGGGGAGGAAGAGAGAGAGAGAGAGAGAGAGAATCCGAAGCAGGCTCTAGGCTCTGAGCTGTCAGCACAGAGCCCAACGGGGGGAGGGCCTCAAGATCATGACCTGAGCCGAAGTCAGACACCTAACCTTACTAAGCCACCCAGGTGGCCCTAATTCCTGCTTTTTTTAAGGGCAGTTAATCAGATAGAGTAAAAACCATCTTTTATTGAGGAAAAAGTGTTTGAGACTTAGATAATGTGGATAGCCCAGATAAAAAAAACATAGTCATCAACAAAGGAAACAATCCAAGCAGTGTTCGTATGTGTAAAGATAAAGTATGAACTCCTGATGAAAGTATAGTTTAGTTGGGGTGCCTGGCTTGGCCCAGTTGGTAGAGCATGCAAATCTTGATCGCTGAGTTACGAGTTCAAGCTCCATTTTCAGTGTAGAGATTATTTAAGGAAATCTTTTATTTTTTATTTATTTATTTTTTAATGTTTTATTTATTTCTAGGAGAGAGAGACAGCGTGAGCAGGGGAGGGTCAGAGAGAGAGGGAGTCACAGACTGAAACAGGCTCCAGGCTCTGAGCTGGCAGTCAGCACAGAGCCTGATGCGGGGCTCAAACCCACGAACCGTGAGATCATGACCCAAGCGAAAGTCGGACGCTTAACCAACTAAGCCACCCAGGCGCCCCTAAGGAAATCTTTTAAAATGTGGTTTACTTACTAGATTTGTCATCATGTCCTTTTTATTTTCTGTAATAACATGGATATTTCTAGAAAACCTATAGAAAGTTAGATTCTTGGTAGATGAAGATGTAGGAAAGTAGTTTTATTAAAATATTAATACTGCTACTTTAGAAAACCTCAAGAGGTAATGATTCCAGTTGCCTGTATTTAAAATCACATTAACAAATAATCGAATGTCAGCTACACAGCCTGTAATTTCTTCCAGAGATTTTTGGAACATGTGGAATCTTTGACTAACTGAGTTCCTGTTTAAGGAAAGCCTTAAACAAAAGAAAGTTGGAAATGGACTTCCTGGATTAAAAAAAAAATGCACTTGAGGTGTTTTTGGAGAGATTTGTAAACTGTTTGTGGGCCAGAATATCTTTTGAAACATCAATGACAAATTGTTTATTAACCTTATTCACAAGGGACATTATAAAGTATCTAATGGAGAGAAAAGGCAATATTAATCTATATTAGCGACTTTATACTCGTTCAGACTTATCTTGGCTATGTTGAGTTTTAAGGGTGAATAATCATAACCATATGATAACTGGAAGATAGCAATTTAATTACAGTGCATGGTAAGAATACTGTCCATGAGTTATTATTTTTTAAATGTTTATTTTTGAGAGAGAGAGCATAGCAAGGGAGGGGTAGAGAGGGAGAAACAGAACCTGAACCAAGCTCCAGTCTCCAAGCTGTCATCATAGAGCTCAATGTGGACTCAAATCCATGAACTAACTGTGAGGTCATGACCTGAGCTGAAGTTGGACGCTTAACCAACTAAGCTACCCTGGTGCCCCTCTTTTATTTAAATTTTTGTTTATTTTTGAGAAAGATGGCACGAGTGGGCAGAGGGGCAGAGAGAGAGGGAGACACAGAATCCGAAGTAGGCTCCAGGCTCTGAGCTATAAGTACAGAGCCCAGTGTGGGGCTTGAACTCCTGAACCACAAGGTTGAGATCATGACCTGGGCCAAGGTCAGATGCTTAACTGACTGAGCCACCCAGGTACCCTTCCATGAGTTATTCTTTAACAACAAAGTTGAAAGATAATGTAATTTATGGGAGAAAAGGAATCCATCTGTTGATGACATTAAAAAGGAACAAAATCTGATCTCTTCAGGAAAACTCCTGCAACTTAAACAACTTTCAAGCATAGGTGTAAATATTACTGTTCAAGAAACACTTATATTCCAGGAATAATAACCTCTATAAAGAGCTTTTTAGTTTAAGAAGTACTTTATATATGTACTGTCTCACAGAGGTTTTTGTAACAAGTGTATGAATAGACCAACTTTACTAATGCCATGATGTACACAAGGACCAGGGAGGTCAAATGATTTGACTGAGCTCACTGAGAGTACAGAATTGGGACTAGATTTAAGTCTCCTACCTTTTTTTTTTTTTAAAAAAAGCTTATTTAGAAGTTTTAATGTTTATTTTTAATGGACAGTGTGAGCAGGGGGGTTGGGCAGAGAGAAGGAGACACAGATTTGTAAGGAGGCTCCAGGCTCTGAGCTATCAAAAGAGCCTGATGCGGGGCTGGAACCCACAAACAGTGGGATCATGACCTGAGCTGAAGTTGGATGCTCAACTGACTGAGCCACCCAGGAACCCCATAATTTTATTTTTAAGAAAAATCCCTACATCCAGCATGAGGCTTGAACTCGGGACACAGAGATTAAGAGTTGCATGTCAGGCACCACAAGTCTTTTACCTCTTAATCTGTTTTGTTTTTGTGTTCTAACAACCATTTTAAGGATGATCTAGTTCCTCTTGTAGATTTATTTTGCTGATATTCGAAGTAAGGGAGAGCCACTTTTTCTGTGCCTGAAATTTTTTCTTTTTAAATGTTTGCTTATTTATTGAGAGAATAAGAGAGCAAGAGCACAAGCAGGGAGGGGGCATAAAGAGAGGGAGAGAGAGTTCCAAGTGGGAAGGGGCAGAGAGAAGGGGGGAGAGAATTCCAAGCAGGCTTTGCACTGTCAGCACACAGACCAACACAGGCCTCAATCCTACCAACTAACTGGCTCAGGTCATTATCTTAACAAAGAATTGGACACTCATCTGAGCCACCCAGGCACCACTAGAAAGAACTTTTAAACTGAAGAATTATAATTACTATATTTTGTATTTAAAAAAAAAATTTAATGTTTATTTCTGAGAGAGCATGAGAGCGAGAGACAGCATGAGCAGGGGACGGTCAGAGAGAGAGGGAGACACAGAATCCGAAACAGGCTCCAGGCTCTGAGCTGGCTGTCAGCACAGAGACTGATGCGTGGCTTGAACTCACGAACTGTGAGATCATGACCTGAGCTGAAGTCAGATGCCCAACCAACTGAGCCACCCAGGTGCCCCTATATTTTATATTTTTATATTTAGAATCTTTTTAGTTGAAAGCAACAATCTAAAATGGGTTGGTGAAATTGTTGGTTTGTGTAACTAAATACTTTGGGATAGGACTGTGTATCAGATAAATTGTTTTCAGCTGCAAGCAGTATGAAACTACTTGCTAAAATTGGCTAAAGTAATTACATAAAAAGGGTAGAGTGAGCTCTGGTGTTTATGAACAGAGGAACTCCCCAATGTCGGGGATCTAGGTTTACTCCATCTCTTTGCTTTGCCTTTCTTGGCACTGATTTCTTTCTCAGTAGTAAGATGGTGGTGGAAGTTCCCAGGCCATCTACAGATAAGGCAGCATCTAGAGAAGGAAAGGATTCTCTCTTACTGTATGTTTCTTTTTTTTTTTTAATGTTTTATTTATTTTTAGGAGAGAGAGAGAGACAGCGTGAGCAGGGGAGGGTCAGAGAGAGAGGGAGTCACAGACTGAAACAGGCTCCAGGCTCTGAGCTGGCAGTCAGCACAGAGCCCGACGCGGGGCTCGAACCCACGAACTGCGAGATCATGACCTAAGCGAAAGTCGGACGCTTAACCGACTAAGCCACCCAGGCGCCCCTCTTACTGTATGTTTCTTAAAAGTAAAAAAAATTTTCCTGAAAATTCTTGGACATCTTCCTACCATGTCTTGTTGGCGAGGATTGGGCCACATGCCTACTCCTAAATTACCACTTATACTGTTTAAATCTTATGTCTAGAATAGGGATGTGAGCCATTTTCCTCCCAAGCACATAAGAGGTATAGATACTTGATATCTGAGCTTTATGTTAGGAGGGGAAAAGAGTGGGTGACTTCAGTGTCTGCTACTGACTTTAGGGAAGACTGGATCCAGACGCTCTCCCTTCTCCAAGGGTAGGCATTTCAGATTTTAGAATGAAGGAAATAAAACAAATGAAAATAGGAAAGCTCAAGATCAGTATTTGAGGTTCCTTTTGGTTTAAATATAGGGACTTGTTGTATAGGGACTGTCCACTCAGTGTGTAGCACAGAACCTAGCAAAAAAGCAGATGTTTAATAGATAATTGATGGGTGGATGAATAATAAGAACTTTGCAGCATTTAGAAAGTGGCATATCACTTATTTTTTCCGTGAGGATGTGTTTGACTTTCTAGCCCTTTATCCTGAACTTCTAGATCTACTTGCTGAGAGTTGTGCATGGAGATCATATGAGTGTTAGGTTTTTATTCTCCCGTGGAGAACTGACCTGAAGTCAGGGAGCTTCAGTTACTTGCTGTGGCAGAGGGCTTGCACTGTATGTATGCCTCTGTGACCATTACATTCATGCAGGTTTGCAACACAACCCCCCTCCCCCAGGTCTGNTTGTTGCAACACAACTTCTTGTGGAGCTCTCAGTTCTGTGAAGGATGTAGCTGGCTCCACTTCTTCTAGGAAAAAGAAAATGATGCCTTGCCTGCAAGCTTTTTTTCTGCCTGGTGTGCAACATTGTTCTGTAGGGGAGGAAGCACAAGGAAAAAGGTCATACCTACAGGAAATCTAATATTTGCTTTGCAGTGAAATGTGAAAAATGGAAAGAAAGGAAGCAGCTTAATAAGTTCACTTTGTGTGGGATTTCCTTTTTGGGGCTTTTCTTCTGCCCTGTTACATCATCATTCTGTTTTAATGTTTTATTTTCTGACTGGTAAGTTGCTTTTATATTAATGGTGTTGGGATCCATTATAAACACCATTAGCAGATTCACTGTTGAAAACCATATATAACAAAACTTTCTCGGGGCGCCTGGGTGGCTTAGTCGGTTAAGCGGTTAAGCGCCCGACTTTCGCTTAGGTCATGATCTCGCGGTTCGTGGGTTCGAGCCCCGCGTCGGGCTCTGTGCTGACTGCCAGCTCAGAGCCTGGAGCCTGTTTCAGCCTGTGACTCCCTCTCTCTCTGACCCTCCCCTGCTCACGCTGTCTCTGTCTCTCTCCTAGAAATAAAAAAAAAACATAAAAAAAAAAACACAAAACTTTCTCTACTTTCCATCATTTTGAGAAAGGAAATCAGAAAAACTGTTTGCCATGCATGTTACCTTGTCCCTCTACCATTGCCAGTGGACTAATTATACCATTGATTTCACAGGTAGAATAACCTTTCTTAAAGGACTTCCTTTTTCCCTGTGAATAATAGAATTCTTACACTAGAATATTTCACAGAAACTTAATAATTATTAAGCTAAATATATTTTGTCCAGCCCGGGAACACAAAGGGTTAAATCAAAGGTCCACCAGTTAGCACAGCTCCCCACAGATGAAAAGGGGAAAGGGTGGGACAGCAGCTGTTTCTTTGTAAGCCTTTATTCTTTTATACCCAGTTGCCTCTTGTCCTCCTCAGTAGCTCCTTTCATACACTTCTGAGATGTGGTCAGACTTTTGCTGACCATGCTGGACCTTTTAGTTGTAGAACAGAGAGTGCTTCCAGTTCAGACACATTCTGATATGGCTTAAAGAGCCATGTAATAAGTAGTAGTTACACCATTCCTGAACTTCATGAGGCTTATGGATGTGAGAAGGCTTACGTTCCAGTAGGAATCAGGAATGGTGTGAAACCTAGGGATCCAGGGACAGGGTTGAAAGTGGGGACTTAGCCATTTTGGAATAAAATTGCTATATTGAAATGTTTTTCTGTTGTACATACATACTCAAGAAAATTAAGGGATTGGTTTAGTGAGTCTGAAAGGTATGTTTTAGATCCCTCTATTGTATTCCTCATTCATTAATTTTTTTAGGCATTCATTAATTTTTAAGCATTATAATGCAAGATAAATAGACTTACCTATAATTTTCATTGTGGCATGCATGTCATGGCCTTGCCTTTGGGAACACAACTTTTGATTTTAGCATTGTAAATGGCAGGTAATGTAGGTATTTAAATCACTTTGAAGTTGGTGAGATCTAAACTCAGAATCTTGCTCTTGACAAATACTGGCTTTGTGACCTCAGGCCAATTACTTTTCTTTTACTAAACCTCAGATTCCTCAATCTGTAATTTGGAGGTGATAATGTATTAACAAAATCATTGTGAGGATCTAATGAGATCATGACTGTAAATTGTTTAATATAGAGCCTTGCCTATAGGAAATACTCGATGTATATTACCCAATGTTAATGATATAACTTCTTCTATCATAAATTGACTATTTCACTCAAATACCTTAATAACCAGAATGTTTTCCTGAAGGAAACTGAACTGACCTATTTCTTTCTCTTACAGATCTTATTCTGTACTTTAAACACACCTAAAGTTGATATGGAAAGACTCTTAGGATCACAAATAGGCCTTGAAGATTTCATATTTGCCCACGTGAAAGGTATCCAAAAAGAAGTGAGTGTACATAAATCTGAGGATTCACTTGGTCTCACCATTACAGATAATGGTACTGGCTATGCTTTTATAAAGGTAAGTCTTAAAAAATAACTACGACCTAACTGAGGATAATATTTAAGAAAATCTGCCAGGTCAAAGAAATGATCTTAACTGTGAGATATGGCTCAACAGGGATGAATTGGTAAGGTTTCATTTAAAAAATGTTTTCAGGACTTCATTTTTTGTTTACCCTTTACTTGCATTTATTCCCTTCATTTTAAACTTCCTCTAGAATTTAGAACTTCTTGAAAAGGAAAGCTAGGCCCTGGTGCCCACTCATCATCTGTAGGACTTCTTGTAGGTCTGTAGCTAATTAATATCTGATGACTTTCACATTGATATCCACTTTTTTAGGGTTCTCTCCAAATATATATATTAAATATAAATAAATTTAGAAGATTTTATTTTATATGTATTTTGAGAGAGCCTGTGTAAGTAGGGGTAGGACAGAGAGAGGGAGAATCCCAAGCAGGCTCCATGCTGCCAGTGCAGAGCCTGACGTGGGGTTTGATTTCATAAACCATGAGAGTATGACTTGAGCTGAAATCAAGAGTCAGACACTTAACTGACTGAGCCACCCAAGGCCCCCCCCCCCTTATTTTTAAGTAGGCTCCATGCCCACCTTGGAGCCCATCGCAGGGCTTGAACTCAATGCCAGAGGTCTGAGCTACAGCAAGTGTTGGATATGCAACCTAGTGTGCCACCCAGGTATCTATATGTGTATATATGTACGTATGTATGTATATATATGTGTATATATATAATTTTTTAAGTAATGTATATGCCCAGTGTGGGGCTTGAAATCCCCACCCAGAGACTGATTTGCATGCTCTGTTGACTGAGCTAGCCAGGTGCTCTAAGATATTTTTGACAACCTCTTACATCTTAAATATTCTTAAGGGGCACCAGCGTAGCTCAGTCAGTTAAGTGTCCACCTCTTGACTTTGGCTCAGGTCATGATCTCCTGGTTTGTGAGTTCATGCCCCATGTTGGGCTGTGCACTGACATTGTGGATCCTCCTTGGGATTCTCTCTCTTTCTCTCTCTCTCCCTCTTCCTCCCCCACTTGTACCCATGCTTGCTCACTCTCTCTCTCTCAAAATAAACTTTAGAAAAGTTTGAAGCATTTTTTTAAACTCAGAATTCCTTTATTTAAATACAAATTGGGGTGCCTAGGTGGCTCAGTTGGTTAAGCAACCAACTTCGGCTCAGGTCATGATCTCCTGGCTCATTGGTTCGAGCCCTGCGTTGGGCCCTGTGCTGACAGCTCAGAGCCTGGAGCCTGCTTCAGATTCTGTGTCTTCCTCTCCCTCTGCCCCTCCCCCACTTACACTCTGTCTCTCAAAAATGAATAAATGTTAAAAAAGGGGCACCTGGGTGGCTCAGTCGGTTAAGCAACCAACTTCCGCTCAGGTCATAATCTTGTGGTTTGTGAGTTCAATCCCTGCATCGGGCTCTGTGCTGACAGCTTGGAGCCTGGAGCCTGCTTCGGGTTCTGTGTCTCCCTTTCTGTCTGCCCCTCCCCTGTTCACATTCTGTCTTTCTCTCTCTCAAAAGTAAATAAACATTAAAAAACTTATAATTTTTAAAACAAATACAGATAGAGCAATATAGAGCTGTAAAGGCAAGAGAAAGAAGCTTGAAATAGTATGAAAAACTAAGAACTGAGATGTGGGGGAAAAGAAGACTTACCTCTTAAACAGTTCTATTAAGCAGTTATATAACAACTGACTTCAACTGAATGTTTATGTACTAGGCACTCGACATACATTTTCTCATTTAAGCCTCAACCATTCCATTGGCACTGTGTTTTTTTCTTGTTGAGGTATAACAAATTTTTTTAAAATTTATTTTGAGAGAGGGAAAGTGCACACCCACATGAGCAGTGGAGGGGCGGAGAGAGAGAGAACATCCAAAGCAGGCTGACTGTGCAGGTCAGCAGGGAACCTATTGTGGGGCTTGAATTCACAAACCATGAGATCATGACCTAAGCCGAAATCAAAAGTCAGACACCTAACTGGCTAAGCCAGCCAGGCACGCAAGTTATAACAAATTTTTAATGTTCAGCTTAATGTACTTATAGCTGTGTAACCACCACCCAGATCAAGGGAAACTTCATTTCTACCACACAGAAGTCTCCTTTGTACCGCTTCCCAGACAGTATGCCTCCCTCACAAAGGTAGCCAATATTCTGACCTCTATCACCATAGTTTTCCTTGTTCTTGAACCTTCTGTAAGTAGACTCCTATATTATGTACTCTGTCGTTTCTTGATTCTTTTGTTGAACATGATGTCTGAGAGATTCACCTGTGGGTAGGTACTATTATCAACCTCTAATTTACAGATGTAGAAACAGGAAAAGGGAGGTTCAGTAGCTTGCTTTAAAGTTATGTGACAGAAAAATTCAGGATTTGAATTTAAGAGATCTGACTCCAGAGCTGGCATTCCTATCCACTTTACTAAGAATTAGCTACAAACCTCATGCAACAGAGCATGTTTTGGGTTTATATTTTGTCCAGATCTTTTCTTTGCTGGTATATTGTCATTTAAAACAAGTCTTAGGGAAGCAGTCTTCTTAACTGTAAATAGTACTTTATTTAACTTCCCACTTGATAGAATGGCTATTTTTAGCTCTGCAAAAGATATGACTGTGCTGAAGGTTGAGTGGGTGATCAAATGGAAAATCGTGAGTTGGGAAAGTCATGTGGGATTATCTGGGGGAAGCTCAGGACATGAGGCACATGCAGCAATCCTTTCTAATGTCAGCAGGAAGGGCTTAGAAGTTTTGCACAAACATACGTGGAGTTTTTATATCTTAACCTCTGATGTTCATAGTTTGTGTTCTTTTTTCTTTTTTTAATGTCTCCTTGAACATGTGCCTGCCTCAGTACTAGTCACTAGTTCTGTGAAGGCAGAACATGATGGCAAAGGAAAATGGAGCATATGCCAAACTGCTGATACATAATTCAACTTAAAAGAGAAATGAATACGATTAATACAACTTTTTAAAAACTGGAGTGAGGGTAATTTTAAATTTACTGAAAGGTTGTAATAATACAGAAGACTTCCATAATACCCTTTACCCATCTCTAATTTTTTTCATTTGTCACATTTGCTGTTATGGTCTAATACACACATGTGTATGCGTACATGTATACAGATATACAAAGATATAATTTTTCAGAACCATTTGAAAAAGTGGATTAATATATACCCATTTAGCCCTTAGAATTTCAGAATGTATTTACTAAGCACTGGGTTTTTCTCTGTACAACTACAGTACAATTGTGAAATTTGGAAAATCTAATATTGATAAAATAATTTTAAACTAATGTTCATATTGCATTTCTATCAGTTGCCTAATATCCTCTGTAGCATTTTTCTTTTCCTTTATAGGTATAATCCAGAGTCCTGAATTTTATTTAGTTGTCCTGTCCTTTCAGTTGTCTTTAGAATAATTCCTCAGCTTTTCATAGAATGTCCCTCAATTCAGGCTTCTTTGATGTTTCTCTGTGTGAAAAATGGATTATGTATTTTTGGTAGAAAAATTAGATCAATGATGTGTCCCTCTAGTGTACCACATGGGAAGGTGCATTTTGTTAGCTTATGACATTTGTCACTTATCTAAGGTGCAGTGTCTGCCAGTCTTCATTGCAATGTTATATTTTCCTTTGTAATTAATATTTGTGGGAGAAACTTTGAGATTTTTAAAATAGCATTTTTCTACTTGCACCTCACAGATTTACTATCTGTTGATTAATTTTCCCTGAGTTGATTTTTACTATAATGGTCTCAAAATGGCAAGTTTTTAAAACCTCCATCATTTCCTATATATTTAAAATATTCTGTTGTAAAAATAAATGGCACAGCTTTGTTTATCAGCATGGATACATGATTTCTCACTTAATAATGGGTTATAGTCCATAACTGTTGCATATGCTTAGATTTTCTGAGATTTGGTCTGCAGGAATCTTTCAGCTGGCTTCTGTATCCTTTGACATGTCTCTGATCATTTATTAAGCAGTTCTTCTTTTCTGGCACAGCAAGATATTCTAGGTTCATCTTTTATTTTTTCCCAGACCTGGAATCAACCATTTCTTCATGGGGCTCTGCTTTTGTTTTTAGTGAGGATAGATATTTCAAAATCAAGATCTGGATGCTAGTTGTACTCTTTCATTGTTAGTGGAGTGTCATTGTTTCTAGGTCTCTTCAGTGATGGAGTTAGAAAACCTATGTTTTAGAAGTAGTGGACTCAAAATTATGCCTCCAATTTTAATCCTGCCCCACAGGTTCTTCTTTGGCTTCCCCATAAAAATGCTTTTTTAAAAATTTATTTTGAGAGCATGACTGGGGAAGTGGCAGAGAGAGAGAGGGAGAGAGAGAATCTCAAGCAGGTTCTGCACTGTCAGTGTAGAGCCTAATGTGGGGTGCAAACCCACAAACCAGGAGATCATGATCTGAGCTGAAGCCAGGAGTTGAATGTTCAACTGACTGAGCTGCCCAGGTGCCCCCTATTAAAATACTTTTTAAAATAATTAAAATACTCATTTGCTTAGTCCTATAATATATGCAAAAGTTTCAGGATTGCTATATCCATATTATTAAAAACCTATTAAGAATTCAAGATTAGTATGCTTGTACACATACCTACATACACAAACATTGTATTCAGGTTACTTGGAATGGGGTCTTTCCTACCCATTTCCTCAATAGGTGATTGTTATTCATATGAAATACTATTGTATCCACTTCTCTTTGAATAGAGTTTTTTCCCCATCATGTTCTAATTTTTTCTGAATAAATAAAATACACGATTCAGAAGTCAAAACTATATTAAAAGACGTTCAGAGGTCTGTCACTTTCCTCTAGCCCTCTATGCCATTACTCCTTTCTCCCACTCCTTATAAGTAGTCATTTTCATTAATTTCTGGCTCACCCTTTTAGTGTTTCTTTTTGCCAAGATAAGCAGGGGAAAAAAACATTCCAAGAGTTTGTAGGTCATTCTTGTGCAGGGACTGTGTTAATCTTTTCTATATGGTTCCAATTATAGTATATATGCTAACGTGTGTACTTGATATCCTTTCAGTAGTGGCTAGAAGTCCAAGTAGGTTAGAGTAGGACAGTGTTGTATAGATTCAGACAAGGATAAGGAGGGAGGATTTCATGGTCAGGGGAAGCAGTGATGTAGAGGAGCATGGGCTTTAGAAATACACATGCATGCTTTCAGTCTTAGTCCAACCATTTATTTACTTGGACAAATAATCTTTGGCAAGTCTAAGCTTCTCTGATTCTTCTCTCAAAAGGGAATATTAGCACCTACTTCATAGGGTTGTGTGAGTATAAAGTAATGATATATAAAATCTGATCGTACTCATAACTTAATAGCAATAACAAATCATTATGTAATAGATGAACAGAGAAGTGTATTAGTACTATGTAGTTCTACATTTATGAGGAATAAGAGGGAAGTTCAGAGGTAAGTGCCTGCATCAAGAAACCATTCTCAACTTAACTTTACAGTTCAAGGAACTAGAAAAAGAACGAATGAAACCCCAAATTAGTAGATAGAAGGAAATAACAAAGATTAGAGCAGAAATAAGTGAAATAGAGACTAAAAAGACCATAAATCAATGAAACTAAGAGCTGGTTCTTTGAAAAATAATGGGCAGACCTTTAGCTAGACTCACTAAAAGGACTCAAATAAAATCAGAAAT
Organism: Crocuta crocuta; assembly: GCF_008692635.1. NCBI lineage: Eukaryota > Metazoa > Chordata > Mammalia > Carnivora > Hyaenidae > Crocuta > Crocuta crocuta. The sequence goes on from NW_027531143.1 coordinate 2,040,309, forward strand.
GAGAGAGATGTTACACTGGATGCCATAGCAAGGCAGAGGATAGTGAGAGACTACTATGAACAATTACATCTAACAGATTTACACCCTTTAAGAAATGAGTAAATTCCTAGAAACCTACAGCCTATCAAGACTGATGATGAAATAAAAAATCTGAACAGATGGATTCAGTCTCTTTGCTAGTCATCAGAAACTTCCCAACAACAAAAACCCAGGACCAGATGGCTTCCCTGGTGGATTCTACCAAACCTTCAAAGAGAAGAATTAATCCCAGTCCTTTTCAAACTCTCCCAAAAATGAGAGTGAACTCATCCAAACTCATTTTATGAAGCCAGCATTATCCGGATACAAAAACCAGACAAGAATGCTCCAAGAAAAAGAAAGGCCAGTATTCCTAATAACATAAATGCAAAACTCCTCAACATTAGCAAGTCAAATTCAACAATACATCATGACCAAGTGGGATTTACTTCAGGGATGACTCCACACCCACAAATCAGTGTGATATACCACATTAACAAAATGAAGGATGTAAAAATTTTTATCTCCATAGTTGCAGAAAAAACATTTGAAAGAATTCAGCATCCATTTATGGTAAAAACTCTCAACGAAGCGGGTACAGAGGGAACATACCTCACCATCATAAAGGCCCCGTAGGACAAGCTCACAGCTAACTTCATACTTAGTGGTAAAAAGCTGAAAGTTTTTCCTTTAAGATCAGGAACAAGGCAAGCATGCTCACTCTTGCCACTTCTATTCAACAACAGTATTGGAAATTCTAGCCAGAGCAGTTAGGCCAGCAAAAGAAATAAAAGGCCTCCAAATGGGAGAGGAAAAAGTAAAATGGTCACTGCTTGAAGATGATATAAAACCTTAAAGACTTTATCCAGGAAACTGTTAGAACTACTACAGTAAAGTTGCAGGATACAAAATTAATACACAAAAGTCTTGCATTTTCTATATGTTGATCAGAAAAATTAAAACCATCCCATCTACTATTGTATCACGAAGAATAAAATACCTATGAATAAACTTAACCAAGGGTAAAGACCAATAATTGAAAACTACAAGATGTAAGAAAGACACAAACAACTGGAAAGCTATTTCATGTTCGTGGATTGGAAGAATTAATATTGTTAAAAACTAACCAAAGCAATATTACAGAGTACGTGTGATCCCTATCAAAATTCCAATGGCACTTTTCACAGAAATACAATAAACAGTTCTAAAATTTATATGAACCATAGAAGACCCAGAATAGCTGAAGCAAGGTTGAGAAAGAACAAAGCTGGAGACTTCACATTCCCTAATTTCAAACTATATATTGCAAAGCTCTGGTAATTAAAAAAATGTGGTATTGGCATAGAAACAAACATTGATCAATGGAGCAGAATATAGAGCCCAGAAATAAAGTTCTGCATATATAGTCAATTTATAATAAAGGAGCCAAGAATCTACAATGGAGAAGGGATACTCTTCAGTAAATGATGCTGGGAAAATTGGATAGCCACCTACGAAAGAATGAAATTGGATCATTATCTCTCATCATACACAAATTAGTCCAGAATGATTAAAGACTTGGATTAAAACGTGAAGCCACAAAACTCCTAGAAGAAAATGCAGACAGGAAGCTCTTTGACATAGGCTTTTAGTGATGATTTTTGAACCTGAGAACAAAAGCAAAAGTAAACACGTTGGACTATATCAAACTAAAAAATCTAATTAAAAAATGGGCATTTTCCCAAAGAACACCTACAGATGGCTACCAAGTAGATGAAAAGATGTATGCGTGTGTGTTTTAAAGTTTATTTTGGGAGATCACATGTAGGAGCAGGGGAGCAACAGACCGGTAGGGGAGAGAGAATCCCAAGCATACTCTACACTGCCAGCATGGAGCCTGGCAGGGTGGCTGAACCCACGAACTGCAAGTTCATGACCTGAACTGAAACCAAGAGTTGGATGCTTAACTGATTGAGCCACCCAGGGGCCCCCATGAAAAGATGCTCTATATTATTAATCATCAGGGAAAGGCAAATTAAAACCACAATGAGATACCACCCCTACCTGTTAGAATGGCTATTACCAAAAAGACTAGAAATAACAAATGTTGATGAGGATGGGAAAATTAGGGAACCCTTGTACACTGTTGATAGGAATGTAATGTGCAGCCACTATGGGGAGCAATATGGAGTTTTCTCAAAAAATTAAAAATAGAACTACCATACAATTCAGCAATTCCACTTCTGGGTATTAATCTGAAGAAAATGAAAGCACTAATTTGGAAAGATAAATACACCATGCATTTGTGTATGATATTCATTGAAGCATTATTTACAATAGTCAAGATACAGAAGCAGCCTAAGTGTCCATCAGTTGATGAATGGATAAAGATGTATGTGTATATACACACAATGGAGCATTAATATTAGCTGTATAAAAGAATTAAATCTTGCCATTTTTGGTAATATAGATGGACCTCAAGAGCATTATGCAAAGGGAAATGTCAGAGACCTTTACTGTAGGATCTATGTGGAATCTAAAAACATGTCATTGTTTTTAAAAAATTTGAAGTATGGCATGGTTTTCGCAGATAAAACTTTTCGGGTTAAAAGACAACAGACTTAGGGGGATCTGGGTGGCTCAGTCGATTAAGCGTCTGACTTCGGCTCAGGTCATGATCTCATGGTTTGTTTCGTGGGTTTGAGCCCTGCATCGATCGGGCTCTATGCTGACAGCTAGCTCACAGCTTGGAGCCTCCTTCAGATTCTGTATCTCCCTCTCTCTCTGACCCTCCCTTACTCATGCGCGCTCGCTCGCTCTCGCTCTCTCTCTCTCTCGGAAGTAAATAACACGTTAAAAAAAAGACAACAGACTTAAACATTTGTGATTTTAGTATCCAAGAGTCGATTTCCCAGAACCAGAGCATATAAGTAACCTTATCAGAAAATTCAGAGTATACTTAAAACCAGAAATTCCTAGAATAGTTTAGGACTGGTTGTCAAGTACTTATACAAAGGGACAGATGCTAAATATTTCAGGCTTTGTCATAATTTAGAGTCATGCAGTCTGTGGGTACAACCTCTGTTCGAATCTCAGTTCTGTCCATTGTGTTCTTTTGATCAAGCCATATAATGATTGTATCTTGTTTTTTAATGGAATGAGACTTGTTGTGAGGACCAAATGAAATAACTATAATTCCTATGAATGTTACCTTATTACGAGAATGGCTTGAGGAGGATTAGCAGCACAGATCTCAGAGTCACTGACCATATGGCAGCAGGGCATGCAGTTCAAACAACCTTGAATCTGATACCTAAGGCTTTGAGGAGGGAGGGATACCACCCTAGATAGAGTTCTGGTATCTGTGATGAGCAGAGTTCTGTAAGTATATGCAGTGAAATAATGGAGGATACTCTAATAATTCTCCTAAGTGGTTAGGATCCTCTGAGTTGAATAATGTTGTAAATCCCATCTTTTAAAAAATTGTCTTCTATTCTTCTTAGGTGAGACAAAGTTTTAAGTGTTACAGAGAAGGATATTAAGTGACTCAGTAAATGTAAGCATAGAATTAATACCTTTTTTCCATCTTTTGTGTTCAAGTAGCATTTTTAGCAAGATTATTAATCTCTATCATGTTATAATATTCTTACAACATATATTCCAGAAACTTGTCTCACTTGCTACCTCATTCTTTAGCCCACAACATCTGTAATCCACGTCTTCCACTTTGCTTCTGTATCTGATTCTCCTAATGGTGTTCAAGTTACTTACATTGATTTTTCTGTCTCTTCATCTCAGATCCTTATCTGCTGCTCCTGATTATTACCTATGCTTTGACTTTTTTCTTGTCCACCTGGATTCTCAGCTTGCTACTTTCTCTGACTTCTGGTAACTGCCTTTCCCCCTTCTGTCTGGACACTGTTCTAGTGACTTCTGTGACTACTCACGGGCCCAAGACAGTCAAGATTTTTGTTCTGCTTACCTTTAGTTTGCTGGTAAGATTTATACATGTCTGTTAAGTTTTTCATTTAATTAATTTTGTAATGCTTATTTTTAATTGTTGCAAATCTTAAAAATATGTGGTAGGACACTGAAATTTGTGTGGTGTTGATCAAAGGAAAAAAATAGGTTCAGAAGGTATTAAGAGATAAATTAGAATCAAATAAAGGAAATAAAAGTTATATATAGATTTTCACACTCTCTAATGTCAAGAATGGATAGATAACAGGATATTTAATAACTTTTTCTTTGTGTCTTTAAACTCTAGCTTTAAAAAAAAATGTTGTTTGTTTTTCTGTGACCCCTTGGAAACTCTGCTTGTATTGAGTGGTGTGCTGTGGTTACTCTTAATTCTGTTAACTTGTAATGACACTCTAATAAAACAGTGTCAGTCAGGTTGTAAATTTCTCTTTTCTTTAATAATTGACTATTAGTAATGATTAATGAGCTCTGAATTGGTATTATTTCATTTGCATAAAGCATATTAATAGTTACTATTATAATAAATATAGCAATGTTCTTAAAGTTTGGGGGTGAAAAAGAAACCTATTTTGAGTTTTGGTATATAGTAATGAAACTTAAAAATGCCCAGCCCTCCCAGGTTAGCCTTTTACAATTTTCTTTTTTCTAATGATAATTCTGGAGATGGCTGGGATACATGAGATCAGTTTTTCTCCTGACTCTTAGATACAGTGATCATACTGCTAATTCAGAAGATGTTATTCCTCTACCTGGGAAGAGTAATGAATGCATATGCTTTTACTGCACATAATAGCAGCCCCTAATATTTCTATCCTATCACTCCCCACCCCCATGAAGGATTTAGTTTTTTACATTTTTAAGTGTTTATTTAATTTTGATAGAGAAAGAGTGCAAGTGGGGCAGGGGTAGAGAGAATGGGACGGAGGACCTGAAACGGGCTCTGTGCTGAGAGCAGCAAGCTGAATGTGGGGCCTGAACTCATGAACTGTGAAATCATGACCTGAGCTGAAGTTAGACGCTCAACCAACTGAGCCACCCCAGTGTTCCACCCGCATGAGGTATTTGTGACTCTTTGGGCAGACCATGGGCTTCATTTTGCCCAGTTTCTTACTACTATGGAAATACTTGAACTTTGCAGGGCTGTTACCTGTGCAGAGTTTTGTGGGGCTCTTATTCCTGAAATCCTTTTAGAAAATCTTTGAGCTGTCTTAGGGAGTTTGAGGTCTCATTTTGAGACTCTGTAGATTTATTGTATAGAAGTAAGATACAGTTAAGAAAGGCCAATTTGAAGTTTTCCTATAGGTCCTACAGTCTCCTCATGTAAAATATATAAATGAAAAGTGGTAGTATAAAATCATTCTGGCTCCCCAAATGGTAATCCCTCCTCTGTCTTATTACCAATGTGCTTAGTTAAGATTGTACCGATTCTTGAATCATTACATTTGTTACTAAGGTTTAAAATATGTAGCCAGTAGAAAAAGCTTAAGCTCTATTCTCATGTAATGAGCTTCATGTTGAAATGAATCAACAATCATTTCTGGAGGGACTTTCCCATGTAGTATTGTGTTAGACACAGGGCATATAATGGTGAATAACACCATCTCTGTCTCCAAGGATATTACAGTTCAGTAATGGAGACTGAGAGGTAAATCAACAATTGCACTATAGTATGTTGAACTGGCAAATTACTTGATCTTCCCAAGCTTCAATTTTTTGATCTATGGTATGAGACTCTCTCATAAAGGTTGTTGAAATTAAATGAGATGGCAAATGTAAAGTGCTTAGTTTAGAGCTCAGCATATATAGCAACACCTACTATAGAAGCAGGAGAGTGACCCCTTAACCATTCTTAGGGGGAGTAGCCCAGGGGATATGAGAAGCTTCTTCGAAGAGGTGTGATGACTATGGAGCAGAATTCTGAATGAGTTATGATGGTTGTGCTTTGTTGCCTGTTTTTTTTTTTAATCTTTAACTGAACATTAAGCTGCATTGTTGATGTGTCTATATATATATATATAATGTCTTGGGGGCATTAAAAGGAATGTTATACAGTTCCATTTTGTATTAAGTGTCGTCCTTAATTTTCTTTCTTTCAGAGAATTAAAGATGGTAGCCTCATTGACTCCGTTAAAACAGTCTGTGTGGGGGATCATATTGAATCCATAAATGGGGAAGATGTCGTTGGGTGGCGTCACTATGATGTTGCTAAAAAGTTAAAGGAATTAAAAAAAGATGAACCTTTTACCTTGAAGTTAATAGAACCTAAGAAGGCATTTGGTAAGTTGGGTGTGTGTGTATATATATGTGTGTGAAGTGTTCCTTTCCCTGACTTGTCTTTCTAAGGGTAATGAGTACTGAGATTTGGTGCCATGTGATTTAGTATATCCATTACGGATATAGAGAAGAGAGCACTACTTACAAGGGAAACAGCTATTCAAGGAGGAAAAAATTGCTTAAAAGGACATTTTCTGAAAGACCTTTGGAGTTACAAAGTCTAATGTCTAGTGACTTTGTGGCTGTTCCAAACTCCAAGAACAGCACATTGTAATACATTCATCTTGCTGAGCAGTAAAATTTTTGATTGAGCTCTCTAACATAATTGTTGTTTGTGGACTTGAACAGCAAAAACTTTAGATACAGAATTGGCATTTAAAATAGTTATCTAGTCTATTTTAAAGACTTCCTTCAATATTTTTTCTCCATTAGCATTTTGAATTTGGCAACATGGGATGGTATGAAATTACTTCCACTTTGGTGTGACATCTGTACTTGCTTGGTTTTAGCCATGGCAGCTGTGTTCCAACTGTTCAAACCCCCAGGGCCATCTCATCTACAGGAAAATGTGCCAGCTTCTCTCTGACTACCCAGCACTATTTTAATAAGCCAAATGACGGCCTGGTGTTCATCAGTGTCGAAATGTCTTCAGTGAAATCATTCTAGGCTGCCCTTACTCATCCATGACCCCACCCAGCTTCTGTTTTTTCCTTTGCTCACAGAACATAAATATTCCTTATATTTTGACTCTAATGGATATTTTCTCAGGGCAGTAAATGACAACGATGGGAGAATGCAGTGGGTCTGGGGAATTACATTTCCCCTCCCTTAAGCAAGTAAGCGACAGATACTAGCCATATGGAAATGGAAATTCTTCTTTGCTTCCAAGCAATTCTGTGCCATTTAATGGAAATACAGTGTAGATTATATTACTTGTGGGAGAGGGAATTAAACAGAAGATGTAAGAAAAGGATGCCTTGCACTGAGCAATGTATAGAATTGTTGAATCACTATATTGTACACCTGAAACTAATATAACACTGTATGTTAACTATACTGGGATTAGAATAAAAAACTAAAAAAAAAAAAAACCACTGGGGATGGGGGAAAGAATCTCTTATTCCAGTGCTGCTCCTAGAAGGACCATTCTAGGAGACTACACTATCAATACTGTGATTCTGCAGGGTGTGCAACCCAGTTTCTGAGCACCCTTGTCACAGAGGAATGTGGGCAAACTCCGGTTTCTATCCAGCAGCTCCTTTTGAAGTGACTTTGTTTGCTAAGCAACTCCCCAAGTATCATAACCTATAAACTGATGGGATGTAAGCTGTTTGGGATATTTGATTTAGACTCTTCGTAAATCAGTCCTTCACTTAGTACAACTTAAGGGATATAATTTCTTTACACTTAATCTCTAGCACATAATCTATTTTTCAGAATTAATCTTTTTCTATTTTTACCTATTGTCTGCATCGAAAACTTGTGGTCCCTGTTACTTTGTAGAAGGTTGCTGATATACCTTAACTTGGATGCTTGGTTGGTATTAGTCTTGGATGTTACAGAGGTCATTGTATTTAGCTATTACTGCTCCATGATTAGGTTTTTCCCCTTCAATACTGGAGACACATATATAGATGGTTAAACTTCTGCACTGCCTTATATGCCTGGCTACTGTTGAACCTGTCGCTATTGCTCCTATGAATTCCATGTACACATATGAGAAGACACTGGGTAAGATTTTCCTAATGGGGTATATTATTTCAGTATCCCAAGTTCTGGTGCTATGGGTTAGGATATGTAGAAATTGAGTTTGGAGCAATGATAGGTTTTTATTTTCCAAAGTTACTGTTATTTAAGTCCAAACTCAATCTGCTGGTCTATATGCATTATCTCCTCTGGGTTGATACTTGACTTTGGGCAATAGCCTGGGGATTTCTCTCTCAGAAACAGGCCTTGCTGCTCTATCCTTCAGCATTTAATTTTGCTGCTTTTTGCCTCTGGGTTAAAGGCAGTACTAGTTTGTTTCTCATTCTTTTGAGTTTATCCCAGTGCTTGGTGCTTTTCCCGGAAGGGAGTATACATCAAGAAGTACTTGGGGGATCTAGTTTCCCCCAGTTCTCTTGGTTCTAATCTTATTTTTTGCTGTTTCCTTCTTTCCTATGTCTTCTAGCATTGTCGTTGATGGATTGGTTCAAATTCATTGTCCTTCATGATTATCTGACTCTATTGTCTTGGATTCCTACAGGAGAAAAGGCCAATGTAGGTGAGGCAGAATGTTCTCATCTCTGATCAGATAGGCCATCTAGGCTGAAGTGAAGTCATTCCTAGGATTTTACTGAAAGCTGTCGAAATAGACCATACACTCTAGTATTTTGACGTTTCCCTACCAAGTTCACTAAAGATTTAGCCTGGGGAGGCATGTGGACTATGGAGGAGTGTATTTGGCTGCCTTGCAATGGTGTAATAAAGATGATGAACACAACTTTCAGCCATAGATAGGGGAATCCTTACTCCCATTTTCATAGGTTAGGTCCACCACATCCCACTTCTGGGGGCCATTATATGTGCCAAGATTCTTTGAGAGCTACAGAATAAACACTTGTCTAGTTATCAAAAAGTCTTTTTATTTATTTTTTTAGAAGACTATCAGGTAGGTCTCAGAAACAGACTGTGTCAGTCAAGCCTTGGGAAGGTCAGGAGCTAAGGCCATTTCAGGGATGTTTGAACCAGGCACCTTTCATGGCCCTGGCTTCATTAAGTCCCTCCAGGTATTTCCTATCTTCATGTTTCTCCACTCAGGATTCAGATTCCTCAGAGAGGGAGGGGAACTGATTGGGTAATGTTCCATCTTGATAGTGGGGAAGGCAGTCTGCATGATCAATAGGCCCAGCAAAATCATGCAGGACAGTGAAGGAGAAATTTCCTTTTGGGTAGGAAAAAGTAGCAGATGTTCATTTTACCATTTCTCCGAAGCTATTACCTTGTTTAGTGCAATATGTTGGTTTTCTCTTGACTTTGATAATCTCTACACCCAACATGAGGCTCCGTCAAACTTACAATCCTGAGATCAGGAGTCTCATGCTTTACCAACTGAGCCAGCCAGGCACCCTTTATCACCCTTTCTTTTAGGGAAAGAATAAAAGCGACATTCTTCTTAGTGCTGGTCACCAGATTTGGAAAGGAAAACAGTCTAGATTTGGACTGTACTTCTGAGAAGGTCTTTCATTTATGGTCACCCATAAGAATCTGCCATGTTCTGGATAATCCCTTAGGCACAGAGGATACTAAGAAGACTCTAGTTCTATGCCTTTTGAAGAGCTCACAGTCTAGCAGGAGGCCGTTATTCTCTGAATTGTGTGCCCTGAAATTCATGTGTTGAAATCCTAATCTCCACTACTTCAGAATGTGATTATATTTGAAGAAAAGGTCTTTAAGAAGGTAATTAAGTTAATGAGATCATTAGAGTGGGCTCTGATCCAATATGACTGGTATAAGAAGAGGAAATTTGGACACACATACCCATAGTGAGAGAATGCCATGTGACCATGAAGATCTCTCAGAGAGTGGTCTTAGAAGAAAACGACCTTGGTGTTGGCTTGATCTCAGACTTCTCCAAAACTGAGAAAATTATTTCTTATGTTTAAGATAGGTGGTCTTTTGTGGCTGCCCTAGGAAACTAACTAAGAAGCCAATAGGCATAAATAAATCATGGTGCAAATTCTTTGATTATGGCAGTATGGGCTTCCTAATAATCTAGAAGGTATTGGTGGGGTATCTTAGCTGTCTTTTGGCCTTGAGTAGATGGCAAGAACATCCTGATGTTTTCATTCAATAGATATTTGAGCAGTTAGTACATGCTGGTCTTAGAAAATTAATTGCTGGGATAATAGTTTCTTGAGAGTCCACTGTATTGCCTGCTTGGTCTGTTAGTGAATAAGATCTAATTCTTGCCTTCAAGAAACTCAGATCTAGTGGGAAGAGATGGCTATGAAAAGAAAGAAATCCAATATAGAGTGTTAGAGGTGCTAACATGTAATGGAGGCATAAAAGTGGGAGAAATCAAGTCTATCTAAGAGTTCAGGGAAAGCTTCCTAGAGAAAGGATTTGAGCTGAATCTTAAAAGAAGTGTGCTCAGTGAACAAATTAGGGGAAGCGGTCCCAGGGAGTAAGAATACAATAAGCAGGGGTGTAGAGGTATGGAGCAGTATCCTGTGTTTGGGAATACCATGTATGTCAGTATGGTTGCCGTAGAGGGTATAGGTGGTTGTGTGGCAAGAGAATGAAGCTCAAGGGTCAGTAGAGACCAAATAAGACCCTTGTATATGAAGATAAAGAGTGGGCAATGAAGGGGCTTAAGCAAGGGAGTGACATGATGAGACTTGGCTTTTAGACAGTTTGGGGACTGTGTCAAATGAGGGAAGGTAGTTCATGAGAAAGTGGTCAACGAAAGCCATGAAGATTCTATTATGTAAGTTGCAGAGAGAGAAGGTGAAATCCTGAATTAAGGTAGTGCCAGTAGGTATGGAGATGAGAAACAGTTCTAAGGAATAGACAGTGGTGTGCTTGAGTTATTTGTGCACATCTCTTTCAAACTCCATGTTTAGTGACCTCATTTACATCACAGACACAGACAAGTGCTGCAAGTCAAGACTTTTTTTTTTTTTTTAGCCTGGATAGCTGATGGTTAAACACTTACCTGTGTACCAGTGAATATTAAGAAGGTAGAATTGGCAGCTCATTGGAGAGGTAAAAGATACTGCAAATGATGACCCAAAGATTTGTGAGTTGGGTGAGGGATTGAATGTAGTGTCACTCTTTAAGATGAGAAAAACTGGAAGAGAAGCAGATTTGAGAGAGAAGATAGGGAAGAGACACTGTACGTACAGTATAATTTTGGGCAAGGGGAATTTGAAACCTGTGGGAGAATTTACTTGAAAGTGTGTAAAAGGTAGACAGGTGTTGAGAACTGGAGCCTAGGGAATGGGATTTAGGAATAATTTCAAGTTGTGGAAATCCCATCACTCAGAATAGTAAGAGAAAAAGACCAAACCTAGAGCTGCGGGGGAAGCTCAGCCTTTCTGGAGTAGAGAGAAGAGGAGCCAGCACAGTGAAGAATGGCCAGACCTGGAGGAGACAGCTTTAGGATGGCCTTTTCCCCAGCACTCGAGAGCCCAGTACTTGTCCCAAGAGCAGATGCTCCACTGCAGCTTTTCCTGAGTTGGCGGTGGGTGCTCTGAAGGAGAAATAAAGGTTGTTTTAAGACCCTCAAATTCTCCTGTGTTGATCAGAGTTTAAATCACTGTTCTTCATCCAGTGGATCTCTACCAACATGTTTAAAACACAAAGTCGATGGCTCAGTCGGTTAAGCGTCTGACTTTGGCTCAGGTCATGATCTCATGGTTTGTGAGTTTGAGTCCAGCATGGGGATCTCTGCTGTTAGGGTAGAGCCCACTTAGGATTCTCTGTCCTCTTCCTTGTGCCCCTCCCCCTCTCATTTTCAGTCTCTGTGTGTCTCTCTCTCAACGGTAATCATAAAAAAACACACACAAAGTAGAATAGAATTGGAAACTTCATAGTGCTTTATGCTTTGTAAGGGTAGGTTACGCTGTACATGTCAGTTACATCATTTTTGTATATTTGTGTTATTTATATAGATGTGTTATGATACGTGTATTTCTCCCTCTGGATCATATCAAAAAATAAAAAAAAGGAAGCCACTGATTTAAATGATTCCCTTGTTAAAAGTTTGTAATTTACGAAATCTTTCCCATACCTAACATGGTTTCTCCTGGTCAGCTGCTTTCTGATCCAAATTTTTCTCCTTCTAGCCATGAGTTGATGGCAGCCTTCCCAGTCCTTATCAAGTATCGGGTGGAATGTCGCTAGTGATATTTTTTTTAGGGCATGGCTCACTTCCTTTCCCTTTTTGCCAATGAAAAGGAACATGTCTCCACAATGATCTCAACCCTGGAGGGTTTGCCCTTGTAAACCTAGACTTTCCCAAGGCTATGAAAACCCACTCTTACTTTTAGCTGGCTCTAAGACCAGACTAGTTCAACTGGTTTGTTTCCTGTGCGGCCTTTTTAACTGCAGAGAAATAACTGTTAAATCTCTGAAACTTTTGTTGTTTTACTTGGATGAGTGAGTCTCTTATTTATCCCAGAGAAGGTCTTTAATTTGTAATTGTTGCCCTTTATGGAAAGATGTTTGTGGAAGAAGGCCTGAAGTGTTTCTGTAAATTGTTTTCAAAATCAGAAAAGGAGTTAAAAGGAAAAAGTTTACCTCCTAAATCATTTGCTTTCGGGTTAGATTTTGTAACAGATCTCTGGGCTATGTCTTCTTTTAGAGGCTTCATTTCTGTGCTATGTGTCTATCAGAATAGGATGTTCAGTATGTGAAGTACGTCTGAGTCCTTTGAGTCATTCACAGCTGGAAAACTCGGACCTCATCATTGTGATTCAGCTTCATTGATGTACTCATTTTCAAAGACTAAGTCTATTTGATATTAAGACAGAAACTTTGGCTTTTGAGTTTTAGATGACTTTTTATATAGAAAGTATTTAAGTGTTTGAAATGTCTATTTTTTCATGCTATTTCTAGTAAAAAATGTCTCAAACAACAAATGCTTTTGGTGCCTTTTCATGTATACTGAATCTACAAAACGTACTGGGGAATATGGTAAAAGTCACTAAAGAAAAAGTACAAATAGTTACGTATATAGGCTGTCACATTTGGCCTGTGGGATCATGTGGCATTGGATGGATTAAACTTTGTGACTTGGTTTCATCATACAAAAAGTGAAAATGATAATAATGTTTATCATATCAGGCCACTCTGAGGATTAAATGGTTAAACACATGAAAAAAGAACAGAACAATCCCTGACATCTAATAAGTATTCAATAGAAGTTTTCTTACTATTATTATGAAGGTGGAACCTCTCTGTAAGGAGTAATTTTAGCAATAAGACAAACACACATGAAACTTGAAAAGTAATGCAGGCAAGTTGGTGATTAGCTGGTTATTTGTTGGTCAGATCTTCCAATTCTCTGGCAGATTTCCAGGTCTTGGAAAGACCAATGATGGTATCATATCTAGTGGCTGCCTGCCATTCACTTTTCTTTCTTTTTTTTTTTTTTTAACTTTTTAAATGTTTTATTTATTTTTGAGACAGAGCATGAGTGGGGGAGGGGCAGAGAGAGGGGGAGACACAGAATCGGAAGCAGGCTCCAGGCTCTGAGCTGTCAGCACAGAGCCTGATGCAGGGCTTGAACTCCTGAACTAACTGTGAGATCATGACCTGAGCTGAAGTTGGTGCTTAACCAACTCAGCCACCCAGGAGCCCCTGCCATTCAATTTTCTAAGTACTTTCTATGTAGGAAATTACTTATCCTTTCAACCATGCTAAAAGATTAAGCAGTTTTCCAAGGTTTTAGCCTAATGAGTGATGGAGGCAGCCTTTCTAACCCATGTAGTGAGCCTTCAGAGCCAGCTTTCTTTTAAATGTTTGTTTTGTTTTGTTTTGTTTCTAGGAGAGAGAGAGAGACAGCGTGAGCAGGGGAGGGGTCAGAGAGAGAGGGAGTCACAGACTATGAAACAGGCTCCAGGCTCTGAGCTGGCAGTCAGCACAGAGCCCGACGCGGGGCTCGAACCCACGAACCGCGAGATCATGACCTAAGCGAAAGTCGGACGCTTAACCGACTAAGCCACCCAGGCACCCCAGAGCCAGCTTTCTAACAACTGTTGTGGATAAGTCCATATGTTTGCTGTCCAATTTATAGAAGGAGGCAGATACATTAAGAATCAAGTCATTCTATTAACAGTAAGTTACCATTTATTGAAGGCTTATAAGAAGCATTAAAGATCAATAGACTGAGACAAAGTGATTGGGTTTAATTCCTACCTATGCTGCTTGTTATCTATGTGATTTTGGACCATGTACTCCCTACGTTCCTGTTTACTTCTCGATAAAGTGTTTTGAGGATTAAATAAGTTAATATATGTAAAGTACTTAGAACAGTGCTTGGCACATAGTGCTGCATAAATGTAAGTCACTACTAATAGGACTACTATTATGGCCTGATTTAATCCTCATGCCATTCCTGAAAGGATTTTTCAGATAAGTAAACTGAGACTTTGGGCAGTTAAATACCTTGCTAAAGTTACCCAGTGGTGGACAGGAAGTGCAAGTACAGTACTTCATTCCTGTTTGCTCCTGAGGGTTATATTCTTAACACTGGATGTTACTGCCCCTCTAGAAGAAAACACAAGCCAGAGTATGTGCTAGAACACAAATTTAAAGTGCAGTTCGGCTGAGAGCTGACTTGTCCCTGACTGGGAAGGGTTTTAAAGCTTAGAGAGTGATGGGGGCTGGGAGAAATGGTAAGATTGGAAAGGAACTTCCCCAAAGAGAAAACCATGGTTTTGGGTAGGTTCCACCAGTATCAGGGACTTGTGTCCTATTCTCATGTAACTCCCCATAAGAGGTGACAGGATGCCTGATAGAGTTGCATAGAATATTAGAGACTTAAGGACTGTGGCCTTGTGGGGGCTTGGTTGAGCATCCGAATTTGGCTCGGATCATGATCTTGTGGTTGGTGAATTCAAGCCCTGCATTGGGCTTGGTACTGTTAGCAGAGAGCCTGCTTCAATTCCTCTGTTCCCCTCTCTGTCCTTTCCCCATTTGCGTGCTTGCTCTCTCAAGAAAAAAACCAAAAACAAAACTGTGGCCTTGCAGCCTTGAGATGAAGGATGTCCTGTGTCCTATGTCCTGGACTTGGGCTGCAAGTGGACACACTGACTTGGGCATAGAGTTTCAGACTGTAGGGTTTGTGTTCACGGTTCTCAACACTGAAGAGCCTGGGCTTGTAGGAACTGCAGCAAATCAGGCTGCAGAAGCAGTTCTGGGCCATTATAAGAAGAGCTCCAAAAACTAGGGAATCTGAGCTTGTTTTGGGGGGAAAAAGGGAGTCATTTAGGTATTAGAACTAAAGAATGACATGAAATAGATTTTGGGAAATTAAGCCTGGAAGAACAATGTGGCTGTTTTTCATAGAGGAGAAGCTGGAGGGGGCTGCGGCAGCAGTCCAGGAGTAAATAGGGTTGGGATTAGGGGTGCCAGTAGGAATTTGAAGGAGAAAAAAAAGCCTGAGGAATATTGCCAAGGCAGACATGGCAGTTAGGAGGTGGATTGATGCTGCTTTGTTAAGGGAGACGAGGGAAGAGAAGAGAAAGTTCCATAGTAGCAAATGTCACTCCCAAGATGTCTAGCCTCAGAGCCTGTGTAATAAGAGTGATGATTGGAAATGAGGCACTTTGGATGCAGAAATCATTTGGGGGGAAGTTAGGGAGAGATGTTCGGTTTCAGAAATTTTGCATTTTTTCTGACAGTAGCACTCTCTTTTATGTTTGTTGTTTTTTTTCCTTGGCAAAGGTCTAAGGTCTTCACCATGATAAATTTAGGGGGTAGAATATGCCACTTAATCATCTTTTTATGTCACAGAATTTGTTCTGCCCTTTTATTTATCTAGATGTTGGTTTGGCATTTGCCACAAAGATACTATGGGAGAAGATAAATGAAGAGCCAAAGTCTCTTTTGTGGGGTGTGGCAGATGTGTTGAATACTGAATGTAACTGATAAATGAGTTTTCAGTGTCAAGACTCAGTTGGATAAAGACCCAAGCTAAAAACACCCTCTTTTCCTATCATAGTTGTAAACTCTCCTTAAAAGAAAATTTATTAAATGCTGACATTTTAAATTGAGAAACGTGAAATTATGATGTTTCAGGAGCACTTGGAATTAATAACCATGAATAGGAGGCAGATAATAGTTTTCAACTGTTCTTAAGCTTAGTCATAGCACTGTAGGAGGAAAGGGGTAAAAATGCTAGAATGTAACTGGCTGCTTTAATATGGCTGAACAGTATGAATATAATGTAACTTTTTAGAGTGGTGCCTGGATGGCTCAGTCGGTTAAGCATCTGACTCTTGGTTTTGGCTTAGGTCAGGATCTCTCGGTTCGTGAGTTTGAGTCCTGCATCGTGCTCTGTGCTGTCAGCTTGGGATTCTCTCCCTGTATCGCTGCTTCTTCCCTGCTCTCTCTCTCACTCTGTCTCAGAATAAATAAACTTAAAATTTTTTAATAAAAAATGTAACTTATTAGAAAAACAACAATTATACCAATAATACATATTCTGCCAGAGTATTTTTACAATGGGAGTTGTCATATAATTATAGGAAAATGGATCTAACACATTGTGCCCAAAATTGTGGTAAGAGTATGTTTTCAGAAAAAGTTAAGGAGATTATTTCTTTTGTGTATGGAAAATGATTAATGATCTATTAAGCGAAAAGGCAGACTACAAAACAATGTGTGGTAATATCCCACTTCTGCAAAACTATCTTCTTTTTTTAAATGTTTATTTATTTTGAGAGGAAGAGAGTGAGCTGGGGAGGGGCAGAGAGAGAGAGGGAGAGAGAGAATTCCAAGCAGCCTCCATGCAGTCAGCACAGTCTGCTGTGGGCTCTGCGTGAGATCATGACTTGAGCTGAAATCAAGAGTTGGAAGCTCAGCTGACTGAGCCACCCAGGGGACCCTGTAAAAACTAAGAAAAATGACTTACAGCATATGTATATTTAAGCTTTACAATGTTTTAGGTAGTGAGTTTGAGTGACTTCTTCAGGCGTCTTGTGTTTTTTTGCATTTTTAATATAAAATGAATATACTAACTTTTATAACCAGAAAACAATTATTTGGAAAAAGAAGCTAGCATTTCTAGGCTAGGAATTAGAGAAACTCAATGGTTCTGTGTTAGAAATGTAGAATATTCTATTGTATCAATTCTTTACATTGTTAAGATTGTTTTTATAACTACTTTTCATACCTTTTTAAAGGTTAGTAGAAAAATATATAGTAAAGCAATAATAAAAAAATAATAAAAGTGAAGAATACCTCTTGATTTTTTTAATTCTCTGATAAAATCATGCTATGGAATAAGTTTAAAAGGGTAAAAATATTTTAGCCAGGACTTAAATTTTCCCCTCCTATTGGAATCCAGAGGTTTGTAATCTTTTTTGTAACACAGTCCCCTCTGTATACAAGCTACAAACCTTCTTCACCGAGGAGTATAGTAACTTTTGCCTATAACTTCAAGGAGTTCTAAAAATAGGGCTGAGTTTTTCTCAAATGACGTCTTTTTATTTTGAGAGAAAGAGGGCACAAGTGAGTGAGAGGCAGAGAGAGAGAGAGAGAAAGAGAGAGAGAAAAGCAGGGCTCACCTGGGGCTTGAGCAGGTCTCAAACTCGCAAATTATGAGATCATGACCTGAGCCAAAGTCAGGTGCTTAACGACAGAACCATCCAGGTGCCCTCAAATGACATATTAACTAAAGAATAAGATTTGGGTTACAATTACTCCATTTCCCACACTTATCATGCACTGTACAGTCTCATCAAAGGAACAGTTAAGAGCATGTGTGTGTGTGTGTGAGTGTGTGTGTGTAATGATGTTCAGGTGTTGGCAGCTATTTTGATCCAACAGACAATGATGCCTTGTGCATGTGGCATCCACTTGTAGTTTTTAAACTTTTTGTTTATTAGAGAATGAGCACAAGCTGGGGAAGAGGCGCAGAGGGTGAGAGCGAGAATCCCAAGGAGGCTCCATGCTCTGTGCAGAGCCTGATGTAGGGCTTGATCCCATGACCCTGGGATCATGAACTGAGCTGAAATCAAGAGTTGATGCTCCCAGCTGAGCCATCCAGGTGCCCGAACTTGTCTTTTATTTTTATGTGCCCCAGCACCCTACCAGCTGAATTTAAAAAACAAAACAAAAACTCATGGCTGTTCTAAAGGAGTCTGAGAAATGTTGGTGAGAGGAAGGGCAGGTGGGAAAAGGGAATGTACAGTTAAACTTTTATATTTTGGGACACGAGCTAGATTTTATGTCAGCTGTTCTGAGAAGTATGTCTGCATGCATGTGAGCGTTAGGGGTGGGAGTAGGCTAGGGAGCACTTGAGCTGTTTATAGACAGGTCCGTTTGGGTATGAGCATTGGAAGGCCTTTTTAGAAATTACTTCACTGCTTAGACAAAAGTCTGCATTGTGAGATGTCTCTCAGTTGGAAACAGTGGAAAACCTTACCAGACTGGCTCGTGCAGAAAAGGGCATCTTATAAATCAACTGTCCATGAGTGGCGCTGGCATTAGCAAAGCTCTGTGTAGGGGCTGTACAATGTGATCAGGACCCAGTTTCTTGCTCTTTCTTCTCTGCTGCCCGAGGCATCAGCTTCATTATTCCTATATTGTGTTAAAGTTCGTTCCACATTCTGTCCCAAGATGAAGGTCAGCAACCATTGGGACTCTGTGCTTCCTTATTCATGCAGAACAGAAAAGGAGAGTGTCCTTGTCTCAGAATTTCTAGCAAAAGTCTTTAGATTTGTTCTGCCTTAACTGACTTTAGTCACATGACCATCTCTGAAATAGTCACTTGTGATGAAGGGAATCTGATAGATTGGCCCATCCCTGAATCTGAGAGCAGTCAGCTTCCCCTGAACCACAGTGCCCCTCAAATGATCACTGGGTACTGAGAAGGTAACTGATGGAATGGATACTGGAGGGCCTCCACTTCTGAGAGCCTCCATGAGGGACTGGGTTTGAATTCAGCCACTGTGGAGAATCTGAGTAGAACAATGGGAAGGTCATGTGTTATTTCCATGCTCCTGTAAATTGAAGGGGGAAAATCATAGTTTTATGGAAAAGATTAAGTAGAATAAAAAAGAGACCTGTATCTGAAGTAACAATTCTCTGCACAGTGTCAGAAAACCAATGCAAGTGTTTCTGACCGGGAAGGAGTTCTGGAAAGAGATTTCTTCTCCCCAGGTTGAAATGTACCAGCAGAAACCTTCTATGATACAAGCCAGGCCACTGGGCTGACCAAATATTATATATTAGCTGTGTGCTTAAAACAACACCATATTTAGGTGGTGGTCTTTTATGGATGAGGACTTATACCTCAAGTTCACACAATCTGTGAACAGAAGAGCTGGGGTTTGAACTCAGGTTTTCTGATTCTGAACTCTGTCTTGTTCACTGAATGAGTGTTAGATGTAGCTCCTGTTGACATGCTGGCACCGGCCCTCCTTATGAAAGTGATGGTCCGTATTGTAGGCCAAGTAGGGCCTTTGTGGGGCCAGACCAGGACTTGTTCTGCAGAAGTGAGGAGAGTGCCCATTCTGACACTCTGTCAGGTGGGGATCAAAGCCATGTTGTATGTGCTGCTCCTGAAAACAGGGTGTTAGTTTCTGTCAGCCTCTGATTTTTCAAGAGGTCAGGGTGGGAGTAGAGACAGACATCTTTGTCTTCTCTGCTTCCCCCTTCCTCCACTTCATGGTACAGCAGAGACTGGAGGGTGAGCTGTTTATTGAAAATGCCCATTAAAATGGGGTATCATAAAGAATGATACTAGTGTGTATAAATATTTTATTTTAAAACCTATACATTCTTTTACTATTTTTTTGATGTAAAAATTCCTTTGAGTAGAGGACAAAAATCGGAGTTGTGTGGAGTCTTCTATAATTACAATCTTAATGCATATCTATGGGTTCTGTTTCATTTTTAAAAACTAGATCTGTGAAATGCTGAATGTTGAAAGATATTTTTCCTAATCTCCTAGTGTTGTCTTGCTCATACCTAATTTTTTCTTTGATCTACCCTCATGGAATCTTTCCAAAGCTGTTAACCTACTTTTCATAGCAATAATAACTTCTTGGTTCACACTTACTTCAGCAGTGCATGTACTTTTTAAATTAAATTACATAATTAGAGTAACAGATACAAATGTCACAAAACGGGCTTGGGAACAAATGTGACTGCTTCTTGGTGACCTCCAACTCTCAAGTATGGGAGCAGCTGTGTAACTACAGCTGTGTGTGTCCTGTGCTCTAAGTCATCTGCAGCAGGTGGGTAGTCTGTATGCTTCACGGGAGTGAGGTTCACACTTGAGGAGCCCTGCATCTAGTGAATCCAGCTAGCTGCAGGCTGGTTACTAGTGTCTACTGCACCAACTGTGTCTCTCTCTTCACTCAGCCTCAAGAGAGGCCTCGTGTATACTTGTTCACGGGAAGTGAAGTGACTGACTTAGGGCTTGGCCTCATTGGTTAGACATGCTTAGGCCAGCAGCCAAAAGTAGGCCAGATGAAAAACATTCACAGTCTTCAAAACATTCAGCACAGACAGACAGAACTTGTTTTTTTATTCCCCCTGCGGGTAAACTGGATCATCCTGCCTGTTTTCATGTTTAAACTGGTGATTTACATCCCTGAATCATAGGATCATAGAGAAACATGGCTTCTCCTTCCTTTGCTGTAAAAGCTGTCTTTCTGGAGGTTGATCCAAGCCAGAACTTAAAATTTAATATTTGGTGCCACCGAGTGGTTGGTTTTGAGATCACTATCCTCATGGAGAAGGATGGCTTGACAAATAATAACTTCAAAAAATATCTGGGGTGAGTTGGCAGAGCACAAAGGATTCTTAGGACAATGATTGTATGCTACTGGAGCACCTGGGTGGCTCAGTCAGCTGAGTGTCTGACTTCAGCTTAGGTTGTGATCTCGTAGTTTGTGAGTTCGAGCCCCGCATCAGGCTTGCTACTGTCAGCACAGAGCCCATTTTGGGTCCTCTGTTCCTGTCTCTTTCTACCCCTTCCCTGCTTGTACTCTCTCTGCCAAAAATAAATGAACATTAAAAAATGCTGTATGCTACTGTGATGGTGAATAAATTTTACAAATCCATAGAAAGTACAACATGAAGAGTGAACGCTAACGTAAACACAGACTTCAAGCAATAATGTGTCCGTGTAGGTCTGTTGATTGTAACAAATTTACCACTATGGTAACGAATGATGATAAAGGAGAAGGCTGTACATATGTGGGGGCAGGAGGTATATGGGAAATTTGACTTCTCAGTTTTGTTGTGAACCTAAAACTGCTTTAAAAAATAAAAGTTCCTTAAAAAAATAACAAACCTTCCAGGGGCGACTGGGTGGCTCAGTTGGTTAATCACCCGACTCTTGATTTCATCTCAGGTCATGATATCATGGTTTGTGGGATCAAGCTCCGAGTTGGGCTCTGTGCTGTCAGCACAGAGCATGCTTGGGATTCTTTCTCTCTGCACCCCACCCCCCCCAGCTCACTCTCTATCTTTTTCTCTCTTTCAAAATAAACCTTAAAAAAACTTCTTTAAAAAAAAAAAACGCTTCCATTCTACATGCATTTTCCCTTTTAGGTATTGGTGTTGTTAGAATAAGGTAAGATAGAGACTTTACCTAGGGAAGCTGGCTGACATCTCCAGCCTGGATGACAGTCTCTTGATAAAGCACCCATATTCTAGAGACTGGGTCCTTAGCTTTGAAAACCTCAGAAACCTTTTATTTTCACTGTCATTAGAGTCATTCAATTTTCCAGGGTTATATCATGCTCACTAAACTTCCAAGAGATTTGTTAAGTCAGAATGCTAGTGTAGTATTTTATAGTTAGAAATGTGTGCGTAGAGGTACACCAAAACACCTATGTTAGCTGAGCAGTTCATTCTCCACTCTGTAGGAAATTTTTATTGGAAGACAGGTTATACTGAGTAGGTTGCTTTGTGAAATCACAGTAGTGTGGTGTGTGTGTGTGTGTGTGTGTGCGTGCGCGCGCGCGCAGGGGGTGGTTGGTGTAAGGTTGTTTATCTTGAAGGTTAATATCATTAAGCTGAGACTGTCTTTGCTTTAGGTCTGTATGTGACTCTGAGGTGGGAGTACATTGCTGGGCAGTGCTGATGACAGACCTCATCTTTTTCTTTGGGCACGCTTCCGGAAATTCTGTGCTGAACATCTTCCATTGATTCATTCTTCCCTCAGGGCACAGTATGACTGGCGAGGCAAATGCAGTAGACTTGCTGATAAAGGTCTGGTTTCTGGAGAATCTGTCTGATCACCATGATTAGTATTAGTGTCATCAGCTTAGAACTGGTCTCTTTATTGTGTGATAATTTTAGATAATTTAGTTCTCCAAGGAGAACATTTTTTTTTAAATGTTTGTTTATTTTGGAGAGAGTGAGACCCAGAATTCAAAGCAGGCTCCAGAGCTCGACGCAGGGTTTAAACTCATGAACTGTGAGATTATAACCTGAGCCAAAGTCGGATGCTTAACCACTGAGCCACCCAGGTGCCCCAGAAGAAAACTTGTTTTATGTTTTGGTAATTCTGTCTCCAACTGTAGGTTAAAATTAATATGTAAAATCCTTAATTTCTTTGGAGTAGATTCCCAATACCAAAATGGTACTTGCTGAAGATGGGATTCTATGTCAGTAAGAATGCATTTTTGCAGGCACTTTATGTCCATCCTGAGAACTTTGTACATCTGTCACTACCTACTTGCATGTACCAGCCTGTCCTGTGGCTCCTCATTGGAGCTCAGTTATCTCCAGTTGGTGGTAGGGCATCTCCCTGCCCCCACCTCTGTACTTTGTTCCAAACTGCTGCTACAGAGTCCTCACAGTCAAGGGTACTCGAGAATATTTGCTAAGTTATAATTTGGTAGCCTGTGACTAGAACTGGATCCACAGATCTTTTATTTTTGCTAATACATTCTTTTTAAAGATTTGACTTAATTGGCAAAACTTAAAAATCAGGAGATTCATAGAGAACTGAGGATCCAGTTTCTTTGCAAACAAGTGGATTCAACTCTTCAGGGCCTACATTTCCCCAGGGCAATAAGTTATTGGCCTAGATACGGCACATACTTTGGAGTTATCCTCAGTCTCCACCCTACCGTTTCACTCATTTATGTCACTACTTGGTATTGGGTGACTCTTGGTGTACAGGAAAAACAAACAAACAAAACCCAACAAGCATAAGGACAGCAGTGGCTTTCCATGGATTTTTGTTCTCTGTTCTTTTTTTTTTTTTTTTAATGTTTTATTTATTTCTAGGAGAGAGTNCGAAAGTCGGATGCTTAACCGACTAAGCCACCCAGGCACCCCTGTTCTCTGTTCTTTTGCCTACCTTCTGAGGAGAATTCCTTCCTTGAAACTTGTTCCTAGCCTCTTTAGAATCCTGCTTCTCTCAGGTCGACACCTCTGAATATATCCCTTGTGTTTGCAAGAGGTTCGGTGTTGGAGTGTCATTGAGGGAAGCATACAGACTTGGGGTCACAAGACCTGGATTTGAGTCCCAGCTCTGTTCCTTACTGAGTCCAATTTCCTTTTCTGTAAAGTGAGGGCTATAACTTACGTCATGGGCTGGTATGAGTATTAAATAAGATTTTGCATATAGAGCATCAAGCAGATGGTAGATAGTCCAATAGTAGCACCTCCACCCCTCTCTTCTATCCAGATATGACTCTTCCTTCATGACCTTAATGAAGTCCAGCTGAGCTTCTGCCTGGGCTCTTCTGCTACTTATGCCCCTTTATTATAATAAAGCCAACTGTTTTATTTTTTGTTCCTTATAACTTGAAGTGATTTCCAACTATATTTAAAATATTTCCCTTTTCTTTTTTTTTTTTTAATGTTTTTATTTATTTCTAGGAGAGAGACAGCGTGAGCAGGGGAGGGTCAGAGAGAGAGGGAGTCACAGACTGAAACAGGCTCCAGGCTCTGAGCTGGCAGTCAGCACAGAGCCCGACGCGGGGCTCGAACCCACAAACCGCGAGATCATGACCCAAGTGAAAGTCGGACGCTTAACCGACTAAGCCACCCAGGCACCCCTTCCCTTTTCTTTTTGTAGCCATACTGTATATAGAATATAAGAATAACAATGGCAGGCAAATTTATTTTGTTTAGGAAATTCTATAATAAGACATGTCTTCTATCAGGTGTCTAATTGTGTATATAGTTTTATGATGGAAAATACATTCACTTTTATAGAAATATGTTGAAATTCTTTCTGAATATACACACTTTTCTCTATCTATTGTATGTTTATAGAAATAGAGCCAAGGTCCAAAGCTGGAAAGTCATCAGCAGGAAAAATTAGTACTGGAAGAGAGACACTTCGCCTGAGATCAAAGGGTCCTGCCACTGTGGAAGAAATGGTAGGTTATGTTTATTTAACTTCCATTCTGCTGGGAAATGTGTGGATATTCATGTTTATTACAGCTGGAAAAAAGGTAAAGCAGCAACGTTAAACAAAATACTGTATATGCTAAAGCAAGGACTTTAATTCATTGCCTACTTTAATAATATGAAAATTACTGAAAGCATTTAAGAAGGAAACATAGGAAGTAAGTACGAGAGAAGAAATTGTGACCTATGGCCCTCTTCAGGTTCTGCAGAGAACATTTGCTAGAGTCTGTAGACATCTGGACTTGCTCAAACACTTAACCAAAGTTCTCTGAGAGCCAAGAGAAAGTCTAAGAACCACTGGTAGTAGCAGGCATACTTACCATTTTAATAAAGATTATAATCGTGAACTCCAGTCTCCTCAGATAAAACATTTCCTAGTCATCTTTGACTTTTATCTTTCATGTCCAGTGTCCCTTACATAAGCAAACCCTGGTGTGTCTACCTCCACGATAGACCGTAATCCAGCAACTTGTCACTACCTCTGCCTCCTCATTCTGGCCCAAGGCACTTACATCCTGTCTTGAATATCGTAGTCAGCTTGTACTCAGTCTTCCTGTGTTTACCCTTGCCCTCTTTCCCCCTGTGCTCAGCATAGCAGCCAGAATTAAAAATACAAGTGGGTACTTTTGTGTTCCAATCTCTCCAGTGTGTTCCCATTGCACTCAGAATAAAAGCTGAAGTCCTTGGAGTGACCAGCATGATCTGATTCTACATTTCTTCCCTGATCTCATTTCCTACCACTCCCTAGCTCTCGCTGCTTCAGCCACATGGGTCTCCTTGCTGTCCCCAAATATTCCAGATGCATCCCACCTCAATGTCTCTGTACTGTTGTTACCTCTGCCTGTCCACTTACGGGCATGGCTCACTCCCTTGACTTCTTCAGGTTTCTCTTCACATATCACCTTATCTAAAAGGCCTTCTTTGAGTATCTTGCATAAGTAGCAATTCCTGACACCCCCTCCCCTGCCCACTCTTCCTTGCCCTTAATTTTCTTTAGAGCACTAAACACAATAGGAAACATCATATCTTTGTTTCTTATCTGTTTAGTTCCTTTGCTCACATGTCATGTCCTTGTTGTAACCACAGCACCTAGAAGAGTACCGGACACATCAAAGGAGCTCAAATCTTTGCTGAATTAATCAACAGTTATTTAAACTTGAGAAGAGTAGGCTTTTGCTGATTGACTTGGTCAGTTTTTAAGTGAAAAACACCAAAAGGAGAGAGAACAGTGGAGGGAGGGAGGGTGAAAGGAGAGAACAGCAGGGGTTAAGGGTGGCAGGGGTAATAAGGATTCAGGGTGGCACATGGTGGTCTGCTCACCCAGGGAAGACAGTGGTGACGATGTCCCCCTGTAGGCCAAGCAGAGTTCAGGCGTGTCTGAGGGGAGGGGGCTCCTGCAGGCAGGGCACAGGCACCAGAGCTGGCTAGTTCACATCGGCCCAGGATTCTCCGTGTGCTTGAAGAGCAGAAGTGTGAGCAGGTTTTCACAGAGTGGGATCCCAGAGTTTGTTGGGTGACGATGTCCAGGATCCATCATAGAGATGGTTTGTTGGAGCAGAGGAGCAGATACTCCAGGAACCATGAGGCCAAGGTTGTGCTTTCGAATGTTTGAATAACCTACAATGTTGTCATTTTGGGGGAATCCAGAGGAGGCTTCTCAGTCAGGTACCTTAGTCTTGTATAGCGAATGAAAGGATTGATGTGGAGGCAAGGGGCCAGGAAGAGGACGGGGAGAGCCAAAAGCAGTTTACAAATGAGATCTGATGAGGTATGTGAAAAACTCAGGGCAGTGACTTCTGGTAATTCTGACTTATTACCTTTCCAGTGTCCTGCACATTTTTTGGGGGCGGGGGGAAGAGTGCAAGTGAGCCAGAGGCAGAGAGGGGCGTGGGGAGAGAAAGAGATAAGTGGGGGGGGGGGCGCCACCTGAAGTTGGGGCTTGAGCTTACCCAAACTGGGCTCAGACTCCTAGACCTTGACATCGTGGCCTGAGCCTAAGTCAGATGCTAAACCAACTGAGCCATTCAGGTGCTCCCAGTATCCAGCACACTCTTGGACACATTGCTGCAGGCCAGTAAATGTTTATCATATGAATGAACAAAACTGAGTAGAAGAAATGAATCTGGGAGAGAGTGGAAGACCGAGGGAGCTGGCAGGGCGGCCAGAAGAATGCCCACTGTTTTCTAGTCCAGGCTTGAGGAGCAAAGGACAGGTCCTAAGACTACTTGCAAAGGGGGCAGAGGCAGGCAGAAGACTCCGTCACTTCAGGAGCAGGGTCATCTTTGATTCGTTAACATAATTAGTATTTGTTGAGCACCTGCTATTTATAAGATGCTGGCATGAAAAAGAGCAGCTGAAGATCTGTCTGCGGAGGTAGGAAAGATTCATTTGACGATAAACATCTAAAACTCCATTCCTAGGGACACCTGGGTGGCTCAGTCCGTTAAGCATCTGACATTGGCTTGGGTCATGATCTCACAGTTCATGAGTTTGAGCCCTACATCAGGCTCTGTGCTGACAGCTCAGAGCCTGGAACCTGCTTAGGATTCTATGTCTCCCTCTTTCTGTCCCTCCCCTGCTTATACTCGGTCTCTCTCTGTCTCTCAAAAATAAATAAACGTTAAAAAAAAGTTAAAACTCCATTCCTGTTTGCATAGCCTATTTCCTTAAATAGGGTAATTGAAAATAGCTCAATTCAAAGGAAAAGGCTAGTTTGGTGCTAATATTAAATTTGGTGCAAAGGACTTATAATCTAAAGGATTTTTAGATCTAAAAACAAATCACCTCCTTACAACCTGGCACAGATTCTGAAAAGTATGGAAGATACTCCACCTGCATACCTCATAAATTATTTGGTATGTATTTCTTAAAACAGGCCCAGTCCAGGTGCTGGTGATACAAAGATGAATAAAAACCTGTCTTTCCTTTAAAGAGAGAGGGGTTGAAAGAAGCTATTAAAAACCAGGGAATAAGGTTAATGTCAGAGGAGAGATGCTGAGCTTCTTTCCGGGATGGGGAGAGAGGGAGAGGTGGGAAGGAATTTCTATCCTAAAGAAATGGTTGAATTGGTTAAAGATGAGGAGAAGAGTGTTCTAGGCCTGAAAAACTGATGGGCTCGGGGACGTTGTAAACCTCCATGGGATTGGAATGTGGGGTGCTGGAGCGACCTGGTTGGGGGTGAGGAGGCCTGGGTCGGGATGTGAAAGGTCTTTGGAAATGGGGAAGCCATTTAAGAACTGTGAGAAGAGCAATATAGTTTTGTATTTTAGAAAAATCCCTTGGTTCTAAGGGATGAATTGTTGAGCAAGGTGGGTTTGAGAGGGTGAAGATTGCAGGCAGGGAGAAAAATTAGGAAACTTCTGTAAATATGAAAAAATTGAGGGCTAAACCCAGACAATCAGAATGTAAATGGGTAAGAGGTGATGAGATCAAGAGCTATTTAGGGGGTAGAATGGGAAAATTGTATATGAGAAGTACTGATACTTGTTATGAAAACTTAACAGTATGGCTGGCTGGATACAAAGGTGAACAGTGACGTTACTTTGGATGGTCTGTTGATTTACACAGCACATCCAAAATATACCATAAAGAAGTCAAGAGTGGTATATTGTACCTGTTATTGTTTTTAAGGCTTAGTTCATATAAATAAAAACATGAGAAAGTTGTAATAATATCCTCAAGGAAATAAAAATAAAATGGTATTTGTAATAAAATGCATATTTTTAATAAATTTGGTGAATACAAAGCAACATATATTTATAACTGTATTAAAAACATTATGAATTTCTTGCAATCTAATCTTGAATTCTGCATTTGTACCAGTAGTTGATTATTTTACATCTTTGGGTAATTTCTGTTTTAGCTATAAAGCCATTTAAACCAAGTATTGAAATAAACTCAATGTAGAAACAAACTCTGCAACATTAAACCAAGATTTTCAAAGAATAATAAAATGTATCCAATTGTGTTTTTCACTGAAACCTTTAATAAGGATTTTAGGAAGAACAAAAATATTTTGGTACCATTAATATATAAAAATTAACTATTGTTTCATCATCTTCTCCTTTTATAACATTTATATGTATTTTTATAATATATATAATAATACAGTATCACATGTGTTTAATTTATGAAAGATATATACTGTTAAAAAATGATTAAAGAAGGACCTGGCTGACTCAGTCAGTGGAGCATGCGACTGTTGATCTCACGGCCATGAGTTTGAGCTATCGATCTTAGGGTTGTGAGTTCGAGCCCCATGTTGGGTGTAGAACTTACTTAAAAAAAATAAAAATAAAGTGTTGTCACAAATAAAATTTTTAAAAACTAAAGACAATTTAGGGGATAGTAAACAAACCTTATTCATGAAGTGGACAGTCCCCTTTCAGAGAATTGCAAAATCGGGTAGAAGACAAGATTTATAGGATAAAGATGAAAGAACAAGTAAGAGAAAAATAGAAAATATATGATTGTCTGGGCCCACATAGTAAATCTTGTTTGGTGTGAGGAGTCCCAGGGTTGGCTTGATGCTTGGGGGTTGGCTGACTGGATTATACTGCGTTTCTGGTCAAGCAGAGTATTTACAAGGACAAGAATGACACTTGGGACAGCATGGCTCCATCTTGGGTCCAGAACGTTATTTCACCAGTACAGTAAAATTAAATAAAAAATAATAAGAGTATGTGTTCACAAATATTTTACCCTTGGGGTGAGCCATTAAAAGGTTTGGAGACCCTTCATCTACATGATGAAGACCAAAGCCCTTTTCACAGCATACAGGACCCCTTAAGACCGAGTCCTGGCTGAGTATANGGGTGTGTTTATTTTTTTTTTTTTTTTTTTTTTTTTTTTTTTAATCAGACTCTGTGACTTCACGTAGACTTTTGCAGGTCTATTGCAATAGGTTTTTGTGTTTTTTTTAATTGTTTACTTTTCAGAGAGACAAAGAGCGACACAGAGCATGAGCAGGGGAGGGGCAGAGAGAGAGGGAGACACACAATCTGAAGCAGGCTCCAGGCTCTGAGCTGTCAATACAGAGCCTGACCCAGGGCTCGAACCCACCAACTGTGAGATCATGACTTGAACTGAAGTCTGGCACTTAACCAACAGAGCCATCTAGGTGCCCCAATTGCAATAGTTTTGTGTGTTTTTTTTTTTAAGATTTTATTTTTGAGTAATCTCTATGTACAATGTGGAGCTTGAACTCATACGCCTGAAATCAAGAGTCACATGCTCCACCAACTGAGCCAGCCAGGTGCCTCTATTGCAATACTTCTATTTGCAGTAACGTCCCTGCGTGTCTTCCACCAGTTTATCTTTGAAAACAGTTTTTTTTTCCTTTTGAGAGAGAGACAGATTGTGAGCAGGGGAGGGGCAGAGAGAGTGGGAGACAGAGAATCAGAAGTAGATGCCAGGGTCTGAGTTGTCAGCACAGACCCCAACGTGGGGCTTGAACTCACGAACCATGAAATCATGACCTGAGCCGAAGTCAGACGCTTAACTGTTGAGCCACCCAGGTGCCCCTGAAAACACAGTTTTTGAGTCACCTTTTTTCAAGTCTTCTGAAACTCCTAAGAGAGTTTAAGTTTACCTTGTATGTGATGCCTCTTATATCCTTTAAAATTTTTCCTTATTATTACATCGTTATTTATTTTCACAGTTGTCTCCCTTTCTAGGTTGTTGGGTACTTGGAGACTGTTCTGTTTCTCCTTTGAATCCACGGCACTTAACGCTGACACTAAAAATAAGTATTTCCTGTATTGATTTGTATTGCATTACAGAGCACATTGGAGATATATTTCCATTCAGAGGAGCTGATGTACATAACCGTGAACTCCGCATCAGATTTTCCCTTATCCTTAACATTCAAGAGATTTCATATAAAAATAATATCTTCTTTCTCTTTTCTTTGATAAAGCCTTCTGAAGCCAAATCAAAAGCAATTGGAAAGATTGATGATCTTCTTGAATTGTACATGGGAATTCGAGATATTGATTTAGGTAAGATTATACTATTTTAAAAAGTCTTATAGTTCTTAATTTGATGGAATTTAGTGCTTATTTATGTGTTGCATATGTACTCAGTGATAAAAACTATTTGTGGAATGATAAGAAAAACATAATGAAAATATAATAAAAAAAATAATTAAAAGACCTGGCCTTTACCATTTACTAAGGTTTTAAGACTCAAGTCAACTTTTTAAACTTCACTTTTTAATCTACAAATTATAAACTGTAAAAACAGCCTTCTTTCATAGCCTTGCTTACGGATTTAAAATAGATATATGAAAAGATTTTGTTACAGGACACATGAAATGTATTTGCTATAGATCTTCATCAATTAAGTTGTGTATTAGGAGATTGAAGTTGTGCACACTTAATACAATAACTGAGACTCTGTGAACAATGAATCAGAAATATCGAGAGAAAGGACATACCTGGTGTATGACTGATAAGGGCAGTTGAGCAGTTCAATTTCTGTGTATTTCTTATGTCATCATTAGGATGTCAGGGTCTTGATTTATCAAGTAAGACTAGCCATTGCAAATAACAAAACAATAATAACCAATTGAATTCCAACTGACTTAAGGAATAAAAGAGGAGACATGTTTTGGTTCTAATAACTGAAAAGTCTATAGGTAGATCCTGGCTTCAAAAATGGCTAGATCTGGAGTTCTCAGGATGATCGCTATCATCAGGATGCGATTTCCCTTCTTTTCATTTGGGCTGCATTTTAGGCCCCCCTGGTGTCCCCTGGCAGCTTCAGACTCTCCTTCATGGAGTCAAAATGATGGCCATGGCCTCATCCTCTACATTTTAGTGTCAAGGATGATAGGAAAGAGGGGGAGGGCCTTTTCCAAGTCATGCAGACAAAAAGCTGAGGATTGACTCTGATTGGCCTGATTGGCTGACTGAGGCACTGCNGGAGCTGAGTCACTGTAATACTAGGGCTTAGTTGGTGAAAGTCCTGGCCTTTCCCACGTAGAAGCCAGGAAAATGTGCCCTTGAGAAGGGCAGATGGATTCTGGGTGACAAAAAAGTGAATGTGCATTGTAGTGATGTGGCTTGTGTCTATATGCATCCGTGTGTGTGTGTGTGTGTGTGTGTGTGTGTGTGTGTGTGTGTGTGTTTGNTTTTACTCTAGCTCAGGTAGAGTATTTGAAACTCATGCTTCCTTTTCTACTTTAACTCGCCTTCCTTTTTCTTATGGAGTCTATTCTTATTTTTTCCTGCCTGCCTGAATTTCTAAAATTTTCTATGTTGGGCATACAGATGCTGCCTGTAACTGAAGAAAAGTAAAACTCTTTTTCTAGTTCCTTGATTCATAATATAAAATTTTCATGTAATAGATACTTGCTTCACACAGACAAGAAGTTAAAGGTGAGATTATCCTATAGAAAGCCAGTATCTTAAAATTTTTCTCCTCAACCTTTTGCATATGGAAAAACATAGAGATTTGTGTAAGTGAGGTAGGTCTATGGAAATTATGCAAATGAAGATAAAGGGGATTTAGAAATGGCAGTACTGTTATTGTTGGAAAAATAGTATATCTATTGAGAAGAGAAGCTGAGAAGTTTTCAAACAGTATAACTGAATATTATAAGGTTAAGAAACTACCATATCAATGCTAGATCTTGATGAACTCAAATTTAAAACCACATTTTTCAAAGGGGAGAATTTAAAACTCCCTTTAGAACTTAATTTTGGGACTAGGCCAAGGGTGCCTGGGTGTCTCACTTGGTTAAGCATCCCACTCTTGGTTTCAGTTCAGGTTATGATCCCGTGGTTCATGAGATGGAGCCCTATGTCAGGCTCTGCGCTGACAGCCAGAGTCTTTTTGGGATTCTCTCTCCATCTCTTTGTCCCTCCCCCACTCATGCTCTCTCTCTTAAATAAACTTTAAAAAATTTTTTGGATGAAACCTTATATTACTTAAATATAAGTTGGGAATAGTTAAATATATACATTGTATTATATATATATACGCAAGTATACATGGAAGAACATTGGGCAGTGGAGTAATTATAAATGAATTAAGAAGCAGTTCTTTAAGAATCAATTTCTTTCACTCTTACAAATTCAGAGCACTAAACATTGCTCACAAAGTCCTTGTAAATTAACTCATAATCCCATTGTAAAGTTAATTAATCATCTGTAACAAATTCCTCCAATGACATGGAAAGTCATTATCATTATACATGATTAGCAATGTGATCAGTCATCTAGGGAGGTAAAGTTTAAGGAAAGTAATTATTTGAAGAATGTAAACCATTGTTAAATTAGGAATTTCTGTCATTATTCAGATCTGATTAGCATGAAATACAAATCACAATTGTGACACTGATTCAACAACCAAATGAATATGTTTGCTTGCTATTATTCTCAATATTCTTAGCATTCAGAAATGTTAAGTCTTCACTCAAATTGCAATGACATCATGTTACTCTGGAGTTGTTAATATAAATTTACATTAAAAAGTGAAAAAAGTCATTGGACAGTATAATGGCTAAAACCAAAACACTATCCTCAAAAAGCATTGGGATGTATTTACCACTTGAAAATAGAAAATAGTTGAAATGAATTTACGAAGTAACCCCAAAGGAGACAGTGCTTTATTTGCTTGTAAAGTTAATCTGCGAATTAGGACTTTTCAACTGACCCAATGCAGATATGTGTTGCCTTGGAATATTATCCTCGGGGGAGAATGGATTCTGGAAGATTTTGAGTCCTGTAATGCCTTATATGAGATTGATCTAACTTAATGAAATGTTGTATCATATAAGCTTCTTCATGAATATTTAAGGTAACTGTGGAAATATATATAACTATAATAGGTTCTGATGATACTTATTTAGGAGTTTGGAAATCACCCTAGCAATGTCAGAACTTTAGGCTTTCTAATTTATTTAGGGATCCAGGAATGTGTGGAAAGGAAATTTGAATCATAGTTTCTAACTAATTTTTCTCATAAAATCTTTTTTAGCTTTTAAAAATACACAATAGTGGTGTTTTAGTAGACATAATATCATCTTTCTTAAGATGATTTTATTCAGCGAATTCAAAATAACACTACAGAAAGTCATCCTTCTCAGATAAAGCTAATGAAATTTCGGAAATAAATTTTCATTAAAAAATACATATTCAACATTGGTTGTGTTTTGATATTTAACTCCTGTCTTGAGTTCCTTGAGATGGGTTATTTATGAAAAGTCTTAAGGAAAATAAATGCTAAAAACCCTCTGTGGAAGGAGATACAGCTAAAGTTTTAATGGCTAACCACTACTCTTTATTTAATCCGGCTATATGTCATTTTATGGATTTGAAAACAGATTTAGAGAAGTTTGGTAACTTACCCAAAGTCAGCTAACAAGTTGAGCTGAGATTCAGTTTTGGATTTAGACGCCAAGATTTTTCATCTGCAGTAATGTGTTTAAAAGCTTTGTTTCAGTATTTAAGAATTTAGTGGAAAATGTAAATTGACCTATATCACCAAAATAAGTTTGTCGTTAATAAATGATGTTCAGTTCAGTTTTGGGAAGGATATAGATATTTTCAAAATGACCACTAGAGGGCAGCACCTAGCTGCTATATGTAGTATAACAATTCCACTTTTTCAGTGGAATCTTTCCCCCCAGATTGTATTTGGGTTTTAAATATTACTCCAGTATATTGCAGATATGTTACAGACAAAAAGCATTTTAATAGTTGTCATGTTAATGTGATGTAGCTTTATAAAAAGTGCTTCATTTTGCTAAAGTTTCATTTTGCTTTTCTTTTGAAGATAATCTTTAATCCAAAAGGATAAAATTATACTAGTTTACTTTTCCTGTAAGGATGTTCAAAATTTATGTTTATATTTTATTCATTGACAAAATTGCATACATATTTTAGTGCATGCTCCATTCTTAATTTCTTTGAAAATTCATATAGCAAATTACTGTTCTTTTTTAAAAAAGGTTTATAGTATATAGTATTTCTAACACACCAGTGAAGCTGCCTAATTGGTATTTTTGTTACTTCTACCAGACGAGGAGTTCTTTGAAGGCAGATACTTTATGTTTTTAATCTTAGCTTCTACTACAGTACCTCTCCTAGAGTAAATATTTGGTAAATGTTTGTTGACTGTCCATTGAGAGGCACAAAAATAGTGAATTCACAGGGAGTATGAGTCCTAACTTCATTAGTTTGACTCTTTAGTTCTTGGGCAAATTATTAAATTTTGAGCCTTAATGTCCACATCTTTGTATGAAAGGTATAATAAAAACCTTATTGGGTTGCCAACACATTAAATTAAAAACATTTTTTAAAATTTATTTTTGAAAGAGAGTACACAGGCATGAGCTGGGGAGGGGACAGAGAGAGAGACACAGAAGCAGGCTCCATATCGCATGTTTTACTAAATACTTTAACATCCATTATAAAAAGACATGTTAAAAATCATGTGTTACTTTTATATCAATTTGGAACAATTTTCCACTCTTGATTTTCATGACCTTGATGCTTTTGGAGGGTACAAACCAGTTATTTTATAGAATGTTCCTCAATTCTGGTTTGTCTGATTNAATGTGATGCTGTAGTTTTTTCATTACATCTTATCAGGAGGCATAGGATTTGATTTGTTCTATTTCTGATATGGCTCATATTGATGACTTAAGGTGGTATTTGATAATTGTCCCCACCATAAAGTTATTCTCTTTGTAATAAGTATTTAGTGGAGAGAGATTTTGAAACTGTGTAAATATCCTATTCCTCATGTTCCTACCTACCTTCCTCCCATCTATTCATCAATCAGTCATTTCATTGTGGATTTATAGTTTCATGTTTTGTTCAATGGGATTATAATCTGTTACCATCATTATTTAATTTGTTGCTTAAATTGTCCCTGGTTTGATCAATGAGGGCTCTGTCCCTTTGACTTCTGTGTCTTTTTCACATATTCTCATCAGTTTTTGACAGTTTCTTACTTTCTGGCAGAAGATTAGCTACTCTTGGTATATTTTACTTCGCTCCAATCCTGGAATCAGCCATTTCTCCTGTGAACTCTGATTCTTTTTAGTGGAGAAAGATATTTAAGGGCCAAGATCTGGGTGCTTTGTGTGCTTATTGCTATCTGGGTGTCTAAATCTCTCTTTGAAATATGTCTCCACTGATCTGGTTCCACAGGATTCATTCTAGTTTTCTCCCTTTCCCTGTTTAACTTTTTTCTGGCAGTGACAAACCTGGTTCCCACTATTTTTAATGTATATACTTAAGTGGTTATTCTCCAAGTATGTGACCAATCTCTCCTCATTGTAGCTGCATGTCTTCTCCCTCCCTTCCCTCCTGCCCATCCTCCATGCCCTCCTTTCCACACCTGGACTCTCCACCTCCCACTATGTTGTTTGGCCACGTGGAAGCCTCCTTCCTGCATGGAATCACTCCAGCCACATCCCATTTCTGGTCTGACTGTGGTGCCCTTTTTGGGACCAAATCTCCTTCTTCCCTTCAGCCTGTGTTAGTACATAACTGTTTAAGATAAGACACAGTTCCTAAATGCTTTTAAGAGCCCTAGCGGATTTTAGCTGAAAGACCAGACCTCTTGGCTCATTTAGAGAAATCCTACAACTGTTGATTTGTTCCACCTTAACCTGGGAGGAAAGGAGAAGATGAGTTTCGGTGTTTCTTTTTACCCCGTAAGCTCTTCACCCAAGTCCCAAACTGCATCCACATTGTATTTATAGGGGGCTGAGGGAAAAAAAAACACCTGAGCCTCACGGGCCCTCGGCCAGTTCGGGCAGGTCCCTGGGACGCCCCTGGAGGCGTCCAGGCAATTGACTAGAACAACAAGACAAGGGCACCACTTCCTCTTTCTATCTTAAACAAGAAAGGGGCTCAGAAAAGTTATCTTGATTCCATGAGTAGACAGATACCTTCCTCTTCTCCTTAGCTTGATTTTCCTATTGCAAACTGTTATCCGTTGCCTTTTTCCTTTTGAGGGGCGGGGAGGACTAGATTCCATTATAGTTAGGAGAGGGGTACCGGTCAAGGGGGCAGAGAGAGCTAGTGGCTCTGGGGAGGTGGGGGAGGGATGATGTCCTTGGAGTTTCCTGGTAGCTTAGCCACAGGGCTTTCTTTCAGGAGCTCTTGTCATGCTCCTAGGATTAGCAGTGGTTCCTGACTGATGGGCTCCAAGGCAGAGGGGAGGCCAGGGGTGGCAGCTGCAAATCTGGGTGCAGTGGACAGATTGTTTAAAAATCTATTTGCTACCCTGATATGATAGAATATTAATGTTATAACTTGTACTAGAAATATATCTATGCCTGTTACATTTAGAAAGTAATTTTCCTGGTGCCATTTTTCTCCATTCTCTGATGCTGTCTCATGTGTCATTAATTTTTAAAAATTGTTTTTGATAGCTACCACAATGTTTGAAGCTGGAAAGGACAAAGGTAATCCAGATGAATTTGCTGTGGCACTTGACGAAACTCTTGGAGACTTTGCGTTCCCAGATGAATTTCTCTTTGATGTTTGGGGAGCCATCGGTGATGTGAAACGAGAATGATTATGATGTGGATGATCCATCTCTGGAGAAATGAACCATTCTTCCTTTTCAAAACCCCATAAGATCTGTTTTTAGACACTGTTACAGACTCTGGTTTGGTCTTACATATACGAAATACATTCTTTGAAATATAATTTCGGCTTCTGGGTATCTTCTAATGCAGTTTCATATGTGATCTGCTTAAGATAAATTACCTAAAATATCAATCTTAATATTCATTCAAGAGTCTTTTTAAAATAAATTTCAAGGGAGTATTTCTAGAGAGATGATTTCGCTCCCCATTACCCCGTGTTTTCTTTTCCACATATAATTTGTCGATTGAAATAGCTCTGTAGCTCATTTTCAAAGTCTTAATGCAGTGAAACTAGGATTAGAGTGTGATTTGCCTTATAGCATCTTCATTTTGTTATACCAGCCTGAGCAGGATATGTTCAGGATGTAAAGCATGAATTTTGCCACCCATTGGTCTAGAAGCATTGTTTCTTTTTTTAATCCACTGAGTAAGAGGAGGAGTATTCCTATAGCCTCTTGATGTCTATAGCCTACTTTCTCTCTTCATAAAACAAAGATTGATTGACTTTTATTTTTTGTTTCTTTGTAATTGCTACTTTAAAAAAAACTGTTGTTGAAATATGTTGTGCTATGTGTTTGTGTGAAGAAAGGTGGAAAAGGCAGGGTAGAAACCACTTATATTTGATTTTTTTAAAGCAGTTCTTAAACCATTGTTTCTTTTTCCACTCATACCCACGTTTATGTTACCTTTTATAAGCACTCCAGGGAA
Source organism: Crocuta crocuta (assembly GCF_008692635.1). Lineage (NCBI taxonomy): Eukaryota > Metazoa > Chordata > Mammalia > Carnivora > Hyaenidae > Crocuta > Crocuta crocuta. Next base: position 2,077,981 of record NW_027531143.1, read on the forward strand.
GGTTTTTTTATAGTCTTTGTAGAACTTTTCTTTTGAAAGATATTTACTCAGAAAATAACAATGTTTGAGAAGATTTTTTGGGGGTGAAAGAACAACGCCTTAAGCCCCCTAAACTTTAGAGGAGATAGTATCAGAAATCGATTTCCCCCGGTGGAAATAAAGGATGACCAGAGGAATTGAGAAAATATACTAGTCTATTATTTTAGAGTTCTAACATACTTTCTCTAAAACCTTATATTATTGAGAAAATTGAGGGCAAATGACTGTCTTATCACTCTTATTCGACATGTGATAGATGTAAGAGGAATGGAAATGAATGGTTTCAACGGAGATCATTTAATAAGGCAGACCATGGTGTGACCAAGCATCTTCTAAAGTGTTGTATGGAAGATACTGTGTGCTGCCATGGTAATCAGAAATAATAACCCGTGAGGGCTGTATTCCAGGAAATCAGAAGTAGTTCCCTTTTCATGCTGAGTTAATGCTAAGATAACTCTATTGATTTCTGGTGCTACTTGTACTGACATCCACTCCTTTTTCACATAAATTTAATGCTATGAAGCTGATATTCTTTGTCTCATTAATCTGAGACCTGTACAGAACCCCGCCTTACTCATTAATGTGTAACAAAAGTAGTTTATAGAATATGGATTGTCTTATTGTACTTGCCCATCTTTGAAAATAGGACCCAGCTCAGACTGTAATTTGTTGTTTCTTATTTCATGGATTTCTCTTGAAATATTCCCAAATATCTGTTAATTCTTAATACCATTTGTCTTTGAAGGACATGCAATGAAAGAGTTGATATTTTTCTTTCTCTCCTCTCCTCTTTTCTTTAGAGAGTGGTGTGTATGTGTGCACACAGGGGAGGGGCAGAGGGAGAGAGGGAGTCTTTAGCAGGCTCCATGCCCAGTGCAGATCTCAACATGGGGCTCCATCTCAAAATTTTGAGATCATAACCTGGGCTGAAATCAAGAGTTGGGTGCTTAAAAAACTGAGCCACCCAGGCACCCCAAGAGTTGATATTTTTAAAGATGAGAAAGTTAAGACCCATTGAAACATTTTAGTTAAAAAAAATTGTCACTAGATGTTAGACCTGAAATGATAAGTCATCATTTATTATGATTTATGTTTGTTTCTCCTTTTGTGGGGGATGCAGGAAGATTGATTCCTCATGGCTTATGGAATCTCATATTCACAAAGTGAGTTGTGCTCACCATGATTTTTCTAGAATTTTGATATGTAAGTTACCAGCTATATCTTGTCTGTTAGTGTTAAATGGCACTTTTTATTTAGGGCTTCAGCTGGGTACAGTTACTTTAATACTAGTAAGTTTTTCCTTGAAATGTCTTTTCTCTCACCTCTATTGCTAAGCTGATAACAAGGTCAGTTTCTTTATGTCATTTTGTTCCCTTGTGTGAAGATATATCTGTTTGTGAACTTTGTGCCTTTCAATAACTCTCAGTGCACAGAAAGAACAGGATCTCTTTTTAGATGTCATGATCTGTGGTTCGGGCTACCTTGCTGCTACAGTGAAAAAAATCTTCCCCT